>NW_016808212.1:875308-920308 GCF_001698545.2 Rhinopithecus bieti
ACATTCTGCTATAGCACACCCTAATGTAAACTGTGAGCTCTGGGTGGGTGGTGATGATTGTCAATGTAGGTTCATTGACTGTAACAAAAGCCCCCTTTGCTGGGCAGTGCGGACAGTGGGGGAGGCTGCGCCTGTGTTGGGGCCGGGGGCATGGGGGGCATGGGGGGACTCTACTCACCACTCAATTATGCTGTGAGCCCCATGAAAGGAAAATAAATCTCAGGACCCCAAAATCGCTAAGCCAAAGGGAAAAGTCAAGCTGGGAACTGCATCAGACAAACCTGTTTTCCATTTCATTCCTAAATAAGATCGCTATGAAGATAAAAAAGCTACATGCTTCCCTCGTGATTTGCCCACAAGAAAATTCCCTGTGGACAAAGGACAGACAAAGTCATCCCCTGTGCACCTGAGGCAACGTATATCTAATTGCTTCCTCTGCCCTATTGTTTACGTCACAATGCAGAGTCACTGAGCCAGCCCGAGGCATACCTGACTATTCCTCCTCTGCCCTCCTCTCACGTGGGAATTGTGTATTCGGTGAAAAGCTACCTGTGACCTGGAAGCCGCTGCTGACCTCAAGTTGTCCTACCTTTCTAGACTAACCGATGTATTTTTACACAGATTGATATGGATTGATGTCTCATGTCTCCCTGAAATCTATAAAACTAAACTGTGGCCAGACGCGGTGGCCCACGCCTGTAATCCCAGCACTTTTGGAGGTCGAGGCGGGCGGACCACGAGGTCAGGAGATCGAGACCATCCTGGCCAACATGGTGAAACCTCGTCTCTACTAAAAATACAAAAAAAAAAAAAAAAAAAAAAAAAAAAAAAAAAAAAAGAAGAAAGAAAAGAAAAGAAATTAGCTGGGCGTAGTGGCGGGTGCCTGTAATCCCAGCTACTCGGGAGGCTGAGGCAGGAGAATGGCATAAACCCGGGAGGCGGAGCTTGCAGTGAGCTGATCCCGCCACTGCACTCCAGCCTGGGTGACAGAGCGAGACTCCGTCTCAAACAAACAAACAAACAAACAGACAAAACAGAGCAAAACAAAAAAACGAAAAGCCAGACTGTGACCTGACCACCTTGGGCACCCGTCCTCAGGACCTCCTGAGGCTGTGTCATGGGCGCGTCCTTAACCTTGGCAAAATCAACTTTCTAAATTGATTGAGATCTGTCTCAGGTATTTTCTGTTCACAACCCCCAAATTATTAAAGTCCATCAACAGCAAACAGCCACAAAAAGTCCAACGCAGTTCCTCTGCCTTCCCCCCCCCCACCCCCCAGTCTTGGGCTTTCTACTCCTGCAGCAACTACAAGAAGTGTGAGGCAGCAAAGGGCATTGGCTGAAGGATCCTGGGTGCTTGATCTGAAAGCCACCAAATTCAGAAGATGAGACACCTGAGAGCAGCTGGTGGGACGGTCGGGAACGGCTCAGCCACATTTTTGGATGCATGTGATTTCACTTTAAGAACAGAGTGAAGCCTTTTGTGTGGGAAGATCCACGCAGGCTGGCGTTTCAACATGGTACCAAGGTCAGGATCTCACGTTCCTAAGTGATTACCTGCACCTCTGCCCCGAGGGCATGTGCTCACCTTCCTCGGTCAGGTGATGGTTAGAACTTTGTCAACACCTTTTTCTTTCAAGTAAATCTCAAGATGCTTTGCCCAGAAAACCAGAAAAACTGACTCCCTCCTACACAAAGAATGGATTCCTGGCTTCTCTGCGATTACTTAATGTCAGTGGAACAACATTCTCATTACTGTAGTTGGGAAGAAAAAAATGTGTTGCACAAGTGTGATTTCTATTCAGGACATAGTTTGGGTTTGTAAGTAGCATAAAGAAATAAATAAAAAGCCTCCTTCATTAACTCGTTAAAATATGAAACAATAAACAGAAATGAAATACAATATAATGAAATCAATATGTAAGTTAGGGTTGTTTTTAATTATAACTTAAATTAACCAGGGTATCTCCATTGTGCAAGAATTTATTTCCAAAACAAAAATGAAGTCTATAAAAATATACTCAATTACACCGGGGAATTGCAAATTTTCTGTCTTCCGGCATTTAGGAGATTTTTTTTTCCATTTATGGCTAAAATTATTATAACTGCTTGTATACTCATTTCCTTTACCAAAGGTGCTTGTCTCCTTTCTTGTGTACACATAGCTTGACAGTAAAATTGATTTGTCCCTAAACAATGATTTTGACCTCAAAAAAAAAAAAAAAAAAAAAAGCAATGATTTCTGACATGAAGGCTCCAGGGATGTAGTTGGGTTCTGGGAGTCTGGGGGCCCCTTAGAGATCCTCCGGGGTCCCTCCAGCAGAGAGGACCTGCTGAGGTTCCAGTCCTCATCCAGACAGAAGAACTCAGCTTTGTTTTAAATATAGTACTTTCTTGTTTCCCTTGAAAAATGAAAAAATGTTTGAAAACCACTGCTTCAGTAGGGTGTGTGATCGTTGCATAGGTTCGGTTTCAGACAGAAGGAGGTGGTTCTGTGTGAATATGGTTATGCATTTGGTCTATTTGTTGTTTTGATTTGGCTGTTCTTGTTGTTTTTCCATGAGCGCTTACAAAGCAATATAGGTAAGTGTGGGGAGATACCATGGGTTCCCATGAAAAATAATACTGATCTCTTTCTTGTGCCTCAGCTGAACAGTTTGAAACCAAGCATTTTATTTTTCCCTGTGCTAAACAATTGATAGGGTCTGGCTGTGTCCCCACCCAAATCTCATCTTGAATTGTAGCTCCCATAATTCCCACCTGCTGTGGGAGGGACCTGGTGGGAGATAGTTGAGTCAAGGGGGCTGTTTCCCCCATATTATTCTCGTGGTAGTTGAGTAAGACTTATGAGATCTAATGGTTTTGTAAGGGGTTTCCCCTTTCTCTTGGCTCTCATTCCCTCTTGACTGCTGCCATGTAAGATGTGCCTTTCACCTTCTGCCATGATTGTGAGGCCTCCCCAGCCTCATAAAACTGTGAGTCCATTAAGCATCTTTTTCTTTATGAATTACCCAGTCTCAGGTGTGTCTTTATCAGCAGCTGAAAATGGACTAATACAACAATACTGTGACAAGGGGAAAAATGACCTGGCTCCAGTAAATCTTTGTTTGACCCAATTACAGGCTACACACCAAGGCCACCCTGGCTCAAGGCTCACTTCAAGACCCACCTTGCAGGACAAGCAGTTCTAAGCTCACAGGTCACACCCTCTCCCCAATGCCTCCAGTTGCTGCCCTGAAAGATCCACCTTAAAGCTGCCCAGCCCGGGCCTGAAACCCTGAACTTATCTTCCTTTATTTCTATTTTGAGATACCCCAGATGCTACATCAAGGGGGTTTTTTATCTGCAGTGGGTCCAATAAACCTGGATTTGATGGTCAACAAAGCCTTTCCTTGGGTTTTTGGAGCATCAGAAACCAATATAAGGAACTTGATAGGCCAAATGATGGGAATTTAACGTGCAGACTGTCTTAAACAGATTCTTCCTTGGTAGACAGAGGTAGGTAGGCCAGACGGTGCTGCTGTTGGGAGGATTTGCTGGTGAACAATCAAACATAGAAGAACGGCACCAAGAGTCACCCCTCTGTGGTGGGAACATCGCCTGGATGAAGGCAGAGAAAACCTTTCCATGCCTGATACTGCGCTCGGAATCCTGGCCTAGGAGGAGAAAGTGGGTTCGACAGCCATAAATCAGGGAACAAAGATGGGAAGACAGCCCGGCTCTGGATGGACGCCAGCCCCTGCCTCGGGGTTCACACTCAGCTATGGAGGCAATGGGGTGTGGGATCTGCTTTGACATGAATTCATGAGAAAAAGATGTGGAGTGCTTCGCAGATGACAAGATCGATATAGACCAAGACACAGCTCCTGATGGAGGCAGCGTGGCCTCTGAAGTGTTGGAGGAGTCGACTTGAGGCCTGGCTGGCTTTGTTTTGATCAGGCCCAACCAGCACCGAACCACAGCCCAGCACCCTCATTTTAAAACGTTCCCAAATCCAAAATCCTATGTCTGGGAGGCACAACCCGAAGCGACCCAAGGCTGTTTGTCTTCCTTGTGTATCCCTCTTCCTCTGAATAGTCCTGTGTTCTCATGCACAAGTTACCGGCATGGCTCCATCAGTCCACTGCTTATTATTTGAATAAGCAGGAAAGGAATGTGCACTGAGTTCCTTTCTTTCACATCTGAAAGCCCCCGATTCTGAATTCTGCCACATTTGTGGCAAAAGGATGGTGGGCATTTTTAGGACTGATGCTTCCATATGGGAACCTGCCCATCTTCAGCCTGACCACCAGCCTCCAGGGGAGAACGTATGGTGGAAAGGTGCAGACTTCGCCATGGTGGGGGCGTCCACGGTCGGGGCATCAACAGTCAGGGTGTCCACGGTCGGGGTGTCCACAGTTGGGGCGTCCACGGTCGGGGTGTCCACGGTTGGGATGTCCACGGTTGGGACATCCACGGTCAGGGCATCCACGGTTGAGGTGTCCATGGTTGGGGTGTCCGTGGTCAGGGTGTCCACAGTTGGGGTGTCCACGGTTGAGGTGTCCACGGTCGGGGCATCCACAGTCAGGGTGTCCACGGTCAGGGTGTCCACAGTTGGGGCGTCCATGGTCAGGGTGTTCACAGTTGGGGCATCCACGGTCGGGGTGTCCATGGTTGGGACGTCCACGGTTGGGACATCCATGGTCAGGGCATCCACGGTTGGGGTGTCCATGGTTGGGGTGTCCACGGTCGGGGCATCCATGGTCCGGGCGTCCATGGTCCGGGCGTTCAGCTCTGTCAGAACCAAGGGTCCCGCCTCGTTGGTCTACACTTGTCCATGCCCACCCCTGAGTTAAAAGCCTGCTGGCTTCTGTCCTCGGCTGCTTGTCCCCCATCCCATGTTTCAGGAGGTTTTTATTTTTATTTTTTGTTTATGAGGTGGAGTCTCGCTCTGTTGCCCAGTCTGGAGTGCAATGGCACGATCTCCGCTCACCACAACCTCTGCTTCCTGAGTTCAAGCAATTCTCCTGTCTCAGCCTCCTGAGTAGGTAGGATTACAGGTGTGCACCACCACACCTGGCTAATTTTTGTGTTTGTAGTAGAGACAGGGTTTCACCATGTTGGCCAGGCTGGTCTCAAACTCCTGACCGCAGGTGATGCACCCTCCTCGGCCTCCCAAACTGTCAGGTGGTTTGTAAATGGTCCTTCTGGCTTCAGCAGGTGGTTCTCTGGGAGACAGGCTGTGAGTTGTGGGCTGGCCTTGCTGGATTTGGGGAATGGGCCTGAGAGAGTGTCCAGGCCCCGGCGGGCTGCATGAGGTTGGCCTGGCTTGGCGGCAGCATCACCTCCACAGTTACTCCCAGCACCTCTATGTCTTGGGCGCCCCTGTGGTATCGTCTCGAGGCATAGTGGTGCCGAGCCTGCACAGGATAGTGGCCTTGCTGACTTCCAGCTGTGCTCATTTTCACATTTTGGTTTTGGCACCCAGCCCATTAGGAGCCTCAGATTGCTTGGCCAGACTGGGATCGGCTATTAATACCAGGAATTCAGGTTTTAATTAAGCACGGGAGAAACAGGTTCAAGATAACAGCTCCATACGACAAAGTTCATTCCGTGATGTTGCTCCTTCTAATGCCAATGGGTTCTTGGTGATTTTTACCCTAAATTTCGTTTTTATGAATAATATATCTGCATGGTTAAATAAAAGTGGAAAACACATACAAATAAGGCGGCAGTCCCCCCCCCGCCCACCCAGAGGCGTTTTCTCTGAACCTGGTTCCTCGTGGAGGCAGCACCTGCGTCTGTCATTGTTGGTTCCCCTCTGGCCGTCAAACGAGAGGCTCTACAGTGCTGACTGGAAAAACCATGTGCTTTGGTCAGGCTTGGAGATTTGCAGCAGTCGTTTTATATAAAGAGATTGTAGAAGTTGGTAGCATAGTCAAACTCATAGAAACAGCAGAAGGGTGGTTGCCAGGGGCCGGAGGAGTGGTGCAGGGGGTTGCTGGGGTGAGGTGGATGGTTTCAGGGGTGGGAGGAGTGCGTTCTGGAGACCCGATGCTTGGCGTGGGAACCGCAGTCAGTAACCGTGCATCGTCTGCTGCAGGAGCTGTGATGAGAGAGGCTCCAGGGTGCTCAGGCTACTTAGTAAAAGGGGAACTGACCATGTGAGGCCACAGGTGTGCTACTGAACGCAACTGTGGAAATCATTTCACAATGTACGTGTGCATCTAAACGCCACGCTGGGCTCCGTAAACAGGTGCAATTTTTATGTGTCAATTAGACCTCAGTGAGGCTGCTCTAAGAATCTGTGTCTGAAGCCTTTTTAATTCATCCTGTGTGGTTCCTCAGAAGAGGATTCCCCAACCTTGCCTGGGCTGGGGCCTCGGAGGGAGCCTGGTCCCTGGGTCATGGACTCCACCTGAGTTTGATGGGTGTGGGTGGGAGAAGCCGCCCTGAATCCAGAGGCAGCACCAGAGGAAGGGCTGCTGCTGTCCCTGCCTCGGCCACACTGCAGGGCCGCTCGGAGGCTCTGCAAGGGCGTGCCATCCCTTTCCTTCTTTCCTCCTTCTCAACAATGCCCCTTCATCCCCCCACCGACAGCTCATTCCCACCAAGCACGGTTAAAGGGTTGGCTGCTGAGGGTCTACAGCTGCATTACTGGCAAATGCTTGGACCCAAAGGCATCAAGACAGTGGGGCTGCATTTGGGGGCAGGGGTCTTCGTGGGAGCCCCTGAGTTCATTCTGTGCCCTTTCGAGGCTGGGGGCTGCTCCCTGTCTTCAGTGTCTGCACAATTCAGAAAGTGCTCCCTGGGTGCCTCTTCCCTCCACATTAAACGGATCTCCCGTTTCCCTAGCTCTGAACGTCTCTCACACACAGAGGTGCACACACACACACACACACACGTTCACCAGGAACCCCCCCCGCCGTCTTGTTGGACGAGGCGGCAGATTGTGTTATGCTTGTCTGACATGATTCCACTTATGCCTCGACATGGAAAACTCCTTAGGGCAGGGACTTGGTTCAGCACAATTTCATCTATTATTCAGCAATCTCTGTGTAGCGCTGGTATCTTGTAAGTGATACATTATGATAATGAAAGAAAATCTGCTTGCCAGTTCATCTTGGAAAACACAAGATCGAGTTCCTCTGGCCGGCATCCTTGACCTCACCAACCAGCCTAGGGACAGCAGCCCTCGGGCTCTCCTGGGCAGAGGGTCCTGCTCTATGGCTGACCCTGGTATGTGGGCTTTTTAGACCCCTGGTTTTCCCCAGATTCTCCTGTCAGGGTGGGATCGCTTTACAGTGATTTCGAGATCTTGTTTAGGAAGGTTTGGAAGAAGATGCTGAGGCACTGGACACCCAGGAAGGGATAAAATCCTTTTGATGACAATAATAAGCTCAGATGCCCTCGCAAGTACAAATGAAGCCCAGCTCCTCCGTGCCACATGGTCCCGTCTGTCACCCAGCTCCCCTCGCCCAAGCCACGCTCCATAGGTCTCCTCTCTGGTTCAACAGCGTCAGGGGACCATGAGTACTCCGTACTCATGAGTTTATTTAACTCATATTAAACATCCTTTAGGTAACTGGTAATTAGAAATACAAGAAATGACAATGTTTTAAAATTTAAATTTCTCAAGTATGTTCCATCGTACACCATTTCTGTGAAGTAGTAATAAGTGAGGGCTTAAAGAAGCAGAAAGTTCTGTAGTTTCAAGAGTTTAGAAAAGCCTTCTTTGAATTAATTAATTTACTATTTGGTTTATGTTTTTGCTTAAAACTGAGGCTCCTCAACAATATTACGACAAACGTGACTGTATGTACAAGGTTGATGATGGGCAACTTTTTCTAAGTTTATTTGACTTTTACCCTTCTCTCTCCTTTTTCCTAATACAGTGCTTGGTGGGATGGTTTGGGGGGATTTCATAAGAACGAGCCCTTGAGAGTAGAATTTGACGATACGTGAAGTATCTCTACATGACATCTGACGCCTGGCCCATCTCATGGGACTCAGAGAGCAGGACGCGTAACAGCCATCCAGTCAGCTGCGGCTGGTCCTCCTGATGCATTGACTTAAAAACGCGTCTGTGAGGCCGGGTGCAGTGGTTCACGCTTGTAATCCCAGCACTTTGGGAGACTGAGGCTGGTGGATCATGAGGTCAGGAATTCAGGACCAGCCTGGCCAACATAGTGAAATCTGTCTCTATTGAAAATACAAAAATTAGCCAGGCGAGGCTGTGGGCGCCTGTAATCCCAGCTACTTGGGAGGCTGAGGCAGAGAGACTTGCTTAAAATCCAGGAGGCGGAGGTTGCAGTGACCTGAGATCACGTCACTTGCACTCCAGCCTGGGGGATAGAGCGAGACTCCATCTCAAAAGAAAAAATCAAAAAACAAACAAAACAACAACAACAACAAAAAACCACATCTGCGTGACTGCCTCCCAAGGCGAGGTAGCATGCCTCCTGTCTACGTAGCCACAGGTTTCTCTTTTCATTTTTCTCCTCAGGTCTTCTGTGGTGGGGCCATTTTCCCCTCAAGTCTCCAAGAGCAGAGCCTTTCCACCCAGTCTGTTGGAAAGGATTTTGGCGAGGGTGTTCGCCATGAGCGGATGTTGCTAACTCGCCATCAAGTGGCCCAAACTCTCTGAGTGGGCTGAGCAGACACCCTGGCACCAGCACAGGGCCTCAGACAGACCCTTCGCAGTGGCCTTAGCGCTGCAAGAAATGCCCTCTCCTTGTTTTCCTGGCTAAGCAGGGGCCTGCTTTTCAGAATTAACATTTAAAGCAGCTCAGGCTGCTGGAGCAAGGTCAAGAGCCTGTGCTGGAGGACTCTTAAAGAGCCTCCAGTTTTTCAGCCAGTGGCATGATATCAGGTCCAGTAAGTGGAGACCTGCAGAATTGCACAATCAGGGCTCCCTTCCTCCCACGCCTTCGTTGTATCAGGGGCAGAGCAAGGCTTGAAGACGCGTGGCACGTCTGTGGTGGGGTAGCCATCCACGCATCCAGCACACACGCACTGAGCGCCCGCCGCCTGCCCCATCTCTGCCGGGGACCGGGGCTGCACTGCAGGCTGTGAGGATATGCAGGAAGCGGTCTTTCCTCAGGGGCTTGGAGTTGTGGTGACTCATTCCTAGACGCGCCCGCCCAGCACAGACAATGCAGAGAGCCAGGTGGCATCTGGGGCACGACCTGAATGTCACACGGAAGCTGAGGCTTGGGAATGGTACACTTATAACATGGCTGAGGTTCCTCTGGGTGGATAATCTCTGAGCTGGCTTTTGGAAAACAAGTAGACATTTGCAAGGCAGAGAGAAAGAGAAAAACTTTGCCCTCAGAGAACAGGTGATGTTTAAATTCAAGAAAGGCACTCAAGAACAGCTTGCCTGCATGGAATTCCTGTGTCTAGAGGAGAGGGTCTCAGAGTAGAGCAACAGGGAGACCAGAAAAGCCATCTGGGCACCCGGCAGTGGCATCAGATGGTACGGTATGGAGGCTGGGCTTCACCCCAGGGCACTGGCTAAGAATGTTCAGAAGGATCAACCAATCAGATTTGTATTAGAAAAAAACAATGTGGAGGGCAGGCACGGCAGGGGCATCTGCTGATCTGGCTGTCGTCAGGGTCAGGGTCGTCAGGGTTGGAGGCTGAGGGCCGAGGCTCAGCTGTCACCATGAGGCCAGGGTCTGGGATTCTTCCTTGTCCTCCCAGTCCAATGCCTTTTCCCTGGAGCTCCATGCAGGCACTGCTTGTTCTGCACAGACCACACAGAGGCCAGAGAGAAGTATTCTGCGTGGTGCCTGTCTTCACAATTTCTACAATTCAGCCGAGAGACAAAATCCTCCCAGGTGAACCATTTTAAAAACATTTGGTGCGGGTCCTAATGGACTTCGAAGTTGGTTTGTGGGGATCCACAGAGATGAGAGCAGCCCTAGGCCTGGCAGCATGGGACGTCTACATGTTGGAGCCCATGGGGAGAATGAGCTCACTTCCAGGAAGGTGAACGTGCTGTGTTCCACGGCCCGCTGGCCTCGCTCATGCCTTCTGCAGGCTCCAGGTGTGTGCTTTACGGACAGGCTGCTCTGCCTGCGGCTTTGCGATCTGTTTCCACTTGCAGCCGGGTCTCACGGACGCCCCTTCATGACTTGTTCACGGAAAGAGTGAAGGGGGCTTTCTTCCTGCTGGTAACCAGCCAGGTGCAAGAGCTGGATGGCTGGATTTTCTGGACTGCTGGGTTGCACATATCCTTGGGATTATTATCTTCTAAGAACTTGTATTCAAAAATGACAATAACATAGTTTGAAGTGGTACTCAATGGCAATGACATTTTTAGACAAGGAAAACAGTGATAGCCACCAACTGGGATGTCATGACTGTTTTCTTATATCCCATTTAGTTGTGGGGAAAAACCAACAACAAGTCTGTCTTGTTGAGGAGTAAAATGGCTCAAGTATAAAGAGAATCTTCTATGAAGAGGGATCCTTTTGGCCTCCCCGCAGGCATTACTGCTCTATAAATGATTTGATAACACTAGTAATGACCATCAGCAGCTAGGAGAATCAAATCCTGTACCCGGAGAGAAATGTCACTTAACAAATATTTCCATGCAGCCCCCTGTGCCTAGAGCTGAGTGGAGCCTCCTAGAGAGGCCCCATCAGGAATCAGGACAGAGGCTTGCAGGTGAGCTGCCCCCCAGGACAGACCCTGATCCCTGCAGGGGCTGGGGAGGTGATGAGGATGGACCCACTGGCTGAGTGGCTGAGGCCAGGGGAGCACTGCTCAGAACAGGATGAGGGAGTCGGTGTCACCTGGCCAGGAGCCCCGGGGCACAGAGCACAGCTGGCCAGAAGCCCCTCCGGGAAGGCCTGTGGAATCTCACAGTGGGGAAGACGGCAATGTTGATGAAGGAGCAAAGCAAGGGTGTCTTGCAGCAGGAGGGAGAGTGGGAACAAGGCAGGATTTACTGGTGCCCAGAGGGTTTAGTCTTTTATTCCATTTCCCGTCACTGGTGCCCAGCGTCTTCTTAGGCAAAAGGGAATAGGGGGCTTCGTCACCGGCTTCTCTCCACGGCGGGTGGCAGGTGTGATCCTCTCTCCACGGTGGGGGGCAGTGTGTGGTCCTCTCTCCATGGCGGGGGGCGGTGTGTGGTCCTCTGTCCATGGCGGGGGGCAGGTGTGATCTTCTCTCCACGGCGGGGGGCAGTGTGTGGTTGCTAAAGGGAAAGTGAGCCTCCTGCCCAGGAGTCACGAGACTCAAGAAAGTTCAGGGAGAACTACCGACCACCGTATTAAGGAATTATGATTATATAGGCGCAGAGCATGGCATAATTACACATTATGCTGATGGTGCCTTTCTTTTGAAGAGTTGTAAGCCTTCATTAAAATCTTGCAAATGACAGTAATGAAATGAAAATAAAGCCTTTCAAGGGAAGCCCTCTGGCTGTTTTCTTTTCTTTTTTTGGGGGGAGGGGATACGTCTTTATAGCAAAATGAAGCAGATATTTAGGTGTCTATTTTTATCATCTTTAAGGCAATTCCCAATTGACAGAGTAAACAGACAACCTCCAGAATGGGAAAAATATTTGCAAACTTTGCATCTGACACAGGGTCAATACCCAGAATCTACAAGGAGCTCAAACAACTCTACAGAAAAAAAAAAACCTCATTAAAAAGTTGGCACAGAACATGAGCAGACATTTTCAAAAAGAGACATATGAGGGGCCAAGAAACGTATGAAAAAATGCTTAACCATCATCACTAACCATCAGAGAAATGCAAATTAAAACGACAATGGGACACCGTCTCACACCAGTCAGAATGGCTGTTATTAAAAAGTCAAAGAACAACAGATGTTGGCGAGTTGCGAAGCAAAGGAAATGCTACTACGCTCTTGGTGAGAATATAAATTAGTACAGCTTCTACTGAAAATAGCTTGGAGATTTGGCAAAGAACTAAAAATAGAACTACCATTCAATCCAGCAATCCCACTAGTGGATATCTACCCAAAAGGAAAGAAATCATCGTATAGAAAAGATGCTTGTCTTCCTTTGTTTATTGCAGCACTACTCATAATAGCAGAGCATGGAATCAACCTGTGCCCATCAGCGATGGACTGAATAAAGACAATGTGGTACATATACACCGTGGAATACTATGCAGCCATGAGAAAGAAGGAAGTCATGTCTTTTACAGCAACATGGATAGAGCTGGAGACCATAGTCCTAAGAGAAATAACTCAGAGCATGTATCAAATTCCACATGTTCTGACTCGTAAGTAGGAGCTAAACAGTGGGTACCCATGGATACACTGAGTGGAAAAATAGACACTGGAGGCTCCATAAGGCAGGAGGGCAGAGGTGGGGACATGAGATGAAACATCACCTGCTGTGTGCCCTGTTTACAGTTCCGGTGGTGGGTGCACTCAGACATCCCCTGCTGGGTGCCCTGCTCACAATTCCAGCAGTGGGTGCACTACACCCAGACTCCACCACTATCCAATATATGCATGGAAGAAATCTGCAGCTGTAGCCCCCAAATCTATAGAAATAAAATAAATGAATATTATAACTTAAAGTAACAAAAGCAAGTCCCCACCACCCAGCCTTGCTCAGAAGCCCACAGTAGACAAAGATCCGTGGAGAAACAGGTGGCAATGTGGCCCATTGCTTGGAATCCTGAGGGTGGCAAGGTGGCCCATTGTTTGGACCAAAACTGGTGGGGGATGTGGCCCACTACTTGGGGTCCTGATGTTGAGCTACACACAATTCTGGAAGATCCTGACAGCAAGCCCCTGTGAGGAGAGGAAGACTCGTCCCTGGGCAGGAGGAGCCCACAGAGGACGCAGAAGGCCCGGGGAGAGCCGGTGTGGGGCCACGCAGGAGCTGGCTGTCCGGGGAGCTCTGGGTCAAAGCTTAAGCAAGCCAGGGAGAGTCACGGCCCTCTGGTCAGTAGGCAGACTGGAATCCACAGACAGAAGCAAAGGGATCTCCCAGGCCACACACAGCCTGCGGCACCCAGGCAGGAACGAGTGAAGCCCAGGTGAGGGAGCGGACGCCCATGGGGTTCCCGACGGGAAGCCCAGGGCTTCGGGCCGCGGTGCGCACCTGCTGTGCGGCTAGACAGAGGTGCAGCTGCCGGTGTGTGGCGGCTCCAGGCCCTCAGCCGTTAGCATGCAGCCCAGTATTGTAGCTCACAACCATGAGTGCTGTGTTAATGGGAGGACTCAAAAGACATCTTCATTGATAAATTGAGAAAGTGTGTATATGTTTTGTGAGCTAACAGTGTATCTCAGATGTAAAATTCCAGCTTCCCAGTTTATGATTGGTACGGGCATTCTCCCCGCAGCGTTGACTCACTTGACAAAAAGGTTCAGGGGAAACAAAGATGGAAAGGCCGTGGAGAATCTCACTGTTCTACGACAAGGGACTGACCCATGGGCTTCTGTTTGCTGAGCTGCAAAATGAGGATGATGATGGATGAAATTCATACAAGAACTGTACAGATTAAGTGAGAAACATGTAAAGTGTGTGTCACTTTGACCTGCAAGCATGCAGTGACGACCGGTGGCTGTCAATACTGCCACTGTCATCACGACCATCATTTCCACGACCACCTCACCCTATGATCCCGTGTACAGGGAAGGAGGTATCGGAAATACGGGCTTGGGGAGGGGGTGTTCCTGAACAGTCTTTAATTAATATTTTAATACACTTTCAAGGTACTGGAAAGGACACTAAATTTATTTGGAAGATGCAACCCTCCCATTTGGACTTTAAATCACAATGGAAAGACAGATTGTGAAGTGAAGTGCGACAGTGAGAGGGTTTAGGAAAAATTCGCACCTGGGCTCTTAAGTGTCCCTTCCTTTGCCTGGAAGGCTTTGTGAAACTTTTTCTTTTTTTTCATTTTTTGAGACCGGGTGTTTCTCTGTTGCACAGGCTGGAGTACAGTGGTGCTATCACAGCTCACTGGAGCCTCTGCCTCCCTGGTCTCAAATGATTCTCCCGCCTCAGCCTCCCAAGTAGCTAGGACTCCAGGCATGCATCACCACACCTAATTTTTGTATTTTTTTTTCTAGAAATGGAGCTTCACCATGTTGCCCAGGCAGGTCTCAAACACCTGGGCTCCAGTGATCTGAGCACCTAGGCCTCCCAAAGCGCTGGGATCACAGACGCGAGCCACTGCGCCTGGCCTGTGAAACAATTTGATGACAAAAATTACTTCTACTTTTTAAAAAGTCATGAGGACTCCACGTGACAATGCCAGGTTCACCTGAGGGCAGGCCACGTGCAGCATAAACAGTGCAGAAATGGGAGTGGCAGGAAAAGCACATCTGTCGGCAGAGAGAAGCTGCAGACTCAGAGGGGCCCATGAGGCATTTGCCTGGGACTGGGTGCCGAGGCCTGGCTACGCTTAGGGAAACTGGCATTGGCAATACCTCACCCCAGCAACTGCTGGCCTTCGTTTCCTGGGTCCAATCCTATTGTAAACACCTGATAGAGGATGGATATTAAGATTCAAGCAGGAGGCTGGGCATGGTGGCTCACGTTTGTAATCCCAACACTTTGGGAGGCCGAGGTGGGGGGGATCACCTGAGGTCAGGAGTTCGAGACCAGCCTGGTCATCATGGCAAAACCCCCGTCTCTACTAAAATACAAAAGTAGCTGGGCGTGGTGGTGCGTGCCTGTAATCCCAGCTACTCTGGAGGCCGAGTCATGAGAATCACTTGAACGCAGGAGGCCAAGGCTGCAGCGAGCCAAAATTGCATTGCTGCACCCCAGCCTGGGCAACAGAGTGAGACTGTCCCCCCCCCCCAAAAAAAAAAAAAAAGATTCGATGTTACCAGAAAGGACACTAATTTATTGTGTAATAGCTGCTCTGACTAGAAGGAGTCCAGTTGACTTCCACTCTCCCATTCTTCCTATTTGGCAGGGAACTTAACAACGGCACGTGTTTGGGCAAATCTATGATTCTCTGAGGCCCCTGTTCCATAAAATGGTGCTGCTAATCCCTCCTCCCAGGTGTGCGTGAAGATGGCATTCTACGGTGGAGAGAAAGCAGCCGGCATGCGGCTTCCTCAAGGCAGATTAGCTGCTGGGAGCAATGGCGATGGTGGCGGCAGCAGCAGCAGCAGTGACGCTTGCAGCAGGGCCTTGCTCAGTCTCAGAGGTTGATGCTACGTCTGACTCAAGGGAGGAAGTGAGCTCTCAGTGTGAAGAGCCTGCAGTACTCAGACGCAAGTTCCGACAGGTTTGCGTTGGCCACAGACCAGCTGCTCAGAGCAGAAAGCCAGTTTGTCTGTTCCCGTCCTCTTTGGAACACCCAACTCCTAAAGTCACAGAGACACCACATGTGGCTCAGAGACTCAGGGGGAGCTTCCCTAGATTTTCGTGAAGGCCGTGAGTGGTCACTGGAGCCCAGGAGTCAATGACCAAGCCGAACATAGGCTGGGTGGGCCCCCATCCATGGCCATCGGACAGAATCCAGGGTCGGCTCTGCAGTGTGGGTCTAAGCTAACTTTTGTCCAGTTTCCTTGCCAGCACACCCTTCTTGCAGTAAACGGTTTCCTGTGCCCTGAAGGAATCTCCCCATCTCAGCCTGGCCAAATGCATTCAATTTTCCTGTAACAACATGATTTAAAGCCTACTTTAAAACATAAACACCGATCTTAGCTATTGTGTCTTAGCCAGAGAGCTGGCCTCACAGGAAAAAGGCTCACGTTTGTTCCTTTTGCAGGAAACTTGGCATGCTGTACACACGTTAGAAACATGTGCTGAGCTAATGAGCAGCTCACCAAAAAGAACCACATAGCTGACTGGTGTCCAAGGAACATTGGTGTGAGAGGTGATGTGCTCCTGACGACAGCTACCTGCTCCCCTGAACGCCAGCATCAGCCGCTGCTGTGTGCTGGGTGCTTCCAGGCATCTTTCAAAGAAATCTTTAGGAACAGTTGTCACTGCAACCCTCGTGGGTCACAGTGAGAAAAGTTCAGTTTCAAAAGCAAACTAAGCCAAAGATAAAACAAAAGCAAAAGCATTAAATGTGAGGGAATCTCATTCCCTTTGCGGAAACCGAGGACTCAGCAGAAGTCATGGACGTTCTTAGCAGGGTCGACCATCGCTATGGCAAGCTCTTCCTTGGAGATGGACCCTTGGAAGCCACTGGCAGGGGGGCTCGTGGGAACCAGTGCGTGTTGGGCACTGCGTGCAAACTGAGCAGGGACGAGCTCGGAGGACCTGAAGGTGGTAGGGGAAGTCTCAGCCCTACCACCCAGCGATGGTTGGCTATCCTGCAGCCGGGTCTGCTGACTCCACACAGGGGACTGACTCCCAGAGACCCTGATATGGACTTTCTAACTGGCACCTACTGAATGCACTCCATGGGCGGCCAGGCCACTCGGGTGCAGGAGCCGCTCCCCAAGGTTCCTTCTGTGCCTGGAGAGGCCTGAGAGCCAGGTCCACTCTGCTTTCAATGCCACTTTTCAGCTCGTGTTTTCCCAGCGTCTCCCTCCCCAAATCAGTAAATCCCCACAACACGCCTAGGAAAGAGTGACTCCTGACAACAGGCGTCCCGAGGAATCGAGGAGGGGAAGTGTGATTTTTCTTCTTTCTTCATCCCCCCACAGGCATCCATCCACTCTCCATGATAAACGAGGAGGGCACGGCCTCTTTTATCATTGGAGAAACTGACTCCACATTGCACAGCCAGGGAGAGGCTATCCCGGCGATTTCCTCAAGAATGAACCTTGATGGTGGCTGTGCAGACACACACACACACATACACACACATACACACACACACCTGTACATCCATACACATCCACACACATGCACATAGCTGTACACACATACACACACACACACGTGCACATACACACACCTACACACATAAACATGTACACACATGCCTGTACACACATACACATATCAACCCACATGCACACACACCTGTACATATACACAGACACACATCAATATGCACACACACGCGTGCACACACACACCTATACATACACACACACGCACACACACCGGTACACACACGCACACACACCTGTACATACATACATACACACATCAATACGCACACACATGAGAGCGCACACACACACCTGTACACACACACACATGCACATACATACATACACATGCACACACACTTGTATACATACACACAGACACACATCAATATGCACACACACACGTGCACACACACACCTGTACATACACACACCTATACATACACACACATGCACACACACCTGTACATACATACACACAGACACACATCAATATGCACACACACACGCACACACACACACCTGTACATATACACACATACACACATCAACACGCACACACCTGTACACACATGCACACACGTGGCTGGGGTGGAGCTGGGATGAGGAAGGTGGATTCTTCGGGAAATGGGTAGGCAGCACCCCCGGATGACAGCAGGGCTGTGTCAGAGACGGCCGTAGCTGTGGCTCTTCCTGGTGCCACATTGACAAGGACCAGGAAGCAGCACCGGCCCGGAGCCCGACCCCGGCAGTCGCTCTGTTCTAAGAACCTTTACACCTCGAGGCCCTGAGTAGGACCAGCCCTGCTGCCTGACAGAGGTGAGGATCACAGGACTGAACATTTCTGCTTGTGAAAAGGACGTTCCCTAACCTCCTACCCGTAGCATCTGAAATCACCCCGATTAGAATGATTTCCTTGCCCGAAGGAAGCCTGAGTGTCACTGAGAGAGCACGAGGTGCCCAGTGCCTTGGAGGGTTCTCTCTAGGCTGCCACTTGCACTTTTGTGGTTGATGCAATAGCTCACAAATATGTACAGTGGTCATAGGCATCACAGTCACATGCAATTTTAGAGCTGTGATCAGTTTTTTTTAAATCATTTTCAAATTTTACAGTAAAAAATTGAGTCCTAAAAATTTGATGATTTGCTTAGTCACAAACTATAGTATCAATATATAGTCATACATATTTTATGTATTTATTTATTTTAAGACAGAGTTTCACTCTGTCTCTAGGCTGCAGGGCAGTGGCGTGGTCCCAGCTCACTGCAACCTCTCTGCCCCCTGGGTTCAAGTGATTCTCTTGCCTCAGCCTCCTGAGTAGCTGGGATTGCAGGTGCACACCACCACCCCTGACTAATTTTTGTATTTTTGGTAAACATGGGGTTTCGGCATGTTGGCCAGGCTGGTCTCAAACTCCTGATCTCAAGTGATCCACCCACCTTGGCCTCCCAAAGTGCTGGGATTACAGCCATGAGCCACTGCCCTGGCCAATATTCTATCTATCTATCTATCTATCTATCTATCTATCTATCTAGTTAATACTCATCAATCTGCATTTACTATGAATTTTTCAGAAAAATATATTTGTTTCAGCTACTACAGAACCCAGATAAATTCTAGCTCTCAAGGAATGGCCTTATAAAGTGTCAACAGTAAACAAAATTTTCTCCAGAAGTTAGTAAATGTCAGAGCCTTTTTTGCATTATCTAATTTTAGTCTTTACAAGAGTTATTTGATGTTGACCTGACGTTGACTGTTTCTAGAAGAAACTGATGTCAAAGGTGTGGGTGGCTCCCCTGTGATCTCCAGGCTGGGAACAGGCAAGAAGATTTGACCCGGATCCCTAGAGCCCTGGGTCAGCCCTTCCTGGAAAGGGAGAGGGAGTGGATGGAGAATTACTCCAGGGAGAGGTCAGGCGCTGTTTTGTTTGCACTGCTACGGCTTACGTATTCACACCACAGTCAGAAACACGGTAGCACAATTTAGGGATAAAATACAAATGCCCTGGTTATGTGGTGTTTTGAATCTTACATCTGCTGTATATTCTCTTTACTGTTAACACCAAAAGGAAAGAGCTGCTGTGAATCTATGACCTGTAGCCTGTCCCCGTCTCCTCTAAGCCTGTTCCTCCTTAACGCGTGAGAACGTTACAATGAATTCATGCATGAACTAGAGTGTCGGTGTATTTTATTTGGTTCTAGATTCAAAGGGCACCCAGCTGCTTCTCGTGGTAAGTTTGGTGAGGATCTCTGTGTGCATGAAGCTCTGATACGACAAGTGTCTCCCAATTTCATCATTTCTGCTGTGACGAAGAGGCATACTGCAGCCAAAACTCAGAAAAGAGATAAGAAAAAGGGCAAACTGTTATGGTCAGAGAACTCAAAAGGCACATTTTCCACGCAATTATTTTTTGTAACAGCAGAATAAACCCATTTATCGAATAGAGTTATAGTAATAAATGGTATATTAAATGTTTCTGTAGGGATGATGAAAATGTCATGTAGATAAAGCCAGACTGAAAAAGCTGTTTCCAAACAGACCCTCAGGGCAGAATCCATGGTTCAGGTGAGTCCTCCCTTCCTGTCTCTTCTTCTGGCTGGCAAGCCACGCGTTGTCTTTGTGGTCTCAGCAGATCCCTGAGCACCATGTTCCTTCAGCCTGGGGTTTACAGGGAACCTTCAGGGTTTGCTGATCACTAATGCAATCAGGTTCTTTTGATTCCATGCAGCTCTTACTGTGACAAAGTCACCTTCCCTTCTCTCAGAGGCATTGCCCGGGGAGCGAGGTGGGCCCGGAGGCCGCTGGGGCCCTTCCTTCCTGGACAATCTCTGATTCTGGGTTGAATGGGGTGTGAGTGGTCTCCCCTGAGAAGCCTGGATTTGGGATTCCGTAAAATGTCCAGGGTGACCATTTCCTGCTGCGCTTGCACTTATAATTGTACTTGTAACTTACTTTTAATATATGTAGTTTCTATTGGGATAAGGAAAATGTACTTACTTATTCAAATCCTAGTAAGTTGCTTTTTGTAACTATTTTCTTAAAAAGTAAATACTCAACCTACAGCTACTATTGCGTGAGGAGGCAAGTCATTTTGGATATTTAAAGAGGGCCCTTACCTTTGAAAAGAAATGGAATTTCTGCTTTAGATGTCTCAATAACAGGAAGAGTGATGCAAAAGAATATTGCATCAACGTATATTGGCTTAGAATATGAATTTATGGACAACTTAGAGAACATTAAGAGGACTAGCAGCCCATTATCTGGCAAATGAATGACTAAAGTAAATGATTAAAATGAAATAAAATATTGATTTTCATGACAAAATTTCCATAGAACAATCAGTTTGGATGAACAGCTGCACGGTTTTGGAATTTAAACACTCAAAGAGTCTAGTGATCATGATATTTACCACTCAATTTGTTAGTGATTTAGTTTAAAGGACCGCATTTGCAATATGTATATTTCTTTCATGTGAACATTACACACAATTCAAGATCATTCCCACTGGTGATTCCTGGGCCGGGTTTCTGGTTCTCCGTGTTTCTTCCCCCAACCCTTCCTGTCCTGCTGCCCAGGTCTGGGGGTGCACCTGGTGTCCCAGCACCTTTCTGAGGGCCTACAGTCTTCACCCTATGGCAACAGTTCTCGAAAGTCTCCTCACCTGGGGCTTCGAAGTGCAAATTCAAGCCCCAGCCCAGACTCTCTGAGCTGGAAACCTGGGGAGGGGCCTCCAGGCTGTGCCTGGCAAGTCCCCGGGGAACCCTAGACACATGTGGTAAGGAGCACGAAAGAACGCTCTCCACGCAGGCGGATGAGAGCCCTGCTTCACAGCCCACGGAAGGGACATGGGAAAGGTTTAGGGCCTGCAAGAGACAATATGCCTTTCAGACAGAGGCTGATTGGCAAAACACGTAATGAGATGAACCCACCAAGCCTGTGTCCATCCCGAGTCCGAAAGAGACCACAAGAGGGCCAGCTAGAGCCCCACAGGCGGTCAAGAGGGAAGAAAAGGTGCAGGGAAGGGATGATTTCTTTCTGGCTGGAAGTTCTTTCTTCTCTAATCCAGCAGGTTTAGCGGTAGTAGAAGGGACTGCATGGGAGTGTGGGTTGGGGCACTTGGAGAACCGATGGGCTGCTGCACAGACTGAACAGGAGACACACCAGGCTGGTACCTGCTTCCTGCATGGGCAACAGAAGCCAGTGAAGCCAGGGTCCACTGAGTCAACAGCGAGTGTGTGTCGGGCCAATTAAACCTGAGTTCACATTACCGCAGTGAAATGGCCTGTGCTGTCGCGCCACTTTGTACTGATTTTCTCCATCCATGACAAAACGTGGGGCAAATAGACCAGTAATTAAGGCAAAGAATGAAGAATTCCACCATCTAGTTAAACAAACTGCTAAAGGAAGTGAGGATTTTTAACAATGACAACAAAAACAAAGCAAAATGTATAATGTCTACTCTGGACAGGTAACAGCAATATACACGTTTTGAAATGTCTATAATCCAACAACAAATATGAAATCTAATTCATTTCAATTGGGCCTTTGATAAATAAAATGAAACTTTTAAATTTCTTCTCTAAAGTGGATGATCCCTAACTCTGGTGGGCAGAAGTCGGGCTTCTCCTGGCCGGGGTCCCCAAGGGCTGAGCTGCCCCTCTCCCTCCAATTCATGGACAATTCACCACGTCCATCAGAGGTTAGAGAGGACCCAGTTCCCTGTCACTTGTTAGTAATGCTAGGCCATTTAGGCTGGGACTGAAGGACCCTGAAACTCTGGAGTCACAGAAATACAGTCCGTGCTCTGTGTCCCAAGACCTAACCTCGGCTCTGAAGTTTCTCACCACCTAATGCTGTGATCTGCAGCTGAGACACACGTTTGAGCCACAGGCTGCTGTCCTGCTTGAGAAATGATGGTAACCATGTCCCAGACACCTGTCACCAGCTACCAAAGCCCTATTCACCTGCGGACCTGGATGGACTCGCTGGCCCAGGAGCTCTGCGTCAGTGCCATTCACTCCTCCAGTAATGTAGGAGAGCCTGTTGATGCTGACACAATGGGAACCCCAGGGACCCAGCCCACAGCAACGTGCACAGAATCCTGACTCCTGGCAGGGGATGTCACACGGCTGTCCTCTAACTCCAGGGAGTGTCTGCTCAGTGCCTCTGGACCTGCCTCAGGGCTCCAGCCACCATCCACACTGGACCTCATGTGACTGACCTCTGTGGACTAAGGGCATGGTCTTCCAGGCCTTGTATGAGCTTTAAGTGGAAAAGTGGCTTCTAATAGGTAAGTAGTGGCTATTTTTAACATAGCCCCCAGCTTGACAATTCCAGAGACTGCTGTCTACCCATCACGCCCCACACAACAGTATGCAAGGGCAATGGAATACAGCCCTGTCCCATGGGGGGCCAAGACCGCAGCATCCACTGGAAACTGATCTAGGTTTGAGGGGGATTTTGAAAGAAGGGTAAAACACAGCTTCTGGCATCATCTATTTCTCATCTTGTTGAAGAAACAAGATCCATGCAAATGAAAAGTGATTTGACATAGTATAAAAGTCTGTGCCAATGTCTGGAGCAGGGTTTGGAAAGTCCATAAGATACCAAAGGAGGAAGAGGTATTTATTTTGAGAAGACCTTTTGTATTTGCCTCGCAGTTAATTTCCTGGATTTATGCTAACCGGGTGCCTCAGTCCCAGAGGTCGTGGAGACACAGCGTGCCTGTGCTGCTGCTGAGATGTTTGTCCAAGAGAATTTAAATCGTCATCAGTGGCAGGAAATAGTGAGTGTGCAGTGCATGAAAAAACTCTACCACTCTACCTTCAGGAGAGAGGATGAAGGAGGGGGCAAGAGGAGGGAGAGAAGGAAAAAAGGAAGAAAAAGGGGAAAAGAAGGGAGAAAGAGAAGGAAGGAGAATGAAGGAAGGAAAGCAGGAAGGAAAAGAAAGAAAGACAGAAGGAAGGAGGGAAGGAGAGAAGAAGAAAAAAGGAAGTAATGAGGAAGGAATAAAGGAAGAAAAAGGGGAAATGAAGGGAGGGAAGGAAGGAGAGAGGAAGAGAAGGAAGGAAAAGGAAGGAAGAAAAAATGGAAGGAGGAGAAAAAGTAAAGAAAAAGAAAGGAAGAAAGGAAGAAAGAGAGAAAACTAAAGAGAAGAAAGAAAGAAAGAAAAGAAAAGAAAAGAAAAGAAAAGAAAAAAAAGAAAAGAAAGAAAGAGGCAGGAGGAAGGAAGGAGGGAAGGGAGGTGGGAGGGAGGGGAGACGGGGTAGGGACAGCGCCTCCCTCGCCCTCTGTCTTGAGCCCCTGCAGGGTGCCCGACGGCCACGCCCTATTGAGCGTCCCTCTCAACACCACATCAAACCGTGGCATCCTCTTGCGGCTGCCCCTTCAGATTGCACAGCTAATGCAGAAGGCTGGAAAGAAGGACCCGAAACGCCCACCAAACTATGAACTAAGGCGAAGCCCTCAGGAGCCATGTGCCTGGCGCCCGGGGTCCACGGCCTTTGGTCCCCTTGCAGGGAGCCTGATCCTGCTCCTAGAAACGCTTCTCGGATTCGCTCAGGTCACAGGCGGGATGGGAATGTGCCGCGGGGCTGCTGCCTCACACGCCCGGGTTTAATAGACTTTTTTCCACTGATAAAAGACCACTAATGAGTTCATTTTCAAGCTATTAAACGGGCTATAATAGCTAGTTCTCCTGATGATTGCACAGAGACCTGCTGGTCACAGCGGGTTTTTCTCCCTGATTAACTCTTTGCTGCCCTGGTGCTGGGAGGCTGCGTGCCTCGGGAGGCGGCACCCCCACCTGCCAGCCCTGTCTGCCCCTGTCTCCTGCTTTCAGGTTCTCAGGGCCAAGAAGTCTCCTGCCCCCAGGACCCAGGAAACTGCTCTCCTGCACGCATCCAACAGCTGCCATCGCTTCCCCTGTGAGAAACCTCTGGTCCTAAGCCAGGCATCAGCTGACTGGTTGCACAGAGGGTGTTTCAATACCCACATTTCACATGAGGGCCTGCATGCCCTCTTAATTGTGTGCCTGTAATCCTGAAAGAACGCCCTAGGAAGACGCTTCCCTCGGGGACGCGCTTTTATCAACACGGGGAGCACATGGGCGGGGCTTTCACCCCCACACTGGGCTCTCCTGGGTCCGGGTGAGCTGTGCGGCTGCAAAGAGTGTGTCCGCCATGTGTCTGTGGTCACGACCACGCGTGGCGTTAGCAAATCGCCTCTCCAGGTGTCTGATTTAAACACCCTTCTCCAGCGCCGGGGGCCGGTGATGGATAGCTGGGCTCTGGCAGCCCCCGTCTGCCCTCTTCATTAGGATTGCAGCAGGCCGACTTCAGATGCTTCTGTTTCGTATAATTTTGTTTTCAGCTATTTAAGCAAAGGTGCCCAGAGACCTTCAAGCTTGGGCAGCCACCAGCTGAATTGGATTGCTGCCTATTTTTTTTATTATTACTGCCTGTTTTCCTTTTTAAGATTGTTTTATTATGAGAGGCCCAATAGGTCAGAGACGTTACATTGCACAGTGATAAACTGTAGTGTGGAGTTAATGACGGCGTTCGTCATGAGCGGGCAGGTGGCTGAGCTGGGCACAGGCTGTGTGTGGCCTCCTGCGGCGCCGCTGGTTCATGTGCTTGGGAAGCTTGGGACAGCGCCTTGAATCTCATGATTTCCTGAGTGTCCCCGAGGCAGAGCCGTGGCAAGCACTGGCTTCCCATGGGTGAGGGCGGGTCCAGGTAGGCTCCTCAAAGGAAATTCTAACTCAAGGGCCCCCCTTTATTTTAGCACCGTGCTTTCCGGCCCCCCCCAGCTGGAACAAGCAGGACCCACGAGCAGATTCGCCATCACCCACCTCTGCAGAGGCCCTACCGCCGGTGGGAAGCATCAACAGGAGACCAGCCACGGGGCCTCCAGCTCTGCTCAGGAGAGCCGCTTTTGAATTGAGAGATGATAGGGGGAGACTGCACGCTCCTAGGCCCCTCCAGCCTGTCCTCAGGATCCTTCCAGAATCGCTGTGGGCTCCCGGCCTCCCTGCAGCCCCAGGGCCCCCGCACGGGGCAGTTCTGCTGCGCAGCTCTGGCCTCTGCGCAAGGCGCTCCCTGGGAACCCAGGCGCAGTCTCAACTATACAATATGTCCACAGGCCCCTTTCTCCTAGCCCAGACCCGGAGACTAGGGTCGGAAACAGGCTTTGCTCCCCTCCGTCCCCACACTCAGTGATGGACATCGAATCTGCATCTTTGCAAAGATGGAAAAGGGGGATAATTTTCAGTAACTGGCACTACTTTTCTGTGTAAACCGGAGTCACTGATGCGGGGTTCCGGACAGTGCCTGCCGGGGTTCTCATCCAGCACCAGCTGCTGGGCCCAGCCCGGGGGGCTTCCCTGTCAGAGCCCTGGTCTGGGGACTTGCCGGGCCATGAATGCCTCTTGGTCCAGGGTCTTTTAGTTTGTGTCCTGGCATTTCACAAAATCATAATGCCAAGCAAGAATGCTTTAAGCAGGACCGTTCATGGAGATGGGCGAGTGCACACACACATACACATGCACAGACACACATGTGCACAGGCACACACACACACACACAAAAAGACTTGCAGACACACCCATACATACACATACAAACGCGTGTACACATAGACACATAAATGCACACACACACTCACAGACACACATATAAGTTGGGGGCTTCAACTCATGAATTTTGGGGACCCACTCAGCCCATAAAATGTCCACAGAATTGTACATTAGGGTAGGAAATACATAAGGTCCATAGGACGACATCAATGTTACAAGCCTTTACTTTCCAGTCACTGGTGCTGCGTGTGCGCAACTAGTCCTAAACCTCCCCAAACACACAACGGGCAAGGGAGGGGGAGGAAAGCTTCACTGTGGACCCAGCTTTCTCCTGAAAGGCTGAGGAGTGTCACAGGCTGGGGCTCTCTCAGGCCCGTTTTGGAGGCATGGAATGAATGCATCTTCCAGCGGCCCATCTTTCTTCTTCTCCTGGACCTTCAGTGTGCCCAAGACCCATAAATCAGCGTGTGCTGCTAAAATCTGTAATACTCAGTTCCTCTCTCAACTTACTCTCAGAACAAATAATTTAAGACACTAAGACAGTGGCAGTATATTTGATCCAAGGGGGAAATTCACTCTCATTCCGTTGGAAAGCACCTGCCTGGATGAAATTCTCTCTCAATAATTGATTTTCTCCCTCTTGCTCCTTCACTCGTCAAGACCCCCCTCACTGGAGCTCCCCATTCCCCAAATGACGGGGAGGTGGGGGGGTCTCATGGGATGAGAACTCGGCACTCCCCCTCCACTCTCATCCTTAATGCATCCTGGCCTCTTCCTCCCTCCTTGGGAACAGGGCACGGTCCCCCCTTTGATGTTCCTAATACAGGAATGTGACACATACATTAGGCTGAAAGAAAGGAGGAAGAAACAGTTTTGCCTTTGGTGTAATTTCAGCCCAGAAGTAGAGGATTCATTTCACATGACCTTAGCTCAAGGTGACTTGATAAATCTTCCCAGCGATGAGATTTTTTTGTGTCTCTCTTATCCACCCTTCTCCTTCTGAAGGAAACCCTTGCAGCAGTGAAAAAAAAAAAAAATAGACAGAGCCCTGGGCAACCCTGGACCATGCATGGTACCTGGGGGTGCAGCTGGGGCCTCTTCCCACCCCCACTGGCCCTTGTCTGTTTCTCTCTGTTTCACCCCGTGTGAGCAAGGAGACCTGTCTTCAGCATCACAAGGAATTAGGCAGAACTCATCTCCCAGCGCTGGGGGCACGATGAGCTTCATTCAGCCCGACCAGGGAGATTGGAGTGGATCTTTCCAGCTTGTAGTTCCCGTGACTCAGTTCCTCCCCAGGGCTGAGCCGAGCGGGCCGCCTCTCCCGCAGCTCATTAGCCATTAAGAGAAATTCAGAAAAGGCTGGGGTCCTCGTCATTTTCTGGACTGTGAGGAGGGCCCGCATCTTTGTACTTTTGTGCCAAGCACGAATCTGCCCTGCAGGAGGGAATGGGTGTGTTCCTCAAATAGAACACTGGAAGCCAGGACCCAAGAGCAGAGCAGCCACGGCCGCCCCTCCCCAGCCAGGACCTGAGCCCTGAGCTCCAGAGGGAGGGGTTGGACATAAGGAGGCGGCCACAACACCGGTGGGTCCAGCCTGTTAAAAACCAGCAGGTACTCATGAAGTGTTGTTGAAATAGAGGCTAAGGACGAACAACTGTTCCGTAGATATTATGCATTCCTAATGTTATTCATCTTCCCAACTCTGAGGCAGCCTCGATTATTGTCCTCGTTTATAGGTGAGAAAATTAGGGTTGAAAGTCATTAAATAACGTGTCCAAATCACCTGCCAGTGACAGAGCCAATATCGCAGCCGTGTGTCTTGCCTGAGGCTCTTCTCTTGAACCAGAGGTCAGCAAACTATGGCCCTGGGGCTGGAGCCAGCCAGCAGCCTGCATTTTTTGTTATTTATTTATTTGGCATCCATGAGGTAACAATGGTTTTTACATTGATAAAGGGCTACATTGTATAAGCAGCTACATAATATCCTTGTTTTCCCTCTTGCTTTGCAAAACCTAAGCTACTCACTATCTGATCTTGAAGATAAGTGTGCAGAGCCCTATCTTAAACTATTGGGTTGTAGTGATTAGTAGCTGAAATAAATGTTGTTTTAAATTATAGTGTCTGAAGTTTTGATGAAAGCTGTTGATAATGGGTTGTGAACAAGTTAACAGTTTCGTTTACTTCTAGAGTTATAGCATATATGAATTAAATGACTTTTAGTGGGCGTACAGAGCTTCAGCATTATAAAGCTCTGACGGACAGCTCCCCGGCATGTGCCTGACAGAGATAAAAATAAACTTCACTGTTACCCTAACATCTCCAGAGTAAGATCTGTGGAAGGAGAAATGTACAAAGAAAGGTGTTTACTTGCAGGGAGCAACATCATTCTCAGAATGCCTGTGGGGCAAAACAAGCGTTAGCCATGCCTGAAATGTGTGTCTTGTGTGGTCAGTTGAATGTCCTCAAACCCATTCCACGAAAAGATCTTTTTTTTAAGCAAAAATATAAATTTCATGATTCTTCAATGGAATGTCTTTATAACGTTTTCTACCACTTCTTGTCGTGACTATTTCGATGACCACATCCATGAGACATTCTTCAGTCCTCAGGATGACCTGTGATTTCAAAGTGAACTTGCGAACCCACCCCAGCAGCAGTGTGGGGTAACCGTGCAGGGTTCCCAGCAACTCATGCAGCCACCCCAAACAGAAGGAGTATACAGCAGACGCTCATTTTCGTGAATGCAGAGCTGAGTAATCTATTAACACTTCAGTGTATCCAGGTTTACACGCTGTAATCGTGTTCACCCGTGAGCTGGGATTTGCCTGGAAGTTATCTTTTGGTAGAGTCTTCAAAGGTGGAGTTGAATAGACATGTTTCTTATTAGCTGGTTTCTGCCACTTTATGATTAGAACACGATGCCTTCATGTACAAAGCTAATAACGGAGATAAGTCTGGATGGTGAGCCGAAGGCCCGCAGCTCTGCACCTGAGAGCAGCAAGCCAGTGGTTAAATGTGCTCGGGGAGCACGGGGAAATTCAAGGAGTTTATTTCTCCAGGCTTTCCAATTTGATTACTATAGAGTACAAAGCTATTAAAAATATGACCTTTGTATTTTTTTATGCCTTGGCAAAAAGCCAGATAATAACTTTGTTTGACTTGGTTAGTGTGATAGAGTGCTTATTCAGATGGAAATAAAATGACTTTTCTTTACTGGAAATTATACCTTGAAGTCTAAATGTCCATCATCGATACAACACACAGACAGCCTGAAAGCCACGAGGCTGCTAAAGAGAATTCAGGCCTGAAAGCCACCGAGGCTGCTAAAGAGAAGAATACAGCGTTTCCATTTTCTCAAAGGAAAATTTATATTTTGTACAGATGTCAGCAAGTTAACATGGTAAAAGGTAAATCTATTGTTTCAATACAAAAGTAAAAAAATTGATTACATTAACAGAATATGAAAACTATGTTTATTACAGCTTTAAAAAGCAAAACAAATACTGTTTTCTCCTTAAACCATTGTTTTCTCATTGAAACTTGTAAACTAGGCAAAGTGAAAACATTTGGCTACATCTTCCCGGGTTTTAGTCTGAATTTTACAAAATACAGAAAAGCAATGATTTTATTTTCTAAATTAAGGATCAATTTCTGAAAGTTCATGAAAGATGGGAGATGTTGATCTCAGGGTTTATAATGAGTGAAATATAAAGCAGATTTTGTTGATGAGTTCCCACCCATGATATAAAAAAATAGGTTCCCTCAATGTTTGTTAGCAGAGAGGGGATGTGTCTGTTTCAGGACTTAGTAAGAATTTTAGAAAAATTCCCTTTATGGCCGGGTGGGGTGGCTCATGCCTGTCATCCCAGCACTTTGGGAGGCCGAGGTGGGCGGGTCACGAGGTCAGGAGATAGACACCATCCTGGCTAACACGGTGAAACCCCGTCTCTACTAAAAATACAAAAAATTAGCCAGACGTGATGGCGGCGCCTGTAGTCCCAGCTACTCGGGAGGCTGAGGCAGGAGAATGGCGTAAACCCGGGAGGCAGAGCATGCAGTGAGCCGAGATCCGGCCACTGCACTCCAGCCTGGATGACAGAGTCAGACTCCGTCTCAAAAAAACAAAACCAAAAAAAAAAAAAGGAAGAAAAACGCCCTTTTTGTTCCGGGTTTAGGAACATAAACTGGTCTCGGGGTGTATGGCTCTTTCTTCTCGTTGTTGGGGCTTGTGGGCCCTGGGTACACCTCAGACCACTGAGAAGGGTATGTGTTGGATTGGTGAAAAACAACAAACAAAGGTACTTCTGTCTGAGGGCTGATTTTTTTTAATTTTTTTTTTTTTTTTTTTTTTACTGTTAGAAAATAATGACAAAAATTACAATAGTGAGCACAGGGTACAAAGGAAGTTCTAGAATGGTCAGCAGGTGCACTGCTTCATGGTCTGTCTGCCTCCAGGTTCACTCTCCACTGCCTGCCCCACCTTGGAGCCAATGCCCGTGGCCTTGCCTTCCTGCCCTGCCACACTGTGCTCACAGCAGCCTCCCAGATTGGAGTGTGCCTACCCCACCCCAGAAAAGCTGGGCACCCCTCCAGCCCATGCTGGGGAGACAGCACAGCCCTGGATGCAGCCCAGGACCCACTGCCATCGCCAGGTACACACCATCCAGAGGCCCGGGATGCACGGTGTGGTGGACGTGTCAGGGTACACAGCTGTCTGGGTGGGGCACTGTCCACCTGGGAGAGTGCACCTTACCCCAAGCCCGATGCATGCCATTTCCCTCAGTCAGAAGGCACAGAACGCACGGACTCGCATGGGAGTTGGGCTCTCCCACTGAGAACCCGCACTGGAAGGATGTGTTTCTTCCACCCCCAGGACTTGAGTGTGCTGGATTTGGAGATGTAGCGACCGAAGGAGGCGTTCCTCTACTGGAGAACATGGCCATGCGTCTGCCAGCAGGAGGCTGAGGCTGTTTCCAGGACACTTTCACCTCTCCAGTGTTGACACCACTTGGCAGGGCAGGGGCTGTTGTCCTGAATGCCACAGTCCCTCCTTTCGGAAAGTGGGTGCTCCTACCCAATGGAGCCCCAACGCTGTGTTGTAAACACGCTGAATTCACCATCCCTCTGATGTTCATTGCATTTGTCAATGGGACACTGTGGCCCCCAAATAAGGAGAAAGGCACTGAAAATTTGATTCTACTGGAATGCAGGTTCAGATCACCCTGCCCGTCAAGCCAGCAGAGGAACTGGTGAAGTGTGTCATACATTTTACAATGTTGGTGGCAGGGGGAGGCTGGAATTCTACATTTAGGCTTTGTGCCCTCCTTCAGAGGTGAAGAACATGGCAGTTGTGTTTTATGTTGACTAATTATACTTTTCTCCCATTTTCTTGCCACCACATAGGAAGGGCATTGATGGTGGTTTACATTTCTGTAGAGGATCCCAGTGGGAGGGTAACTGAATTGAAATCATCATTCAAAACTACCGCTGCTAGGAGAACTTTGTATTTCTCTTCTGTCGGGAACTTGAATGTTTCATCCAGGAAAAAAAGAAAAACGAGGATCGGAACCAGCAAGTAGTGCTAGATGTTTGTGTGCCCGTCCAGACACACTCTGCACCACCCTGCTGGGCTCTGCATCCTGGGAACTGGCCTCAGAGGGTTGCATTCTGTTGCTAGATGTCTGTGTGCCCGTCCAGACACACTCTGCACTGCCCTGCTGGGCTCTGCATCCTGGGAACTGGCCTCAGAGGGTTTTGCATTCTTTTGGTTTCAGCAATAAGGAGGGAGGTGCTAGGGTCTGTTTGACAGTTGCTGTGTTTCTCCTCCAAAGCCCAAAACTTTTGTTGGACGGCTCTTCTCCTCCTACTACAGATTTCCCTGAGTTCAGTGAATTGCTCTCTGCTTTTTTCCTCTGAGGTTGCATCTCCCTGGGAGCTTCATCATGCCCTTTAGTTTCTGCGACATTCTCTGTACCTTTAAGTGGACTTCCTTTATTGAGTTTCTTACTTATCCTTCTGAGTGTGCCATCTGCTGCCTGCCCAAACAGGTGTACCTAAGTTCCAGCCTTTAACACAATGCCTCTAGGTGAGTCATAGAATTGCTTGGTAAATTAGAAGAGCAGGCTTGTTTATGAGCTTTTCTTACTTAAGATCCTATGAGTCCAGCTTTATTTTAAAAAATCCAGCACCATTACTATAACCCCTTTACTGCCATTCAACAACCCCAAATTATAATTGCTTAGTGGATATTGTAAAAATATGTATAGCTTATCACATTTTTAATAAGTCCAATAATGCTTCAAACTTAAGAGGAATGAGAAGATTCTACCAATCCTGAAAACTCATATACCTGTAGGAAAGGCTGATTATTCAACCATAAGACACTTTATAATAATTTCCAAAAATAATTTTTACTTTCAACAAGTCATATTTTTTGTTCAAGTACAGGGTCACCAGATTTAAAAATCAGATTTTCTTTTCTTTTCTTTTTTTTTTTTTTGAGACAGGTCTTGCAGTGTCACACAGGCTGGAGTGCAGAGGCACAATCTTGGCTGACTGCAGCCTCCATCCCTGGGGCTCAAGTGATGCTCCTCGCTCAGCTTCCCAAAAGTCAGATCTTAAGTGGTGCCACTGAGCAAGGCTGAGGTAGTTAAAAATCTGTGACATGGTAATCGACAATTTCTCAATGAATTAAATACAAATAAAAGAGTATCGTTTTGTTGGAGAGATTATGGCAGGCTCAACAACAACAAAATTAAAACCACTAAAAACAAATCACAGGCGAGATTTCCAGCAATGGCCATTTGAAGAGATAATTAAACCCTCTCTTCAAAAAGCAACTATACAGCTGAAACCCCTGTCCCTTGAAGCTTGTAGAAGTTCTGTCAGATTAAGGCAGGCTGTGAAGGAACTGTAACTTCTTGGCTGCAATTAATGGATTACTTGGCTTGGAGCAATGAATGGTGTAAAATAATCAACAGAGGAATTCAAGTGACACACTCAGTCATTCAGGAAGCGATGGAGAAGGCAAGAGACATATGGAAAATAAATTGCAAAATGGTAAATGTAAACTCAGCCATATCAATAGTTGTATTAAATATGAATGGCCTAAACACCCAAATAAAAAGAGCAGAGATCATCAGATTAGATAAAAAGTAAGATTGAGCTACATGCTGTATATAAGATACATTTTAAAATCAAAGATACAAATACGTTGAAAGTAAAAAAAAAATACACACCATACAATGACTCTAAAAAAGCTACATTTGCTATATTATTTATTGATAGAACAATTAGGTGGAAAATTAAATGATAGTATAAATCAACTCAATCTATTTAACAAAACTGGACACTTCATGTAATAACTGCAGAACACATATTTTTGTTTTTTCAGAGTCTCGCTCTGTCACCAGGCTGGAGTACAGTGGTGCAATCTCAGCTCACTGCAAACTTCACCTCCTGGGTTCAAGCAATTCTCCTGCCTCAGCCTCCCAGGTAGCCAGAATTACAGGTGTGCACCACCACGCCTGGCTAATTTTGGTATTTTTAGTCCTGGCCATGTTGGCCAGGATGGTCTCGATCTCTTGACCTAGTGATCTGCCCACCTTGGCCTTCCAAAGTGCTGGGATTACAGGCATGAACCACCGTGCCCAGCCCACATATTGTTTTTAAGGACAAAAAACATTTTACAGAATAGATAATATGTTAGATTAGAAAACAAATATCAACAAATTTAATAGAACTGGCATCATATAATGATGTTTTTGACCACAATGAAAGTAAGTCAGAAATGAACAACAGAAACAAATCTGAAAAATCTGCAAATATTTAGAAATTAAACAATATAGTTCTAAATAACCCATGGATCAATAAAAGAAACACAAGAAAAATAAGAAAATAGTTTAACAGCACTAAAACAAAATTATAATATATTAAAATTTGTGGGGTGCAACTAAGACAGTAGAGGGCAATTTATAGCTTTAAACACATATATCAGAAAAAAAGAAAGATCTCAAATCAGTGTTGTAAGCTTCCATGTGAATATAGTAGAAAAATAAGAGCAAACTAAAATCAAAGCAAGACATAATAAAGATTAGAGCAAAAATCCATGAAGTAGAAAGCAAACCAAAAAAAAATAAATAAATAAACAAATTGACAAATATTTAGGTTGACTGAACAGTAATAAAAGACAGAAGACACAAATTATGAACATTAGAAATGAAAGAAGAAACATTATCACCAATCTACAAAATTTTAAGGGGTCATAAATGCCTGTTATGGGCAACTTTATGGCCCAAATGAGGCAACCTAGATGAGATGGGGGGAATTACTGGAAAGCACAGATTTCCAAAAATGACTAAAGAGGAAATAAAAAATCTACAAAAATAACAATTAAGAAAATTAAACTAATAATTAGAGATCGCTTTACAGAAAAAAAAAGGCCCAGGCCCAAATGGTGTCACTGGTGAATTTGTTAAAGAAAAAATACTAGCAATCTCTTACAAACTGTTCTAGAAAATACAGAAGGGGAGACGACTCTCCATTTATTCAATTGTTCTAATATTATATTGATAGCAAACACAAAGATATCACAAAAAGAAAAGTAGAGCCCAAGATTTCTTATGAATATGGATGTGAAACTATTAACACAACATCACCTAACTGAATCAAGCACCTTATGAAAAGGGTGTATGTAAAGACCAACTTAGATTTATGCCTACAGGGAAAAGTTAGACTAAAATGTAAAAATCACCTACTGTAATATACTATATTAATCAAATAAAGATCAGACACCTGATTATCACAATACATGCAGAAAAAAAGTATTGGAAAAATCCAATACTCGTTCATGACAAAATCTCTTGACAACTCTGAGTACAATGGAATTCTGCAGCCTATGAAAGGGCATATCTGAATCACTCATGCCCAGCGCCATCCTCAGTCATGAGTGGCTGAGTGGCTTCCCATAGACCAGGGACAAGGCAAGGATGTCGACTTTCGCACTGGAATTCAACAGTATACTGCTGGTCCTTGCAAGTGTGAGAACAACACAAACACACAAAATACAGAAACACACCAATCACTCAAGGCATCCAGCACAGGAAATATTAAAGTGTGTTCATTTGTAGATGACATGATCATCTATGTAGAAAATCTGATAGAATCACCAAAAAATATATTAGAACTAGTAGGTGATTTTAGCAAGATTGCAGGACACATGATTAGTATAAACATACCAATTGTCTTTTTATATATTACTAACAATCTAAAAGAAAACAAGAACATTGCTACATTTACAAGAGCCTCAAAACAAATAACTAGGAATAATTTCTTTTCTTTTCTTTTTTTATTTTTATTTTTTTTTGAGACAGGGTGTCACTGTGTTGCCCAGGCTGGAGTGCAGTGGCATGATCACAGCTCACTGCAGCCTCAGCCTCCCAGGCTCAAGCGGTTCTCCTGCCTCAGCCTCCGGAATCACTGGGACTACAGGCACACGCCACCACATCCAGCTAGTTTTCGTATTATTTGTACAGATGAGTTTTCACCACGTTAGGAATACACTTAACAACAACAACAACAACGAAATGCAAGACTTGTGTACTGAAAACTACAAAATATTACTGAAGGAAATGAAAGGATACCTAAGTAAATCAGGAGAAATTCCATGTTTATGAATCGAAAGACTCAGTAACATCAAGATAACAATTCTTCCCAAATTATCCGTGGATTTAATGCAATCTCTGCCAAATCTTAAATCCCAGGATTGTTTTTGTAGAAAATGATAAGCTGCTCCTAAAATATGTATGAAAATGCAAAGGATCTAATAGTAAGAAGAATTTTGCAAAAAAAAAAACCCCAAAAAACCAAAAAACAAAAAACAAACAAAAAAACCAAACAGATAAAAAATAAAGAAAAAGGTTGGAAAACTTATACTAGCTGTTTTCAAAATTTACTACCAAGGTAAAGTAATATAGATAAATTGAACAGAATTGAGGTTTCATGAATTAATGCTTTCATCCATGGGCAAGTAATTCCTACAAAGGTACTAAGATATTTAAATGGGGAAAGGATACTCTTTTCAAGAAATGGTTCTGGTACGACTATATACTCACATTCAAAGAAATGAATATAGACCATTACCTTACACCCTACCCAAAAATTAACTCACAATGAACCACAGGCCTAAAGGTCATAGCTAAAATTGTAAAACTCCTAGAAGAGACCAGGAGAAAATCTTTATTAGCTTAAATTTGTCAAATAATTCTTAGACACAATATAAAAAACACAATTCACTAAAGGAAATATTAAAAAATTGGACTTCATCAACTTTTAAAACTTTTGAGCTTCAAAACAACATCCATAAAGAAATGAAAAAATAAACCTTATACAGGTTGAGAATATTTACAAGTTGTGTATCTGATAGAGAACTTTTATCTAGAATATAGAAAGAAAGAATCCAACAACTCAGTAGTGACAAGAATCCAATAAAAAGGAGTAAAATTTTGCATAGTCATGCCACTGAAGAGGATATATAGAAAACAAATAAAAAACTCAAAAAGATGTATACCATCATTAGTAACTAGGGAAATGCAAACAAAACCACAGCGAGATATAGCTATATACCCTCTCACTGTACACAGTGAGATACAGCTATACACCCTCTCACTGTACACAGTGAGATACAGCTATATACCCTCTCGAATAGCTCTAATTAAAAAGACAGAAAATGCCAAGTGTTGGATGAACAATGAAAACAGGAGACTTGTCATCCTTGACTGCTTGGCATTTAGAATGAGACAGCTACTTTGGAAAGTAGTTTGTTTGTGGCTAAACCTAGACCTGCCATATAACAGTAATTCAGCACCTAGGCACCCACCCCAGAGGAATGAAAATACATCCACAGGAAGGCATGTCAGGGAATACTCATGTGGCTTCATTCACAACAAGCAGGAGCTGACGACACCACAAATGTCCATCAACAGGGAGGAGGAGAAACAACAGGACGTCTATCCAAACCTTCGAATACCATTCCCTAGGCCAAAGGGTGCGTCTGCGGACACGCCCCGCAACACAGGTGGGCCTCAAAAACGCTGTGCTGAGCAGGAGTTGGAAGGAAGACATGACGGATGGCATGATTCCATTTATACAAAATCTCCAAAACGGGCAAATATTTAGAGATGGGAAGTCCATTAGTGGTTGCCCAGGGCTGGGGGTGGGATTGGATTGTTGCAAAAACGTCATTAAATAAATGAAAAATTAAGCCTCCTTCTGCAACATCAGAGCACACACATCCCAGAAACCCACATTCGCAAGAGGACATGAGGGGCATCCCAGGTGGTCATGGCAGCTCAACACTGTAGATTTGTGAAAATGATTGAATTGTGCATGAAACTTGGGCAAACGGTATGGAAACATCTCGGTAATGCTGCAGCGGATACATGAACTGTAGTCTACAGTAATTTCTACTGTATAGCTAGAATGGCACTTACTTTATTACCCTTGAGTAAGAATATAAACTGTTGTTTTGGGAAAATGTTTGTTAGAAAACTAGATTTCACACAGCCCATAGAATTTTTCTCACTACCCATAGAATTCCATTGTCAGCACCTACACCCGCCTCCGGCCTCCTCCGCAGACGCGGTCCACTGTGAGCCGTCACTACTTTAAACTCCTTGTCTGTTCCGTTGCACCGTCATCACCTTCTCTGTCATCAGTGCGATTGTACACACATGGATTCCCTGCCTTACTCAATACCCTGGAGACCTCCCTCCTGCCTACAGGACCAGAGCCTTTCACCCTCAGGAATGCCCAGTATGAGGGCTGAGGGTTGCAGTCAGATAGTTCATGTTCGTAGAGCTTATTAGAGACCCACAGCATTTAATCCTCAAACAGCCCATTCAGTAGGCACTATTATTATCATCATTTTGTTCATGGGGCGGCTGAGGCACAGCAAGGTGAAACGCTTTGCCCAAGGTAGCTCAGCTGGTGAAAGAGATTCAGGGTAAGAATCAAGGCCGGTGCAGCGGCTCACGCCTGTGATCCAGCAATTTGGGAGGCTGAGGCGGGTGGATCACTTAAGCCCAAGAGTTTGACACCAGCCTGGGTGACATGGTGAAACCCCGTCTCTACTAAAAGCATAAAAAATTAGCCTGGCATGGTGGCACACACCTGTAGTCCCAGCTATTTGGGAGGCTGAGGTGGGGGGATCACCTGAGCCCAGGAGGTTGAGACCCCAGTGGGCCTTGAAGGCGTCACTGCACTCCTGCCTGGGTGACAGAGTGAAATCCTGTCTCAGAAAAAAAAAAAAAAACAAAACAAAACAAGAAAACCCACAAACAAACAAAAACCAAAGAGAAAAAGAAAGAATAAGAATCCAGACTGCCTCCATTTTAAACCACTAAAGACGATTTGGGGTTCTCCTTGTATTTTCTGATGCAACTCCAGGCTCCAGCGAGCATGCCGTCCTGCCTGGTCTCTCCTGCCCGTGCCTCCGAGCACGGCCCCGCAGCTGGGAGCTGAGCATGCCGTCCTGTCGTGTCTCCCCACCGGCTGGGGGCCGCGGTGTGCGTTTCCAGATGCTGCTGTCACTTCCTGAGACAGCAGAACACACACATCCGTGAAGTCTATAACCACAAACTGAGGGAACCTCATGAGGTTATGACAATTCCCCACCTCCGAAAATAACACTGATGGATATGTTTTAAAGAGACTGACACATGTAACTCTTTATTAAAAAAATTATTAAATCACTCCTTGAAATAAAAAGGCAGTCATGTAATTAATAGTTATGTACTGCATGACAGCATAATTATCCATTACCAATATGCAGGAACAAAATGACTTCTAATTTTATCTTCAGAGTCTTTAAAGGTAAAAAAGTACTTGAAGTAAACTAGAAAGAGAAGATGGCTTTTGTGAGTGCTTCAGATTTTTCTTGACTTGCAATTTAAAAAAATCTAAAGGTTCAATTATAGACGATGTTATGCTGCATTTATTGAAGCAGGCGAATCATGAAAACCACTTATATATCTCAATAAAAATAAATTTCAAAATGTATATGTAGAAGGCATTCTAACATGGTTTTCTCCCACTGTTGTGTTAGCTGAAGATTTTTCTTTTAACTGTCTGGGGAAATGTGAATTTATCTGCATCTGTTCAAAACTGGCCAAACACCTCCACAAATTGTTCAGAATTATTGACGAGTCCTGAGCGCTAACCCCAAGAGACATTTTTCCAGCTTGTTTTCTACGGTGCAGAAAGGAGTGTGGTGTGGGGGAGCAGAGGCTGCTCTCAGCTCAGGCGCTGAGTCCAGGCCTGGGTGGAGCCTGAGGCCGAAGCCGCTGCTGTCTTTATGCTCCTTCAAGGGAAAATACCCCTTTCCAGGGACACCTGGGAGACAGACAGGTGATGTGGGTTGCAATCCCAATGCCGGCTGCAGTGCTGAGGGCTGGCCCCTCGGGGGCAGCCTACAGGGACTGAGGTTTGCCCCTTGGCGCTGGTGGGGTGTTTAAACCCTGCATAGAAACAATGCTGGGATCCCAGTGGAGGGATGGCAGGGAATGTGCCTCAGAGGGAAAAACAGGCCTCTGGAGGTGCAGGGCTTGGTTTTGGAGTCTAAGCACCACGGATGGAGGCCACAGAACAGCTTGCTCGGGAGTCCCCACTGGCTCTGTGAAGAGCGGGGAAGGCGTGGTTAGTGTCCGAGTGTAATTATATTAATACAGAATTGACACATGTCCACTGGCCATCCAACAGCAGACATGCTCTGGACTGACAGCCTCCACGGATACAGCCCATGGGGCCCAGCCCCAGGTTGCTAAGTGTCCCCAGCGAGGCCTGCCCGACCCCTCCCGCCCACCTCCTGCTGAGCTGTGGCCTCCCGTGTCCTTATCACCCAGCACAGCTGTGCCTCCTGCTCCTGCGCTCTGTGTGCACCTGCCTGGCTGCCCTGCTTCTCACGCCCCTGCCTGACCCTGTGCTCTCTCCTGCATGGACACAGGCCTTCACTGGACCTCAGATGCTAACCCCACGTCTGCCCACGCTCACTCCTGCACGGACACAGGCCTGCACTGGACCTCAGATGCTAACCCCACATCTGCCCATGCTTGCTCCTGCATGGACACAGGCCTCCACTGGACCTCGGACGCTAACCCCACATCTGCCTGTGCTCGCTCCTGCGTGGACACAGGCCTGCACTGGACCTCGGACGCTAACCCCACGTCTGCCTGCGCTCGCTCCTGCATGGACACAGGCCTCCACTGGACCTTGGACACTAACCCCACATCTGCCCACGCCTCAGGCACCCCCTGAACTCCGGGGCTTCCTCTGCTCGGCAGCCGAAGTCTTTTCCTCAGGTGCTGCTTGGCCCTCCTCCTGTGGCTGTGAACTCCCCTCCACGTGTTGTGGGAGCTCCCAGGCCATCTGTGAGGCAGACTGGCTCCTCTCAAACTCCCACGACTGCCTGTCCTCAGTGATATTTCCAGGCTGCCCCCACGCTCGACAGGGAAGAAGAACCTGAACGACTTGCCAGGGCCATGGGAGGAGGGAAGGTGGCTACACACATCTCAGCATCTCTCACTCACCACCTGTTAACAGCCACACACGAAGTGACCCACACGGTCTGAAGTGGCCCGATCGTTACATATTGTATTATACATAGTTTACTATATATTTAAAACATGCAAACACCACAGTTCCTTTGCACCCACCTAATATAAACACGTATTGGTTTCTGCTGTGGTTATGCATCTCCTGTCCTCCCTCATCGGCCCCCACCCTGTGCCTTCCTCCTGAGAATCCTTCTCTGTGGGGTCCTGCTGCTCTCTTCATGCCTGACGCACGCAGGTCCCACCTTTTCCCCAGGCCCTGGTGCACCTGCTAGCATGGCTTTCTACCCACCCTGGCCTGGATGCCTCTCTCTCCCCACAGGATCACGCATCGGTCACCCACTCGAACTGGAGCTGCCCCCGGGTGGATCGTTAGCTCCTCGAGTACCAAGACTGAGACTTATACATTTTAATAACTTGGGACGTGCACAAGAGGGGGCTTGACGAGCCTCGGATTGATTTATTGATTTGGAGGTTGCTTTTCTAGCCAAAGTGACTGAAGATTAGACTCCTGGAAGATTGTATGGTAGAATTTGAGACATGAGAAGCACCGTGGTGATCACGGACACTTGACTGCACTCGGAGAGCAGGGCCAATCTGTGCATTCAAGATTGGCTCCCACAAAGGAGAGAAATTCTTCTCCATTCTTTCTCTTGATTGCCTTTCTCTCTTAATTTTTTTTTTCTCTCTCATCACCTTCTTACATCTGTTGGAGGTTCAAGGGCACAGCTCAATGTCTATCAGGCGAACTTGGACTTTAAACTTAAATCTCGGTCCTTGCACAGACCCCATAATCAAAGTATAAAACCATAAGCTGTAAAAATTTCATGTAGAAGTTTGCCCACAGCTACACAGCCATGGGTATGAAATCTAAAGTTCCAGGATTTCCAGTGGAATTAACTTCTGGTTTGTCATAAGAGATGGAGATGCAGAAGCACTGGCTGTTTCACAAATTACTCTAGAAAGAGACATAGGGGTGTTCTCTGGCTTTTCTCTCTCCACAGCAGCTGTCTGTACCACTCTCTCCCCGAGTGATTTCTTTCCTTTTAACTGATCACTCGTTCTCTAATATACAAAATCAAATAAAACTGAGATATAACCTTGTAGAGGTCACCTGTCTCTTCGGTCATGTTTGTTGTCAAGGTGCCAGCACTTGAAGAGGTGGAGCTGGAAGGCATCAGCCATGGAGAAGGCGCGACTCCCCCCAGTATCGCCCCTCCTTCACTCACACGGCAGACAGGACGGCCCCGTCTGAAATCAGCCTGACCCTCCATCCTGGAAAGCCACCAGCTCACGTGGGCTTTTGCCTGTCCCTCTGTAACTGGCCTGAGCTCTGCCCTTGTTCGTGTGTGAGGAGATGAGAGGCAGGAAAGACACGTCCATCCTGGAATACCCTGGCAGCAGGTGCATGAGGGGCTGAGAGCAAATGGGGGCGATGCATCGCCTACAGCCTCCTCTGGCCTCCCTGGCATGCTCAGGGGGAAGAGTCGCTTCTGTGCGCATCATCAAGGAGCGAGGGGGCCTCATCAGTGCTTTATGATAAAGGCACACAGCCCTGCTAGCCATGGGTAGTGCCCGTGATTATTTGCTTTCTACCGACGTCAGGCTGCGTTACAATCAGCACTCGCTGTTCAGCACTTGCTAGGCTGTTAATTATTGGTGTGCGGCTCTAAGCAATGCTTTCAAAACATTGTAGAATTCTGTTACTGTGAAGGCACTGGGAGGAACTTAATAAGCCAACACAGATATTAAGAAAATGAAATAATTTAATCACGGCCTTTTCTTCCACAGCTATGGCTGATAAAAATGTGTTTCTGGCCGGGTGCGGTGGCTCAAGCCTGTAACCCCAGAACTTTGGAAGGCCGAGGCGGGCGGATCATGAGGTCAGGAGATTGAGACCATCCTGGCTAACATGGTGAAACCCCATCTCTACTAAAAATACAAAAAATTAGCTGGGTGAGGTGGTGGGCGCCTGTAGTCCCAGCTACTCAGGAGGCTGAGGCAGGAGAATGGCGTGAACCCGGGAGGCGGAACTTGCAGGGAGCCAAGATTGCGCCACTGCACTCCATCCTGGACAACAGAGCGAGACTCCGTCTCAAAAAAAAAAAAGAAAGAAAATGTATTTCTGACACTTGGCTGAACCTCACTAGAGACCCTCAGCCGTCCAGGGCCCCTGTTTCATTCTGCACAAGAAGCCTCCGTGGAAATAAGTCTGGTTCAAGGAAAAGAATTCAAATCCTGAGCTATTTTAGCATGAATTTCTACATTTTAAATGAAATCCTTCTTTCCGGCGAGCTGGGAGGAACACAAAGACTTTCCTAGTGTGTCTGCCACTCTTCTGGAAACCACGGAGAAAAATGAAACCAGGCCCTGCCATTTGCTCACAGCTGCCTCCCGCCCGGCCCTGGTCCCGCTTCCAGGCCAGCGAATCATGGCTGCCCAGTGTCGTGTCCACTGGAGGGGCCTCCCTGGTGTCCACTGGGTTCTGACTCAAGGTCAGTCTGTGTTTTCCTGGAGCTCCTGCGAGTCCAGCTCACTCCCTACCCTTCACAAACTCCCTCAAAACTGCCCTCCCTGACACACTGTCTCTCTTCGCTAAACCCCAACAGGCTTATAACCCAAGACACACAATTTACCTGTCACCCTTGTGTGGCCTCTGTAGGGGTGACGCAACAGCCTTGCACGTGCCGTTCTGAGAATGACCGCTAAGTGAAACAGCATTAACACAAGGTGACCTGGACCAGAGACGGGGAATGAGATACAGAGAATGCGGGGGAAGGGAGGGTGAGGAGGGAAGAACCTGACAAAACCAGCCCCACTCATTCCTTCATCTACTTGCCCAATACCATCCACCCAGCCCTTGTTCACTCCAGCAGACACCCAGCCACACCCACTTGGCTCTTCGTGGCTACCTAGACAGGAGCCTCCAGCCTTGCTTGCTAGAGCTGCAGTTGATTTATGAGATAACTCAGCAATGGCACGAGGTCCTTTGGCTTTGAGTATTTCACCTTAGAAATACGAGATAATTATTTCTTTATACATTTAGCAAACGTTCATGAAGGGTACACTGTGGCCAGAGACCATTCTGGGTCCATGAATGGGACAGACTAGAGCTTGGCCGATACTTCTGTTCTGGTGAGGATGGGAGCAGATGACACTCGTACAGGTAACAGGATAATTTCAGATGGCAATCAATGCTGTACAGAAGCAAGGCAGGGCATAAAGGGGTGGGGAGGGCTCCCTACCCAGAGGTGACACCCTTCCCTGGGTACCAGCCTGTTCTCAGGGATGGGGCAGAGGAAAGTGGCTTACCCTTTGCCCTGGTTACAGTAAACTCTCAATCTGAAGCCACGAGCCATTTACATTTCAGTTTCTATCCTTGCTCCGCTCTTGGGTCTCCCTTGCTGACAGTGACTCTGGGCGGGGAAGAGGGGGTGTGTGCTGTATCCAGAGGCTGAAGCTTGAGGCAGAGAAATGGCGACTCTGTGAGTGCTTTAGTGAACGTTTCTACAGGGTGGCTTATTAAAGGCCTACGTGCATTTTAGATTTCTGAATTACAGAAATATGAAGGAACACTTTAGGAGGCCGAGGTGGGCAGATCACGAGGTCAAGAGATTGAGATCAGCCTGGCCAATACGGTGAAATCCCGTCTCTACTAAAAGTACAAAAATTAGCCAGGCATGGTGGTGGGCACCTGTAGTCCCAGCTACTCAGGAGGCTGAGGCAGGGGAATCACTTGAACCCAGCAGGTGGAGGTTGCAGTGAGCCGAGATTGTGCCACTGCACTCCAGCCTGGGCGACAGAGCAATACTCCTTCTCACAAAGAGAGAGAGAAAAAAGGAAGAATTATGAAGGAAATACCTATTTCTCAGCAGAGCCACCACCGCGGTGAAGAGTGGGAAGAGAGTGGCCTGTGAACCTGTGAACCAGTGCCCCAACAGTGAGTTCCCAGCTTCCACGGAACAAGAAAAAAGGGTGTGCAACACGCCAGGTGCCTCCGCGTGCCGTCCCAACACCATCCGTGAACGTCCACCTCCACCATTTCTACCCCGTCTTCCTTCTCTGCTGTCTTCCTTCCTCCATTCCATTCAGTGAGGGCTCTAGAGTGCACCCACCACTGCCTGGCACTGAGATGGGCTGGACGTGGCAGGGAACAGCTCATCCAGCTTCTGCTCGAGGGGACCTGACAAAGGCTGCCTCGGGTTCCACTGTGAGGTTCCATTCCTGGTGACTGGGCAGGCTCGGGCTCAGGGCCAGCTGGTGTTATGCCAGGGTGTATCATCTTTCCATGCCCGATGTCAGAGAGCAAAAATATGCGTAATAGGAGACCCTAATGAACAGCAGTTCATTAGACTGACTTCCCAGTCAGTCTTTGATGCCTGGGAAGGAGTGGGAAGGACTTCTACATCCAGGAAGTGCTAGGTCACCCTTTGAACATCGGTTACAGTTGCAGTGAGGTAGCTGGCAGATGAATGGGTCTGGTGATTTGATGTCTGTCTACTGGAGATCTTGGGCAAAGGACAACGCTGTGTGGGCTGCAGTGCAGGACCAAGCTTCCATTCTCCTCCTGCTGCCAGATCTAGAAAAATGTGGCTCGGTTCACAGTTATGAAGGAAAATATGTATTTTTAAAATGGTAATTTGTAAAAGCAATTGTGAGAATTTTATCAGATTATCGTAGTTCTTCTGGAAAAGTATAGTGTCATAGAAATTCTAAACAACAACTTTTCTCTTTGTTAAAATTCTCACCTTTTTCTTCTGAAACTACTACCCAGAGGTGTGGATAAGCATGATCTTAGAGAGGCGCTTGGCATGTGCTGCCTTAGGGGAACGCATCCGCTCTTCACAGGGAAAAGTAGCATGGCAGTAGGAGGCCTGAGACTTTTTAATAAAATGCTGTTGATTTTCAAAGGTATACATCTTAGCAACATCTTGGTTTTTAGTTAATATTGAAGCTGATCCTAGGGCCATAAAAGAATCTAAACTGGATGATAAACTCATTATTATACTAAATATCTCATAAAGAAAAACAACAAAAATCTTAAACATC
>NW_016808212.1:925116-965559 GCF_001698545.2 Rhinopithecus bieti
TCTATCTATCTATCTATTATCTATCTATCTATCTCTCTCTCTCTCTATCTCTCTCTCTCTCTCTCTCTCTCTCTCTCTCTCTCCCCTATGTAATCTATCTATCCATCCATCTATCCTACTGGTTCTGTTTCTCTGGAGAACCCTGACCAATGCACACACCATCTTATATTGAATAATGCTGAGTAGTTTCCAAAATATTTTCACGTGAAGTTTTGTCAGTTGACCCTCCGAGCTGGTGTTCAGGGGACAGGCTGTCCTGAGCTCTCCCTGAGGGTTTGAGCAGGCCCAGGGACTCAGTCCAGGTCCCTGACTCTGGACCCTCATCTAGTGTGGAGCAGACTGAAGCCTAAAGGAGTGTCTTGTGCCAGCTCCTGTGCCAGCTCCGGTGCCAGCACCATGTGAACCTACCTGTCCAGGTGGCCCGCCATCCTACATGGCACCTCAGGAACCCCACGGAGCTCCTTGCCAGCACAGAGGGACACAGAGCTCCTCGTCTCCACCCTCTCTTCACACCTCCCCTGATGCTGTGCATTTCTGCTGCCTGGCTGTGCTGTGGCTCCTGGGCTCCCTCTCCCACCCTTGCCTGCTCCCACCTGCCCTCTGCGCCTGTCCCCACAGGTGTATTTCCTCCTCCCTCAACACCAGGAGGCCCCTGGGCCCACACCCGCTCCAGAGACATGATTCAATTGAGCAGATCCTTCAGCCAAAAGTGCACTCAATGGCCTAAGACCTAGCCCATCTGTGAGAACACTGGACGTGGGTGTTTGTATTTTGCAATCAGGCCACAGACACAGACACAGAGGTGATGCTTCCTAAAGAAAACCACCGTGGGGATTTTCCCAGGACTTTCCAGCTGCCCAGCCTAGGCAAGGGGAAGGTGGCCTCAGAACTGGCTGTTCTCAACACTGCTCCTTGGAAGCACGGACCCCCAGGGACCATTTGAGCTGAGAGGAGGGGCGGCTGGCTGGCCCTGGGCTCTGGAGGCTCTTTCCTCCAGCCACTCCTTCCTACCTGGAAGGACGTGTTTCTTCTGGAGTTTGCAGGTTAGGGTCACTCCAGGTGTACAAGGTGTTTGGAAATGAACCTGCCAAGTATTGTCGTATACTCAGCAACATGCCTGCACTGGATTCCTTTTTATTACAATACGTCACATGACTTCAAATCTTTAGAAGCAACACAATATCCATATAATCTTTCCCATCGATACACTCTAAAGAGTTATATGTATGTGTAATAAAAATATTTTAATTGAATTCAATTCATTACCAGAACAACCGACACTGGTTAACTGAAAGCAATATAAAAGTGCAAATATTCATTAATAATCCACTTTTAATGAGCTCTAATAAGCTTTTCATAAAACCAGTAGTTACTTTCCAAAACAAACACTTTTTAATTTTTCTGATCTATTCTCATTCTAGTCGATTCTCGGTTGCAGCTGGATGTGGTTAAGCAAACCAATCTGTATTTGTAGAAGCCGGTTTTCATTTCAGCCCTGGAAAGCTGGCATAAACTTAAACATTTCTCTGGATCCAATACATATTAACTAAAATAAGTATATTTGTGAAATTGAAAAGATTGTAATGTACACTGAAGGAGTTTATGGCATTTTTACAATTTCAAATGTATCTTACATACAGGAGTGCCTTGAAAAAGTATCAACCATGGGTGCCACAGCTTAAAAACATACACAATTTTAATAGGTTATCTTGAGAATGATCACCTTCCTTCATTATTTAAATCATTTCTCAGAGTGAAATGTTCTTATGTTAATTTACTCAATAGAGTTTTTGGAGTCAAGCTCTGTGCAAAGTGCTGGGGCTGGAGTGGTGAACTCAGCAGGCAGAGCAGTCCTGGCAGGTGCATGTCCTACCTAATTTAGAACACATCTGCAGGATCTTCATCTAAGATGGTATGAGCCTTGAGACCACAGCACTGTGCTTGCTGAAAGCATTCATGTCAGATTTTCCCTTGGAGAAGACCAAACCCAACAGGTCCCCTTGAGATGTGGCTCTGCCTAGTGTTGTGTCGAAATCTCCAGATGATGAAACCTCCCTGCTTTGCGGGCAACTGGCCCGCCCACTCTGAGCTTCCCTCCCTTGGGACAGCCTCACATTGGGTTGGGTTCAAAGCTCTCCCACTGTCTCCATCTCCCCTCCCTGTAAACGGAACCGGCTAACCACATTTCTCTTAGAGAATTTAAAATCACTACTCAGTTACTCTTCATTTATCTCAGACACATGTTGAGTGATTCTGGTTTCTTTTATCTTCACTCATTTTGTTCCTTGCAGTAGGCTTTGGCTATCTCTGGACACCTCCTCCTACTATCGCTGGACAGTTGATGGTGTGGCTGTCAAAGCCCCTCCACTGGCCCAGAGACCTCTTATCTAGCAACAGGGCTCTCTGGAACACTGTGCAGAAACCTGACATTAAAGCAAACTAACAAAGAAATGAAGACACGTAAAGGCCACTGGGTAGGTCAACCCAGCCATGATGAAGTCCACACAGAGCACCAGGGCAGGGCTCCCACGTGTGGCTCTGAGGCACGATTTTGGGCTTGGGTGCTCCTTTGCTAAGGCTGACTTTATACTGGGTCCTGGTTTCCAGCACACAGAAGATGAGAAACAGCTCAAGGCAGCGAGTTGAGGGGGGTGCAAGACATAAAGCAAGGCTGGGAGATAAACCAAAACCAGTCTAGGCAGACTGAGTTTCTTAAAAAGCACTAAAGAGCCAGGCTCAGTGGCTCACACCTGTAATCCCAACAGTTTGGGAGGTTGAAGCAGGTAGATCACTTGAGCTCAGGAGTTCGAAACCAGCCAGGGCTGCAAAGAAAAGTCCTGTCTCTATAAAAAATACAAAAATTAACCAGACATGGTAGTATGAACCTGTAGTCCCAGCTACTCAGGAGGCTGATGCAGGAGAATTGCTTGAACCTCAGAGGTTGAGGCTGCAGTGAGCTGTGATTGCACCATTGACTCTAGCCTGGGTGACAGTGAGAAACCCTGTAAAAAAACCAAAAGAAATGGTGTCTGTGTAATGTGGGGGGAGGTTCTGCACAGACCAGCAGCCGCAAGAGATACCACGGTTCACACCACCAGTAATGCCAGCAAGAATGCTGGTAAGAACACTCTGATGATATAAAGCTTGAACTTATTCAATTTATGTATATATGTAGATAGATATCTATCTACATATATTGATATATAGATATTTGACATTATGCGTCATATCAATATACAATATATAATATATATTATGTATTATATAACATGTATGATATATTACATATCATAAATTAGATAACATATAATATATCAATATTATATAAATATGTATCACGTAATATAACACATATCAATATTATATATTGTATGTTATATAATATTGATATAGTATATACAATATTGATACATAATATCTATTTCTATGTATAATATATATAATATCTCTATATATATATAAAATTTCCAACTAACACTTTTGGGTAACCTTTGTTTAACTTTTGGCACTTAAAATAAGAGTCTTTCTTTTTTTTCTGAAAAGTGCCGTATGATTTAGTACTCATTCATGATTGAAAGGCTGTTGCTTAAATCTTACAAAATTAAAGGCGTCTGCAACACAACAGAGGCAGACACACTGAAGGAATCCTGCTGCCTGAGCCATTTTATTTTAAATCACTGAGATTTCTTTTACCACAAGTGGCTCTGCTCTAGCTAACATCAGATCTTTGGCAATTTATTTTTCTGCCGTGATGATGTAAAACCTGTTTCTGCAGAATCCTTTAAGTTCCACACCTTGCCAGCTCGGAGTCGGAAGGAAGGAGCAGCATTTCCTGTCACCAGCTTCATTCTTTAATTATGGCATTCTTCCTTGATTAGAGCTATAATCACATAGCACTCCCCAAATCTTGATTACTGGTGGAAAGTGTGAGTCTAATGAAACCCATTATACTCTTGAAAAGCAAATACACTTTCTTTTAGAAGAGGGCAAGGATTTTTTTCTTAAATGATTACCCTCAACATAGAGTTTCAGGGTGTTGAAGTTTTCAAATAATTTTCCATAAAATAATGTATTTGTTCCTTGATCCTCAAAAGTTAGAATCCGTGGCAAAATGTAGGGAAAATATTGTAAGGTGAATTCTTGTCCTCTAACAGTATGATTCTTCTGATTAGATTTCTATCCCATCCCTAGAAAACATGAATAACTTAAAAGTGTCGCCACTCTTAAACTGCAGTTTCATACGAGGATGTATTAATTGCTCGCAATAATACAGTTAATGCGTCTGTGTGGCTCCTGTTTATGACCAAAGCAAACCTCCTCCTGCTCCAGGCTGCCTCCTAATGCCACTTCTGCCATTTCCCTGCACTAGTATCAGGGGTGCTGAATGGAAAAGTAGAAATTAAAACGGAAAATTTATTTGTCTGGCATTGAAAAAACAGCCAATATTTTAATGTGAGAATACACGGTTGGAGCTGCTTCCACCAGAAGACAGAGAAGAGAGGTTTGGGGGAAAAACGGGTCTTGGGCGGCTGGGAGGAGATGCTCCAGGCTGTTTTCCACGTGGAGAAAACTTGGCAATAATGAAAGTTCCTTTTCAGCTCTCATTAGTTGCTGCTGTATTTCCTGAATTACCCTGTCAAATTCAACACCCAATATAAATGAAGCAAGTTTTAATCACTCCGGGAGAGATGGAGGACAGGTGCAGATATTACTCTTCAATATATGAAAATAGTCTGAAAATGTCATTAACTCGTGAATTAACAATGAGCTGTGATTGTTGAAAAAAGATGACATATTTCCCCATTTAGAGTTTGGGACAAGAAGTTAATTTAAATGCTAAAAGTACATATATTTGGCTAACTTGATGTCAAATAAATCTCTTAGCATTAATACAGAAATGGCATTTCTAAAAGCCATAATGAATGTAGCTCAAGGCAAGCTTTTTTAAACAGTTTGACTCAATTGAGACCTTATAAAGCTTTGGTCTATTGTTCTACTTCCATGAAGTTTTTTTTTTTTTTTTTTTTTTTTTTTTTTTTTTTTTTTTTTTTTTTTTTTTTTTTTTTTTTTTTTTGGTCAGGCCAATTATATCGAAGGATATATATTTCAGGTGAACATTTATTGAGTGCTGACTGCTGGCCAAACATCGCTCTCTGTGCCTCGTGTGCATTACACAGTTTCTTACAACAAGCCGATGAGGCAGATAATTTTATCACCATCATTTTCCAGGTGAGTAGAATGAGATTTAGGATTAAGTGTTTTTTTGTAAGGTTGCTCATCTAATAAATGGTGGCACTGCAGTCAGTCCTCTCCGTGTCTACGAGATGACACAGCTGGACCTGATGAGCTGGGAGAAAAGGCAAAATCACCACTCACCACTCATCTTCTATTTGCTTAAAACGGTGTGTCGGGGGCTCCCATACTTCCTATCCGTGCTCCCCCCATGCAGGTGACACAAGTCACACAGGCCTTTTTCTTAAAGGAAGTGGAGAGGACTCAGCTGCCTGGCCTGCACTCGCACAGACTTCTGGGGGGAAGAAGCCGTCTTGGCGAGTGTCTTGGTTTGAGACCATCAGGGCCACCCCCTCATCATGGTACAAGTGTTTGTGCAGTCAGAGTGGCAACAGCAGGCAGCAGGCATGCCCTGGTCGTCTCCTAAAGCCAGAGCACTTCAGGAGAATGGGAGGGCCATGGTCCCATGGGCATGAGTGCTCTCCTGCCGCCTGGCAAGCCTGTTGGGGAACTGAGCCAGAAGGCTGACTGCATCCAGGAGGCTGACTGTGTGGTTCTTCCTAGAGCAGGGCTTAGAGCCTGCACCGTGGACAGTCATGTGGCCCTGGAAGAGAAGTCCCCAGAACCTTCAGGAACATCCCAGGGTCTTGGAATCAGAGAAGACCAAGAAATGCCACCAGTTGTGGAACAAAGTGAGCTTTGTCTTGGCCGTTTCTCCCTGGCTGGCCCACAATCCCAGACCATTTATGAGCAGCCTGATGATCGCAGCTGATCCACTGCCTTAAGAAAGCTTTGGGCTCCAACCTGACTTCCCGTTCTCATAAAACATGAAGAGGGCCAGGCACTGTGGCTCATGCCTGTCATCCCAGCACTTTGGGAGGTCAAGGCAAGAGGATCATGAGGTCAGGAGTTCGAGACCATCCTGACCAACATGGTGAAACCCCGTCTCTACTAAAATACAAAAAATTAGCTGGGCGTGGTGGCGGGCGCCTGTAGTCCCAGCTACTCAGGAGGCTGAGGCAGGGGAATCACTTGAACCCAGGAGGCAGAGATTGCAGCAAGCCGAGATTGCGCCACTGCACTCCAGCCTGGGTGACAGAGTGAGACTCTGTCTCAAAAAAACAGAACAAAACTAACAAACAAACAAACAAAAACATGAAGAGGGTTCAGGTCGAGCCTCAAAGCCACGAACTGCCCTTCTAACAGGCACAGTGGTTCTTGGAGGAAGCACTCAGAAAAAAACTTCAGGCCTTAATGGGGTGTTGGCGGAAAGGCCTGAAGTGTGTTTTAATCCCACAGCCCATAAACGCTGGATGCCATCGCTGAGGGGGCACAGCGGCTATACTTACACACCTCTAGTGATGGGGAGCTCGCTGTCTGTCTCCCAAGGCTGTTTTACTGTTTCTCCCAAGGAAATCTACTCTGTCCTTAGCTAGTTTGTTAGAGATTGTACCTTTGTAAAATTCAGTTTAGAAGTCTCATTTTCGTTTGACAATGATAGTCTTACTCCTTAGGTGGAAGGGGTTAAGTTCAAGCTCTCCTCCTAAATGCCTGGTTCTTCAGCGGGGACACGCTAGAGAGGGAGGGGTAGATATCACGGTTCCTGTCCAGCATGAGAATCACTAGTGTCGTTGAAAGAAAGCGACAAATCAACAGAACCAATTCCACCTTTTAAAGCAGGTTAAAAGCTAGTGTCAGAGCTGCAGTTAGAGGGACTCCAGGGTCCCATTTACATTTTGACGTGAAATATGAGGAAAACACAATTGAGACAGAAACCATAGAAATGGCGGATACTCTAAACTAAACCCACACATTAAGCCGAACATCTTAAGCATTTTCCAGATAACAAACTACCTAGGTGAATCCTGTTGTTGCCTGGGAGACACGCGCACACATGCACACACACACACACATGCACACACAGACACACAGGCACACACACACAGACACACACACAAAAACACACACAGACAGACATGCACACACACAGACACACATGCACACACACAGACACACAAACACACAGACACACACATGCGCACACACAGACACACACATGCACACACACAGACACACACACGCACACACACACAGACACTCACACATGCACACAGATACACACAAAAACACACAGACACACACATCCGCACACACAGACACACACACATGCACACACATAAATGTTTATACACCATAAATGTTTTTATGGATGATCTTCTGAAACACTATTAAACTATGAAGTATTTTGTTTGTTTTGTATACTATTTGAAAAATGTATTAGTGAGAAGATAGACGACTCAAAAGGAGACTAATGGTACATCGTGAATTTTAGTAACAGAAAGTAAAGGATATGAGAGGAAAGCTTGGGATGAGATGGTGAGGTGAATGTAACCCAACCCAGCTGGAAAAAGCTGCCCTGTGCTCTTGCCTGGCCACAATCATAAGATCCCAAATCCACTCTTAGCTAACGTCAGCGAACCCATGAAAACCTTAGATTCTGGAGAAAAAGTATTCATTCTTTTGTCTTCATTCTTAGTTATCTTTGCTAAAAGGAAAGGTTAGCTAAATCTAAAAAACATTTTCATAAACTACAAATACATATTAAAAATATATGTAATGGATATGAACACCATGTGTTACCAAGGGTGGATCTCATTATGTTATTTAGCACCCGATATAAAATAATTCAATAAAAAATCTCTGGGCATTTCAATCTAAATCCAGCATCGACAAAGCATGGAGTAGCTCTAAAAGGGTCTGAAAGCTGATAAATTCCAATCAAAGCCACAGCACGAAGTGATGTGTTTCCACTTTGACCTGCCGTGTGCTGACCTAGTATAACTAATGTCAGCTGCTCTATTATAACTTCATAAAAACAAACAATGTGAACCACCCAATATCAGGTCTAAAAACCACCTAGGCTGTTGTTTAAACCACAACATTTTTTGGAGGAAATAAAAGGTCTGTATTTATTTCTAGAACACAGAAGCTACTGGGGTTTTAGCCAAAACCTCATCTGTAGTTAAAAAAGCAGCAGAAAGCTGATTCTTTAAGGACTTAGGGAGCACCTGTTTCACTGCGCCTTTGTTGCCAGAGTGCTGCAGGGAGACTCCAGCCCCTCCTCCATCTGCACGTCTTGCCAGCGTCTGCTAGCGTTCTGCTTTCCAAATTAGTCTGTTAAAATTATTTCCTTATAAATCTTTTTAAAAAAATGTGCTCCTGGCTGGGGGCGGCGGCTCACACCTGTCATCCCAGCGCTTTGGGAGGCCGAGGTGGGTGGACCACCTGTCAGGAGTTGGAGACCAGCCTGGCCAACACGATGAAACCCCGTCTCTACTAAAAATACAAAAATTAGCCTGGTGTGGTGGTGTGCACCTGTAATCCCAGCTACTTGGGAGGCTGAGTCAGGAGAATCACTTGAACCCAGGAGGTGGAGGTTGCAGTGAGCCGAGATGGTGTCATTGCACTCCAGCCTGGGCGACAGAGCGAGACTCTATTTCAAAAAAAAAGTGCTCCTGTTATAACTAATTTACATTTTACTTCAGTGCAAATATTTGACATTTATTATGTTTTATTTTATATTTTGAGAGCAAAAGTCTCATTCTCCATATTTGTGCCATTAAAGACTTCTTTTGAAAATTTGACCCAAAAGCTCAGAAATCAAAACCAGAACTGTGTGAGGTCATAAACTTTGAAAGCACATGGATTTTGTCTACCTTATATCAAAAACACTCAAAGCATTGCTTGCCACATTGTCGGTGCTCTGTGATTACTTGTTGAATGAACAATCCACCCAAATCCTTTAACTTCAAATCTTCCTGAAACTCGTGAACTTGGCCCTACGGAAAGGGATGCAGGCATGTCAGTTCCCCTATCTTCCTGGGATGAGTTAAGTATCGGTAAACGTCATCAACAGTAGAGGCAGCCACATGCACGTTTTGGCAAATTTATGTCAGTATTTATTACAATTAAGTATTTCCCAGTTTTTATTGCTCAAATAACATATTATAGCCAATCAGATCATTTGATCATAAAAACCCACCACATTGATATACTTTATATAAAATAAAAGCAAGTTAAAGAAGGAGCTATTAGAACTGACCTGCTACCAATAAATATCACTCACCACAGTCTTTCAAAATAGCGAATTAGCTCAAGAGCATCTCACCATAGACACTCACACACCCACACTTACACTCACACATTTACCCACTAACTCACATCCACACTCACGTGCACACGCACTCACACTCCCTCCCTCACACACCCGCTCACACTCACATATTCAGACTCACACTCACACACCCTCACCCCTTGGCTGTCAACAGCAGGCAGGTAACATATCTGCCTGGAGAGAAGCGAGAGAGGCAGACGGCCTCCACACGACCCCTCTAAGTCTAGTAAACCTCCACCCTGCGGCCACCTCCTAATTAGCCGTGACGTCAGCATGAACGGATTCCCACCATGTGCACGCACAGGGCCAAGAGGGCAGGGTGTTTCTTCAGGCAATGCACCTAATCAACAGGAGGTAGGCACACCTCTCCACTTTACACATGGGGAAACTGAGGCACAGATGCCCAAAGGCCATGGGGTTGGTGAGTAGCAAAGCTGGATTTAAAACTCATCTCTAATGGAATCTACTCTGTCTTCCCTATCCAAGGTGCTACATTAAATAAGACACGCCATCAAACACAGAAAAAAAACAGATTTTTGCCTAAAGGGTGTTGATGATGTTTTACATGAAAGGGCTGGAAGTCCCTTTTTGTAGTGTTTTCAGTACAAAGTCTCTGTGCCTATAAACTTAGCCACCTGCAGATGGAAGCTGAATGACTCATTTTTCCCCACACTCACTTTCATGTCAGATGAGGTAACTGCCAGTTACACTTGATGCGTTACATTTTCCCAGAGTGGAGGGCTACAGGCCACCCTTAGGTCAGGGTCACCTGGAGGCTGGCTGATGGCGGGGAGCTAGGGTGACTTCATGATTTCGTCCCCCCAGAAACAAAAGCAACAGTGACGTCAGCTTCACCAATATGGGGAAGTGGGTGAATAAGGTGGAAGAGGGAGCTGCCCTGACCTTGGAGAGGCCAGGAAGGACCCAAGTCCTGCTGTGACGCCCGTCAGGACCACAGACAGCTCCCGGTTCCCTGCTCTTCGGGGGCGCCTGGGCTTCAGGACCACAAAGGTCCCTTCCAGCCTGCGCATGCAGCTCCAAAATCAACTTTTTTTTTCTTTTTTCTTTTTCTTTTTTTTTACCCTGTACAGAGGCATCGGGGCTAATTTGCTGTCTCTGCAGAAACCCAATCCCAGATCTCTAATTCCAATCCTGAGAATGATTTGGAGCCTGGGGAGTGACAGTGACAAGGTGCCTGGTGGATTAGGCTGGTCCCTAGAGAAGTGGATGCTACTTGAGGTCAGTAATGTCAAAGTAGGGCGGTGTGCTCTCCTCTCCCCAGGCTTCCTCACGGAGGGCTTCATTGCCCAATAGCACACAGCACACACGGCTGTCTCCCGGGCCCCCTCAGCCCGGGATAAATAAAACTCCAGGTTATCTCAAAGCCAGGGGTGGAAGCAGCTAATGCAGGAAGATGGGGCATTCATTATGCCATTTACACGAGCTGAGGATAAATGATCAAATTCCCTGTGTCAACCACAAAGAGCTCAAGGATAATTTTTAAACGCAGGAAGTATTCCTCCAGGGCTTTGGTAGTTTCTTCCTCCAGGCTGCAGTGCATTTGCGAGCGCGCCAAGCTACGCCACTACTGATTTACTGCGCTGGGAACAGCACTCCATCAATGTCCCCGAGCTGCCACTGCCACCAAGCTCCCCCGTCCCCGGGCGTCTTGCTTACAGAAGAAAATTATTCACTTGCTTGTATGTTACATGCAAAACAAACTATTTTTAGCTGCCTACATCTATCACCTCCCTTTGCTATCCAGGCTCGGTCGGGGGAGCAGGGAGAAGGAGAAGGACAAAGGAGTGGGGAATTCTCAAGCGTTCTTTAAAAAAGCAAAATGTGCACACGCTGATGGTGACACAGGTTATCATCGGTGGTGACAGAGAAATGTGCAGGCTGTTCCCGTTGCTGTCACATGAGCTTTGTCTTGTCCTGCCAGGCGCTTGCGCGGAGTGGACAGTCAATGATGCTGGCAGAGCACAAGCCATTTTTCTTGTCTGTACAAGAAAGGCTCCATGAAGTCTCCTGCTGCTGATGCCTTTCACACTTGTAAGGAGGGTGGGAAGCCTTTCAAATGACTTTTCTGGCCGAATGAGAGATTGCATTGGCACAGAATTCCTCATCTTGAGGTTCTGGATTTTCGCTTTGTTTTGTTAATGTTTAAATTTATGACTCGAGATTTCACTCTCAAATAGTGAGGGCTAGGGGCTCGTCCAGTGTGACTTTGTCATGCTAATTTTCGCAAGCAGTTTCAAGAGTGCATGTCACGCCTATACAAACACACAGAAAAGAGGTCGAGGTAGACTGCAGAATGCCAGCGTTTGGCTAAGGAGGATGTTTATGTGGTTAGTGTGTATAAAAGAAATGTTATTTGGCAAAAATGCCAATGCATGGAAAACTAGCTTCAGAGAGGAGAACCAGCGGGTCCTGGGACTCTGGCAGGGGATGTGGCCCCCTTTGCAGGGGATGTGGGATGACACAGGGACCAATGCTCTGAGCACTTAAGACGCTTCCATCAGATTAGCCAATAGCACGATTCGCTCTGAGGTCATTGTTGCATTGCTTACACATGCATTGCTATGGTACAGCCCACTGGATGGGCTGTAAAGCCTTAGGTGTGACTATATGTCCCTACTGGGAGGTTAGATGGACCAGGGTAGAGATGCATGCCAGCCCATCGACCTGGAGCCTGCACAGCTATGGAACTCCCACTGCCCCTGCAGAAGTACGGGAATGCAGAAGAACTCCCATTGCGTAGCAGAAGTATGGGGGATGCAACCACTTTTTTGCTTCCACATAAAGCCTCTAACTTAAGTTCTTGAAGTTTGCAGGAAGACAGCATCCACTTAAAGTCCAACTCTGATTGTGACAGCTTCCTCACCTGGTCTAAGGATGCCTCAGGTGCACAAAACCAAAACTCACGCCGGCAGTGTATGTAAACGTGCATCTAAGCACTCCTCAGACCTGTTGGAGGCTCTGTCACATCTAACCCAGCTCTGAGTCCATGGATGGCACTTGCCTGCCTCCTACCTCCCTGCCGTCTACATCTCATCTCCATCACGAAACTCTGCAATGTTGAGCTGCCCCCTCTGCCTCTGCTCTCTGGAGTTCGCTTGAATGCCTACGCCCCAATGCCTGGGATCTCTTCTTTGCTCAAGACATCCTTTTTTCATCCCTCATTCTTCTTCATTCATCAGGCTTATTCATTCATAAACTCAATCAGTCATTCCAGCACAGGGAAGGCTTGCTGTGAGGTGCTGTCTGTCCCTGCCTGGTGGAGCTCACCATCCCACAAACATGAGACAGATAATGACAAATGACAACCAGAGTGGCATTAGGAGGCATGTCCCAGGGACACATGAGGACAGCAGCCAGTCTGATGCAGAGAGGTCCAGGAAAGGCTCCCAGAGGGAAGATCCCCATGCAGACTCTACAAGGTGCACACAGGTGAGTTAGGGGCAGCTTACAACCCCTCAGGGATTTCCATTAGGACACACCCAGGTCTATCCACATGGCCCAAGTGCTCTAAGATGATGTGTCCTGGGGTCCAGCCTAGCTCATGACAGTTCCCTTTACTGCTGCCATCTTAGCCATGCTGGGCTTTGTCAAACAGCAAAATGGCACGAGAGCTCAAGCCCCCACCCACACCCAGACCGTGTGCATCTTGAGGGACTCTTTTCTAGCCCAGACTCTCTCTCTGCATGTTCTTGGCATCCTTTGAATCCACAAACAATGAACCGTGGTCTCATTGAATAGGAAGAGAGAAAATCAGACATTGAAAGAAAAACTCCTAATAGTGTGTGGGTTCTGATGACTATTGGGAAGGGCAGTGGCTTTGGCTGCTGGTGGGTGTGGCTGCACGGTGAACTCACACTGCTGCCAGTGCGGTCACAGAAGACAGTCAGGTTGACCCCACTGGCAGCAAAATGCCAATCTTTCCATCAAGATGAGAGCAGGGCTCTGGACTCAAATCCGAACTTGCAACAGTCCCTTTTAGTCCTAAATTCTCCTCTCTTCACCAGTTTGACACCTCTCAGACAACTCTCTCCCTTTCTGTTCCCTTGTTTTCACATGTGGGAGGGGGCGTGTGATGTGCTATTTGAGGTGCTGATGAACTCAGCAAAGATCCCGGAGACACACTGAGTGTGATTGCTGTGTGCTCCCCACACGACACCAGCAACTGAGCATGCACCCTTGGTGCAGTCCTGCCAGCGCCTGCGTGCCTGCGACCAGCATGCAAGAGTCCCTCTGGATCCTAGAAATAAGGTGGCTGTCAGTGAAGGGGGCTGGTGAGAAAATGGAAAGACCACACCATTTTTGGGAGGATGAAATCCAGAGCAGAAAACTGCATGCCATGTTGCCACCGATACTCGCACGAGTTCTGTTGTCACTGCTGATGTTTTTCATTACAGTGCCTGCTGCTCTGGAGCCGCAATTTAAAAAGACGCGTAACTGCAGAGACCGTCCCCAAGATGAGTAAATACTCTGAGGCTCTTTCACTTCAAAGTCTTTTTCCAGGAACATTAGAAAGAAGAAAGTGCTTTAGAGTTCTTTGTAGAAACAGACAATTGCAGGATTGCATGAGCCATTATTTTCTGTTAGCTGTGATTTTTTCCACCATTGGCTCCTTATGAAAAAAAAAGTGTGTGTGCATGTACATATGTGCGTGCACATGTGTATGTGTCTATATATGTATGTGTATGTGTGTATACACGTGTGTGCATATATGTGTATAGATATGTATATATGTGTATTCCTGTGTGTATACCATTTAACATCCTCCTACTATGCTCGTGTATGTAAACTGTAACCTGTGTGTATAATGTGTATATATGTGTCATGCATAGTTTGTGTGTGTGTGTTTATATATCGTGTGAGATACATCGTGTGCATATAATCATGACATATATATGTGTATAGTAGTGGTGTGTATATATAGGTATTGATCGCAGGAGCGAGTGTGTATTATATGTAACATGGACTTAGTACACCTGTGTAGGGGGTATAACAGATATATGTACTATATAGGTGTATGTGTTGTATACATGTAGTGTCATGTGTGGCATATAGTGGTATAATAAGTGAGATATGTATGGTGCATGTATATGTGTATATATCTGTATGTATGTGTGTATATGTTGTGCATATATGTGTATATGTGTGGTATGTGTATATATGTATGTGTGTATGTGTATATATGTGTGTGTATGCATGTGAGTGTATATGTGTATATATGTACATGTGTATGTTGTGTATATGTGTTGCATGTATGTATGTGTGTATGTGTGAGTGTATGCATTACATATACAAATTTTAAATTTATATCTGGAACTGGAGGCTCCAGTTTGTGAGCCTGAAATGCCATTAAGCTGGTGTGAGAAATTCTAATTGAGTGCATACATGTCTTCTCTGAGAGGAATAATTTAGGGAAATCCAAGAAGATTGCAGTTTAAAGCCACACAGACATGTTACCAGAAAGCTTAGGAAACTGAAAACATATTTTTATAGTTTTAAAAAGCTTCTGTTTTCTTTCTTCCGAAGTGTAACATTTCTCTGGCTTCTGAACTTCTGCAGGTGAGTACATGAAGTTTACACTGTATCTGTACTGCACTTTACCCTTTGCTTCCTAAAATAATTCATCTTCCACAGTAACAGCATCTTCAAAGCAGGATTTATCTCCAACCCTTTCACACACAACCAGGCACAAAGCCATGTTCTTTACCTTGAAGCTGGGACACAGGAAGCACCTTAGCTTGATTGTCAGGCTCCTCATGCATCCCCAGGACCCTTCATAAATGGAATGAACTTGAGCTGGCTCAACTGCTTATTTTAAAAGTGTGTTTTTCTAGGAAATATTTGTTCTGCCATTCCCCCCACAGTTTTACAAAGTAAATCACATTGTGCTTGGAATCGTCCCTGCGTACTCCCGAGAACTGTTCAGTTACAAAATAAACATGTGGGTAAGCATTGGTCCATATGTATGTTCGATCAAGAGATCCTGGCCCCCGTGGAAACAGGCTTTCACACAATCCAGCTCTGGTACACTTTGAGCTGCCTTTCTGTTTTAATGCATGTTCAGAAGATGAATCTGCCATTACACCAACTAATGAAGTCTAGTCTAGCCATACCGGTATCTTAGCAGCAGAAGTAATGGCCGGCTACTGAGCGTGTTTTAGACGCCGTCTGTGTTAGAAACTATCTTCCATGGGGTGGTCCATGGAGTCGGCACCACTGTTCTCGAGGGGCAGTCTCAAGCCCCTCATCTTATAGGGGAAACTGAGGCTCACTGAGATTCAACAACTGGTGCAATGTCAGTCGCTGGCCAGTAGGTGGCGCCGGACCTACTCAGCACCAGGCGCGAGGCCCCTCCATAGTTTGCAGTGATAAAAAGGCACTTTAGGCCGGGCGCGTTGGCTCAAGCCTGTAATCCCAGCACTTTGGGAGGCCCCGAGACGGGCAAAAAGGATTCACGAGGTCAGGAGATCTGAGAAACGCTCCTGGCTAACACGGTGAAACCCATCTCTACCAAAAATACAAAAAACCTAGCCGGGCCCCGAGGTGGCGGGCCGCCTGTAGTCCCAGCTACTCGGCGAGGCTGAGGCAGGAAGAATGGCGGAACGGGAGGCAAGAGGCTTGCAGTGAGTGAGATCGGCCACTGCACTCCAGCCTGGTGACAGAGCAAGAACCCGTTCTCAAAAAAAAAAAAAAAAAAAAAAAAAAAAAGGCACTTTTACAGAGGATGCTACCATGCTTGGTATAGAAATCTTGAAAAAGTGGCTGCTCCGGTGCAGCTCAGAGAGGCTGTGTGGGGCACCCGGGGTGCACAGGCACGGGGCTCAGACGCAAATTCAACACATTCACGCCCATCTTTCCATGTATGTTTGGTTGAATCAGCCTAATTTGCATGGAATGAAATTCAGAAAAAAAAAAAAAAAAAAAAAGGATGATTTGTTTTTAGGGTCTTTGAAATGTCCTTAGTCATGTACTTGTACTTGGTTTGAAATCATATCATAAATTGGAATCAGGGAATTTGAAGGGAATTTTCAAAGTCCCTTGTGACTCCTCATGTGCAATCTCCAGCATCGAGTATTTCCTGATTTTCCACAGGGCATACCCTTCTCTATCAAGACCTGGGCCTCTGTCCTGCCCTTCAACCACAGTTCATCTTTCCTGACCATTCTGCCCTATGATAACGTCTCCCTTTTATTTTCTCTATGGCTTATTTCAAAGCTAACCTGTGTCCACTTTTCTGTTTCAACAGCTAGCTTCTTTACACAAGATATGGGTGTCTCAAATGTTTAGGCACATATACGAAATTCTAATTGGCTTTGCCAGAAATGACTCTATAACCTGGGCCAGATTGCCAGATGGGTCAGAGTGTGCTCCAGTCGGCGGGATGTGCCCCTGGGAGAGCCAGGGTGTATCTCAGCCAGACAGCCACAAGATGAGGTGCTGGACACCCCAGTCATGAGTTCATGGAGCTGCTGACTTTCTGGGTTTCAGCTGTATCATCAGTAAGAGTGCTGTATCTATTCAGGCAGAGGAGATGGTCTCTCCAGCTCCATTAGAGATCTTGGATCTGTGATGCACACATAATCACTGGTAAAATTACCTGAGACAATTTCTGAAATCACGAGGGAGTGGCTTCCTGAGGGGTGGTGATTACACGAACCCAGGAGGACCTGGAGGTCCTGCTTCTGTCACTGGCTGGGCTGCATATTGTACCTTTTCATAACTACAAACCCTCCCTGAAGGTCTTCCCAAGGTGAAATATCCATGAACAATTAGACTGTATTTGCTCTTGCTGTTGTACCCCATGGTGGACACCTGCCATAAATATGGTGGTGGTGTCTGTAAGACTGGCCATGTTCACAACTGCTCTCACATTCTTTTGTGAAGCATAGAGTTAAATGACAGCACTGCAAAGAGTGAGATTTATAGCCTGGTTTATGTTTTTTGGGGGTAAGAAATTCTTCAGTGTTTCTAGAAGCTACTTACCCTTGGTAGATGTCACTTAAAGGGGAAGAAAATGCTGGGTTTGCAAGGGGAGCCTCCTGGTGTTTTGAGTAGGTCAGCATCCACATTACGAGATGGTAAAAACACTTCACTAGGACCTTTGACGAGCTAAGTACTCGAGGGGCCGTGATACTGAAGGGGGTGGAGAATGGAGGCAGCTCATAAATAATGTGGGGCTGGTAAAGCTGCAGCCTAGACATGACCACAGCGCAGGGAAACGCACCTCCGCCAGTCTTTGCGAACTTCACAGCACCTTCCCATAGAAAAGTGTCGGATACTGATCTAACTGCATTAGAAGTCCTTGCTATCGGTCCATGAGAGGTCTAATTTAATCTGTCCCTTACTATCTTAAATTAAACGGACACATGACTCCACTGACCATCCAAAAGGTCTTTCCTGGAGTGAAGCTTTAATTCTCTGTCCACCCACTGCAGTCCCAGACAGGGAAGTAAGAAGGCCTGACATTTAATGACACTTGAGGAAGATGTGCATGCCTGGAGTTTCTCAGTCGTGGGACATCTGCCCCTAGCAGAGTGTCGGGGGCCACTGGCAAACGCTGACGCGGATGTCCCATGGTCACCAAAACTCCACGTGTCCGGGATGGTGGAGCAGCTTTTCCCGGCTCACGTGCATACAGTGCCAGGCTGACTTCAGCAGCTTGGTCTCCCAAGCCGAGGTTATCTGAAGGACACCGGAGAACCGCGTTTCTCATTCTGTGCCAAGGTGAGCACACAATGCTTCAGATGTTCCGCTCTCCCCTCGTGAGACAGACGGCCCGGCTTCTGTGTGGCTTTGGGGGCAGGAGTGCCAGTCACTAGCCCCAGAATGACAAATTGCCTCTCTGCCAGTATCAGAGCAGGGACAGTTCTCACCACAGCGTCCTCCAGATGGGCCCAATTAAACTATTAGCCAATGAGCAAGGTCTGACGGCTCCATTAGGAACCCCCCTGTGCTGAAATAAACAGCTCAGAATAAAGAGTCTCTCCATCGAGCCCTGGCTCGGCAAAGGCCCCCTCCGGACAAGGTCTCCAAGGTCAGCCCTGGTGAGCCCTGGGGGGTGTCGGGGTGGCTGGGGCAGGTCACCCTCCCTGGTTCTCAGGGTCCCACAAGCCTCACCGCAGTGGGTGATGTGAGAGAGGGGGCGGCACCCCCACCTGCCACAGCCAGGGCAGCGTTCTCCACCAGCCGCGCCCCTTTGCTTGTGCACGCCTAGACAACCACATTCCTTGACTGGATGGAACTTCCAGAACCAGCCCCTGACCTTAGCATGCTAGTCCCTTGCCAGCTGTCTCTGCCACAGACAGAAATTTCAGGCCTGCGCTGTTCATCATTTGTAATTGTTGCTGAGCACGGGGTACGTTTCGTGCAGAATAAATGAAGACAGCAGACAGCAGAGTGGGTCCTTGCTGCCGCAGGTGGTGGGCATGACTCTCGGCGGGAGCAGGGGTTGCCCGCCTATGGGTGCTGCTTTCTCTCTGCCTGTGAAGGTGACCATCACACAGGCCCAGGGCCCCCTCGGGGCTCTTCTCACCCCACATGACCCAGGGTTGGTTCCCAGTGGGAGCAGAGCCTGCGTGGGAGAGGTCGTTGTCGCCACTGGTCCGGCTTACATAAAGATCCATCGAAAACCATCAGTTCTTGAGAAAAACGACTATAAATAAAATGGTCTTGAATACAGAGAGCTGGGCCCCACCAGCCCTGCTGAAATCGTTGGGGATGGGGCTGCGCCTTTGTCTTTGTGATTATGGTCACCGTAGTCCAGTAATTTGGGTGAACTCTGATTGGCCATCCAATATCTTTGATGTTTTAGGAGGTCACACAGTATAAAACCCAAAGTGGGTCTGTCCCCTGCTTGCTTCTTTGGGGAGGGGCCACCTCACGCCCTGCAGCACAGCCCAGGCCAGTGACAGCTCAGCATGGCTGCCCAGTCTCAGCTTCTAACTGGGGCATCTGTTCGACAAATGCTCCTGAGCACCCACCGTGCACCAGCCCCGTGAGGGACGTAGCAGTGACCGGGACTGCCAAGGCCCCTACTGGGTTTAATTCATTCCGTGTAATCTCAGGCTGCTGCCAGCTCCCGGGAAGACCAGGCCATCTGTGCCCCTCCCGGCAGCACCCCACTTCCTTTCCGGAGCTCAGGGCTCGCCTGTTGGGTTCTGTCCTTCCACCACTGACATCTGCTCTCAGGGGAGGAAGAGAAATTGCCTCGGGGCGAATTAGAAATAGCTAATTTGTGCAAAAGAAAGTCGTTATTTGCTAGAATTATCGCTATGATTTTTCCTTATTCATTAATTTCCTTTCCCTACTGGGTAGCATATTGCTGTTCTTGGTTTTGTTTCGACCTTTTCAGTCCTCATGAAAACAAGCCGTCCTGAGGCGGGCCTTCTTCGCACAGGTCAGCATCAGCAAGGCAGGCTCATTACCCATTTTTAAAGCAGTTAGATGGTGCTGAACTTGACTGTGTGCTTTCACTCCGAGAGATGCCCTCTTACCGCCCCCTCTAGTCTTAGTCCTGGCCTAGGACTGATAAACAAACCAGCCAATTCCTGACAGTGAGGACGGAAGGGTGTGTGTGTGCAGAGTGGGGGGGACGCACGCCCTCTCTGCTCTGCCCCGCTTGTGGCCATCGGCCAAGGCCAGTGTCCTCCCCGAGAAGCCGAGTCCCTCAGACGACGGAGGCCTCTTCCCCCTGGGATCCCAGTGATGACGGAGACCTCCTCCTCCCAGGATGACCCTCAGATGACGAAGTCCTCCTACACCTAGGATCCCAATGACAATGGTCCCAGGCACCCAGTCACAGAGTGTTTGGAAATGGCCACTTAGAGCTTCCCTGCAAAAGGGCGGCTGATCCCAATGTGAGGCTGTTGTCGTCTCCGAGGGCCACCTTCCTGTGGAGGTGACTTCCTCGAGGGGAACAGTGTCCAGGGGAAATACAGGGCTGCTGCCAGAGCCTGGAGACAGACGGGAGATGGTGAGGAGGGAGACCAGTGCCCGGGCGCTGGCTGGCCTGGGGTCCCAGTCATGGCAGAAGGACATGGGGAGACAGCAGGGAACAGGAACTCCTGCTCAGAGCTGCTCCTGAGACACAGAAGGAAACTCCCTTGCTGGTGTCCAGCAGAGGGTATTGATGACAGGCCAGGGGCATGAGGAGGGTGGGGTTCCAGGCTGCTGTAGGCTCTGTGGGGGACCCAGGAATGTTGGGGGGCCCAGGAATGTGCCTGCATTCGATCTTGGTCAATGCCCTCCACCCAACTCCTTCTGTGCCTGCAGAGCCTCAGGGTCTGGGTTTTGAGGTACCACATGTTTGTTCTCATCTCCTCCCAAATCCCGTTAAATTTCCCTGAATTTAGGACCAGGCACAATGGCATGGACACAGTAGACCCTCAATAAATGGGTAATCAAATTGATGGTGAATAGTTAACTGCAACCGCAAGGCCGCCTTGCTCCAGGGGACAAAGAGGAAGTAAGTCAGGATCCCCAGGAGGGAGGCTCCCTGTGGCTGGGGGAGGGGAGTAACAGAATGAGCATACAATCGCGGGAGCCGCCCCACAGCTGCCCCGGGGGTCCCGGGGTGCTGGGGTTCTGGGGCTGGCTCTGTGGAGGTGGAGGAGCAGAGGTGCCTTCAGCATCCATTGCTCCTGCCTGTGTCTGGGTCTCCTCTCCACGCCTGCTCCTTCCCCATCGCCTGGTCTCTGTGGCCAGTGCATGTGTTGTAAGCCACATCAAATCCACTTGAAATGGGGTGAAATGAATCTACCAACACCTGAATCAGTCAGTAGCAACCTGAGGCGATCATGTAGTTTTCGGGTTGCCTGAGGCTTGCATTTCAGGCTCAGCTTCAACAGATTCCAGTGGCCATGGGGACAGGAACCACACGCCTTCCCCAAAGGCCTTAGCTCACCTAGGGCTGCAGTGTGAGGGCCACGTTTCCTGGGAGTCACCGCATGGCACTGGCTACCCCAGGGGTGCTGAGGCAGTGCTGTTCCTAGAGACCACCTAGATCCTCCAATGTAACCTGCTTCTGTCTAAGCTCTGAAATCCCCTTCCTGCGTGGTGGTGCCACCCCTGTGCACCCCCACCCAGAACCCCTCTTCCTGCCTGTGCGGTGTGCTCTGGCTTCCCTGCAGGGCAGCAGTTCAGGGCTCACTCCCTAGCTTCCCACTCACTGGCCGCCTACCCCTCTAGACAGAGGTTCTGCCAAGGCAGGGCTTTCCTGTTTCCTTTGGTTCTGTCAGATCCCAGCATGGACCAATCCTGAAGTGCAGTCCCTTAGAGGGTGGAATGGGCGTCTATGGGGGCTGCTTGGTAATAGCAGCGAGGTTGCCCCTTCCAGACGACTCTACCAGGTTGGCCCTGTGTGCTTCTGTGTGCTGCAGGTGAGCCTGGCTCAGGACTGCCGGCCACCGCAGCCCCTTCCCAGCCACACATCAGGCCCAAGGTGATGCATGTGGGGCCATGCCAGGCACCTGTGATGAAACACTCAGCTTGTGAAGGTGCTGGCCAACCCACGAGAGCTGGAACGCCAGAGTCACGCTCGGTTACAAGGTGGAGCGATCAGCACAGTGGGCAGGCGCGACGGTGAGGACGTGGTCGGGAGGAATCTCACTTCCCCTGGAGACCCTTGCGAGAGACGTGGGGGACACAGGGTGAGGACTGGGAGGTGAGGTTCCAGCAGGGACAGGGTTATCCCTGCATGGGGCCTTTCCTTGAAGTTTCTCTGTAGGGTGTCCCCTGAGCCCTAAGGCTGCACCCACCGGCTGCTGAATCTTCCTGAGCTGTGACAGCTCATCGTCCCGGACAACAAGGCACTAGAACAGTGGAGGTGTTGATAACTAAAGCCAAGCCCTGTGCTGTGGAAAGCAGGTGCCCACTCAACATCCGGGGTTTAAGGGGTCCTGGCGGGTTTCACTCCCAGACTGGCCCTAGTGCAGAAGAGAAGGGAGGAACCACCAGGTTCTCACATTGCCGTCCAAGCATCTTTTCCAGGCTGAGTTTTCTGCAAGGCTCGTCGGGTCCATCAGAGGTAAAAACTCTGCAGCGTACACTTAATTATACCTAATTTGCTATTGATTAACCATTTATTCTAATAGAACCACTGTAAAACTGTCCTGCGTGTTTAACCGTCAAAATAAAGGAGTGCTGCCATCTTCTGCATTTTCAGACCTTCTATGCTCTAGGTCAAAGTTCAGCATTTTTATTGACTCTAGAGAGGAGATGGAAAACCGTATTAGAAAAAGTGGAACTAAAAAATGTGCCTTTTAATTAGAAATGCCTTTCTCTTAGGAACGACCTTACGGGCACGGCTGGCTTTCAGGAGTGAGCTTGTGGTGGGTCCCTTCACGTGTCAGCAGTGGAACAGGCGAGGTTTCCAGTATTTTCCGTAGCATCGTCGCTTGAAGTTAATCTTGTGGTGATCAAACCACCTCTTGGAGGGAGGAAGAATATCTATTTTCATGTTTACATTACAAAAGAGCTTATAAACTGGTGGGTTTCACTAAACGTTGTTTTGAAGTAAGCTGTGGGTCTTGCGTGAGGTGTGAGGTGTGCTCACACACATATCTCGTTTATCTAGCTCCATCCAGACAAAACAATGCTCACATTTAATTTTTCAGATAACTGAAATAAAGCTGTCTGAGAGTAAAGTCTTCATAAAATTGGAAGCACTTTTATTAAGGCATTTCTGGGATATTTTGCTTATTCCCTCTGCTTTTTAAAACAGAAATGATATCATAATGAAACCTTTTCAAGGTACTTCATCACCAAAATGGGCATCAATTAAAACCCTGGAAAGTCACTTTGAAAGAATCCCCCTTGTGTTAGTAGAACAATGTATGCTCGTCTGGAGCCTCGGATGACTTCGGACCCAGAGACTCAAGGCGTCTCCGCCACCAGGAATCCCTCCCAGGGCCCATGTGTAATTCTGCTTTTCTCTTTCTCCATGACTCCTAGCCCAGAGACAAACACTTCTTTGCAATCTCATATTGTGCTAATTTTATAACATCTGATATTTTTGGGGTGGTATTAGATTGCTTCACTTTCATACTGGTTGAGAGGCTGGGGGAAAGAGAGAGAGGGAAGGGGAGAGAGAGAGAGCGAGCGAGCAGCTAATGACATACAACTCTATTCCTCCAGTGTGTGGTCTTGTGAAGGACGCACCCTTGTTGTATAAAAGGCCTTTCTCTTCATATTGGGGTGTTGGCTCTGACTTGAGTTTGGGAACCTCACTCTTCTTCATGAGGGATGCACCGACTTTGACTCTGTGACTAGAATTGACTTCTTTAGGCCAATGTGCCCACTGGCATCAAATCAGTGATAATGATGGTAATTAATCTTTTTAATGTGCTATTATATATGGGAATATTATCTTAAAATTAAAATTATCCTCAAGGCTTATTTATCCTGTTGCCCAGAGAATGCTGTGGATTTTTTTTCCATGCCGTGAAATAGAGGCATTAGGATGGGCCAGAAAAAAACCAAAGAAAATTCCTTCAAAGATAAGATACTTTAAGTTGAAAAATCAAGGAACTCTCTCTTCCTAAAGTAGTGGTACCCATCTAGTGTTTTGTGGGGTTTTTTTTGTTGGTTTGTTTTTAACAAAAGTGCTCACGAAGCTTAGGGTTTCTGATTAACTCAGTGATGCCAAATTCTACAATTTTGTTTTTTCTCAATGTACACCATAGAAAGCATGCAGTCTTGTGAAAAGTTCAAAAAGAGGTTTTCAGATTCAGTGTCTCCAGGTGGCCAATTTCTTCTGATCTAGATTTTCAAACAAGTATGAAAGCAGCAAAAAGTTATTAATCAAAGCTCAATGGCACAGCTCAACTTCAATAAGTTGCTTCTGGTAGTACTGCAAATTCTAATTAATGGCTTGTTCATTGCACACAGGAAGTGAGATTTAGCCTTGGGAAAAGAAAGCAAAGAGTAACTCATGGAATTTGATAAATCATTTTTTTATGTTTAAAATTCTTTCTTTTTAAAAGCGGTGAAAATGTAACATTTTCTCTTCCTCTTACTGGGAATTTTCAAATAATTCCATCTTTCCTCCTCTCTTGGCCTCAGACAGATTGTGGGGATAATGCACCCACCCTCTCTCTCCCCTCTGAAGCCACAGCTTCCAGAACGTCGCCCATTTCTGGAGTCTCTCGAGGCGTCCAACAGAAGGTGGCATCTCCGGTGCTGCAGGCGGTTACCAAGTAACAGACCTCAGAAGCCTTCCAAGGATGCAAATGCAGTATGTCCTCTAAGCCGAGTGCAGGCTGCTGGAATCCCAGAGCCAGGCCGCCATGGCGAGAGCTTCCTTTGCTGGGAGGCACGGATGGGATGGACTCCCTGGAAGTGGAAAGGCAGCCTCCCTCCCAGTGTCTCTCTCCTGTCTGTCTCTCCCTCTCTATCTCTGCCTCTGATTCCCTCTCTTTCTCTCTGCTCTCAGTTCCTCTCTGATTCCATCTGTTTCTCCCCCTCTCTGTGTCTCTCTTCATCTGATTCTCTGTCTGCATGTGTCTGCCTCAGTCTCTCTCTCTCTGTCTCTCAGTCTCTTTCTTTTTCTGTGTCTCTGTGTCTCTATCTGATTCTCTCTCTGTGTATGTGTCTCTCTGTGTATCTCTTCTGTCTCTAGCTGTCTCTCTGTGTGTCTCTCTGATTCTCTGTCTCTGTCTCTATCTGATTCTGTCTGATGCTGTCTTTCTCTGTCTGTCTGTATCTGATTCTCCCTGTCTCTCTCTGTGTCTCTCTGTCTCTATCTGATTCTCTCTGTCTCTGTGTCTCTCTGTATCTGATTCTCTCTGTCTCTCTCTGTGTGTCTCTCTGTCTGTTTCTCTCTGTTTTTCTCTGTCTCTCTCTGTATCTGATTCTCTCTGTCTCTGTCTGATTCTCTGTTTTGCTCTGTCTCTCTGTGTATCTCTTGTCTCTCTCTGTCTCTATTCCATTCTCTCTGTCTCTCTCTCTGTCTCTATCTGATTCTCTCTGTCTCTCTTTCTATCTCTCTACCACTCCATTGGCATCAGCACAGGACCCAGTGGTGCTGGGGAAGCTCCCAGCAATACAGGACAAGCCTTTGTCACGATAGCCCTTGCTGGCATCTGCATTAGGAGGTCTCCTTGGCAATGAGGTCTAAGGAGCAACTGGCATCAGAATGGAGCCTCCAACCTGCCTTAGGTCAGCAAGACTTTGAAGCAAGAGCCTCAGATGCAGTTAGCAGGACCTGCCTTTGTGCCGCGTGCTCTGAGCTAATCTCACGGAGGCCGCTATTGTTTGGGGTTCAGCTGTCAGTATTGTTATCCTGCAAAATCTCTGAGTTTCCACTTCTCTGTCCAAGTGCCATGAAGCCATCCAAGTGGGGAGAAAGGGTTCTTCTGAGATTGATTTTTTCCCAGACACTGTGGTTCTGTTCAATTGAATTCACTCAAGTTGTGGTTAACATAAGCACTACGGAGAGTATGACATGTCAAATTAGCAGCTTTGCAAATCTCCTGTTAATTGTCAGCCTAATTAAAAAATTGCTAATTATAATGTTTATAACTTCAAATAACTGCTCAGCTATAAAGTAGGCCTGTCAGGTGTAAACAGGGGACTGGAGGGAAAAAGTCAATCGACATCTGTTAATTTATCAGCGGCAGTATCCCAAATTGAAAAATAGATTGCCTATTGCACTGTAAATCTGCATTACAATAAAAAGACCGAATCATTCCACACCTGCTAAATAAACGGGGATGGGAGTCCTTCCTGGCTTGCCCCGGGCTCCTCTGCTGCTCACATCCCTGTCCTGGTCCTGTCTGAGAGCTGAGGAAAGGCTGGAGCCAGGCACAGGGACAGAAAATGGGGGTCCCCATGCGACATCTAAAAAACGAAAAAACAAAACTGACTAAAACATGCACAGAAACACGATTCAGACAGTGGAATGATCCCTCTTCCCTGGAAGGAGCTTGGAGCCCCAGTGCCGGCCCTGGTCACTTTAGTCTGAATTCTCAGTGCGTCTCCTGCTGTGGAACGACGAAGCTGGAACCTGACCCGTTCGTCTCTAAGATCCGGGCAATCCCAGCCCAACTTCCAGAGCCTGGTGAACTCGCCCACGCCCACATCTGCAGGGGGAGCTCCTGCTGGGCCCTGCCCCTCCTGGGCGTCCCACCATGCAGCTTCTTGGTTCACCGCCTGCCTTCCTTCCTCTCCTCCAGTGTCCTGTGAGGCTCCGGGACAGGGGCTGTCTCCACCCTCCTCCTCCATTGCCTGCCCCTCCTGGGCGTCCCACCATGCAGCTTCCTGGTTCACGGCCTGTCTTCCTTCCTCTCCTCCAGTGTCCTGTGAGGCTCTGGGACAGGGGCTGTCTCCACCCTCCTCCTCCATTGCCCCCTTCCAGCCTTGGGAGTGGAGGATGCAGAGTAGAAGCTCCCTGTGACTGAGCCTGTGCTCAGAAAGCACTGGCCACTTCCAGAGGAAAGTCGTCAATCCCCTACCGCAGGTGCACTAACAGCACTTGGGTGTTGTTTAGTTTGGTTCAACAAACATTTATTGAGCATTTCACTCTGTGCCAGGAATTATTAATTATTAATATAGTCACATGAGGGAAACAAAGTCGGTCATAAGGTCCCACCTTTGGGAAGTTTGCAGACAAGCGTGACTATGCATGTTGGATTAAACTGGGGTGGAGTGGTGGCCAGTCACGTCAGCCACAGGTAACTGCATGTAATGAGGGTTAAAGAGGGAACGAACAGCTCGTGTCTGGGGCTCCAGAGGCCCTGAGATTTCACCCTGTCGTCCAGAACTCCTAAGGCCTAAGACGTCAGAAAAAGGGTGGATTTGTCTTATAATTGTGTCCCTCTGATGCTTCCTGGAGCCACTGTTGGAACCCCGTGTATCAGGTGAGGGGGAGTGGAGTTGGATCTGGTGTCATGGGATGCGTGGACACCTGCCCAACCCCAGCCCTGCACCCTGTCCCCAAAGTCTCTGAACTTTTGATCCACACCTGTCAGTACACGTCTGGCCTCGCCTTCGTTCCTCTGCATGTTTAACCACATTCTGATAGAGCGGGAGCATCGCCATCTTGGACAACCACCACCATTTTCAGTTCTCCTTGATTAAAAACCGCCTAAATCCAGCCCCAAAACGTCAGCCTAATGGCTAATATCAGCATGACCAGAAACATTCCAACCCTGAGATAAACCTCCCTCTGACCAGAAACATGCTAACTCTGAGATAACCTCTTCTCCAAACAGAGACATTCCGACCCTGCAATACACTTTCCCTCACACACAAACTTTCTGAACCTGTGAGAAGCTCCCCTCCCTAAACCCTTAAATACCCTTAGTCTGTAAGTGAATGCTCCTGACCGAAATCAGCCAGAAGCCCCTTTCATGTTTATTCTCCAAAATAAACCTGTCTTTAAGCCACTTTTCGTGTTTCCTTTCTTCTTTCTTAACTCTGACACATTCCGCAGGCCCTGTCCCCGTCACTTTCTCTGGGTCGTAATTGGGCACGTTTCCCATGGTGTCACGTACCTTAGTGAGAGGGAGGATGGGTTTCCACTGTTTCCTGAGTCACAGATGGCCCATGTCTCGTAGGTAATCCCTTTCTTCCCCACCCTAACATCCTCTCATCTCATCACCCAGGAGAGGAGAAAAAGAATTAGAAGGATTTACTGCCTTGGGCCAAGTTTCTTTTCTTCATGGTCTTCATTTTATGGGATGCCTTGGAAGTTGTCCTGTCTGAAGAGGCCGCTAGGGCTGGGGGAGGGCCCTGGCAAGCACCTGGAGTGCAGACAAGTTAAGCAGAGGGTGGGCCCTAGCAGGGGAAGCAGAGCCAGGGTTGGGAGTACAGAAACAGCCCAGAGTAGAGACAGAGGGAGGGTGCCATGTGAGGGCTGGCATTCACAGAACAGACAGGAACCAGCAGCCGCGGTGCCCAGGATCCTCTTCCAAGCCTGCGTCAGACGTCACAATGACTCCCATTGCACAGACAGATACTTCAGACACTGACTTTCACACAGTTGCCCAAATCCCCCAAGTGCAAAGGGATGGGGAGAACCAGGCACTTAAGTCTCTTGGCAGCTTCACCATCTTCCCTCCGCGGAACCGCACGGCCGCTGGGGAGGAAAGGGGGCTAGGAGCTACAAATCAGGCTGAAGACAGGGAAATGCAGGCACTGAGGCAGCTGCGATGCTCTGACAGACGAACCCGCACTGCAGCCGCTCCTCTCAGGGCACGTGCAGCGAGCCCAGGAGTCCCCGGGGAGGTCCACACCCTGACCCAGGGACCCAGACATGTTACTTTTCAGGGTTGAAGGAGCTTTGAGGATGTGATTGAGGTTACTGACCCTGCAGTAGGAGGATATCTCAGACTATCCTTGGACCGGTTATTGGCCCAATCCAATAACCCTTCAAAGCAGAGAACTTTCTTCCACTGAAATCAGAGAGGTTTGGGGATGAGGGGAGCCCAGCCCATGGGTTTGAGGAGGAATTCATCCAGGCGGCCTCCAGGAGCCCAGGCTGGCCCCGGCTGAGAGGAGAGGAGAGGAGAGGAGACGGGCCTCTGTCCTCAGCCTCAGGAACTGAACTCAGCCAGCGCCCTGTCAGCCAACTGGGGCAGGGTCCTTGGCGCCCCCTGCAGAGCTTCCCCATGGATTCCTTCCCCCACCAGAGCCTGGGCTGTCTGCCCTTGGCTCCGGCCTTGCAAAGTTTGCTCAGAGGACTTGGTGCAGCCATGCAGGTCCAGATTTCTGACCCACAGAATCATGAGGTAGCAAATGGCGTGGTTTTATGCTGCTAAGTTTGTGGTAATTTTACCACAGCTATTAAAAACTAGAACGAGTTTATTTCTTGTTCCAGAACTGTCAAATCTGGGTGAGGCTAGGGTCTGCAGTGAACTACAGCCCCTCGAAACCCATGGCTTCCAGCAGGCCAGAGCAGAGGACAGCAGGGAGGAGTCTGCAGGCTCTGGCCATGATTCCAGTCATTTCTACTCCTGCTGTGACCATTCCGGGTGCCCAGGGTGCTGGGCAGGCAGTTGGGGCAACGTCTCCCGGCAGCGCCCCTCTAGGGGAAGGAGCACTGGCTCCTGACAGTCAGTGGCCACCTCTGCTCTGGTTTCTACGGATCAGACATTTGTACACATGTGGCCTGGGAGCATCGACAAAATGCCAGGGTGTGAACCAGAGAACTGCTGGTGAACCAGACGCAGAACACGATGCCACCAGGGAGACACAGGACAAAGCTACATTTAAGTCCAATGGATGTGATTAGCTGCAATGTTCAATTGAATTATTTGGTAAATTCAGTTAATAAATTTTAGAAGTTCAATACATTTTATAGTGTGCAATTAAAGTACTTTAAAAGCGATCGACTATTTCAGAGCAGTTTTCGGTTTACGGAAAAGTTGAGCAGAAAGTACAGAGACTTCCCATACACGCCATCTCCTTGTACGCAGTTCGTCCTACTGTGAACAGCTTGCGTCTGTGTACGCATTGATTACGATGGACGAAGCAATTTTCATGCATTATTATTGGCTACATTTACATCTGGGTTACTCTGCGTTGTGCGGCTCTGAGGATTTCGGCAGGTGCATGTCCCGCTGTGGCTCCTTCAGAGCACTGCCACTCCCAAAACGCCCCCGTGCTCCACCTGCTCATCCCTCCCTCCCAGCAACCCCTGGCAACCGTGAATCTTCTTACTGTCTCCATAGTTTTGCTCTTTTCAGAACGTCATGGAGTTGAAATCACACTGTAGCCTTTTCAGATGGGCTTCTTCCACTAAATAATGTGCCTTTAGGCTTCCCCCATGTCTCTTCATGGCTTGATAGATGAATTTTTTTTTTTTTTTTTTTTGAGACAAAGTCTTGCTCTGTCACCCAGGCTGGAGTGCAGTGACGCGATCTCGGCTCACTGCAATCTCTTCCTCCCGGGTTCAAGTGATTCTCCTGCCTCAGCCTCCTGAGTAGCGGGGATTACAGGCAGGTGCTACCATGCCTGGCTAATTTCCGTATTTTTAGCAGACAGGGTTTCGCCATCTTGACCAGGCTGGTCTCGTACGCCTGCCTCGGCCTCCCAAAGTGCTGAGATTACAGGCATGAGCCACCACGCCTGGCCAGGTCATTTCTTTTTAGCATGAAATAGCATTCCGTGGTCTGGATGTACTACTGTTTATCCACTCACCCACTGAAGGACATCTGGCTGCTGCCGAGTTTTGGCAATGATAAACAGTTGTTTCTGTGCGGGTTTCTGTGTGCCCGTTTCTACGCCTGTGGGTCAGGGTGTGGGATTCTGTGTGCCTGTGTTTCCCTGCCTGTGGGTCAGTGTGCGGGTTTCTGTGTGCCCGTGTTTCCACGCCTGTGGGTCAGGGTGTGGGATTCTGTGTGCCCGTTTCCACGCCTGTGGGATTCTGTGTGCCCGTGTTTCCACGCCTGTGCGTCAGTGTGCGGGTTTCTGTGTGCCCGTTTCTATGCCTGTGCATTAGTGTGCGGGTTTCTGTGTGCCCATGTTTCCACGCCTGTGGGTCAGTATCAAGGCATGTACTTGCTAGATCATATGATCAGAGTGTGTTTGACTTTGCAGGAAACTTCCAGACCACCCTCCACAGTGGCTGCACCATCCTGCACTCCCACCAGCCATGCATGAGAGTTCCTGTTGCTCCACATCCTTCAAAGACCTGACCTAATGACCCACAAACGCTGCTGTCACGGCTTCTTTCTAAGAGGCTTCACAGTCCAGAGAACTGCATTTCACTAATGGCCTTTAGGAGTTGGTAAGAAGAGTGCTGTTTATGGCAAGCAGGCTGTGTGCTGGGCATCTCTTGTGTTCATCATCTCATTTCATTGTCCCGGTGGTCTGGTAGGAGTGCACTAGCCTCCCTCGACTTCTGACAAATAGCTGAAGACTGGGGAGGTGAAGTAACTTCTCAAAGATCACAGTCAGCAGACGGCAAGAGGAACGTGGGAATCCCGTGCGGCTGACCCCGGCTGCTGTCCCCACCCTAGGGTACTGTGTGCTGCGTCCTCATCGCTCTGTTCCCAAATGGCTCCTCAAGACTGCCGGTGTTCTTCTGTGCTCCACTGAGTTGCGTGGGCTTAACTGCTTAGAACAAGATGAGGAAGAAATGTAGAGAAGGGAAATAAAGAAAACAGATGGCACTTGGGAGGCCACAGAACCGAAAGAAAGAATGCCAGGGGCCCGTGAGATTCCAGGTGTGTCATGTGGACACCTTGACCAGGGGCAGGAGGGAAGAAGCCCCCCATATTTTGTCATTAAAATCTCCAGAGCTGCCAGAACTTCTTGTATTAAGTTTCACTTTTCCCACAGGAAGTACTGGAACCATAATTAAAGAAAAAAAAAAAAAAAAAAAAAAGCTTAGGTCACTGCTAACTTCCAACTTCAACATCTTTAATTTTAGTTATTTCCCCGGGCTCCCCAGCTTATTGCCCTAGATCTTTCCTTCATATTTAAGACTTCACATGGCAATTAATATAAAGCCTTCCCCACCGTTCCCAGCTCATTGGAAAAGCACGTGAGTGGGCATCGTGTGCAGACGCAGAGCGTGGCTGGGGGAGACGCCATGGAAACGGAGGACGCACCGGGACATGGAGAACTCTCATCCACCCGGGGAAACAGCACACATCTGCCCCCACTGCCAGCACAGAAGCACCAGGCCCGCCCCCGAGAGGACCTCCTCGAATGCCTTCTGCACGCGGGGCACCCGAGGCCCAGGGAGGGAATCCCCAGGCCCCCCACCCAGGTGGTGCATGGGCAGTGCTAGGCCCTGCTCGTCGGGGTCCAGCCCAGGGTCATGGCCTCTGCCCCACACCAAGGAGGGATTATCCACTGGGAGCAGAAATGTCAGCCACTCTGAGGCAGCTCAGGGAACTCCAACTCCTCCCTCCTGAGGACATCAAGAGAAAGATGGCACAGGCCGGGGCCGAGGGGAAGGGAGGGGCATTTCTCTGGGAAGTCCCTGGAGATGACACTTCCCTGGGGGCCTTGTGTCCCCCAGAGGAGGCCTCAGGCCCGCGGCGTGGATGCTCTGAGGTCTCCTTGGGTTTGCAGCATCTCAGGGCTGGCCTGAGGCCTCCAGGCCTACAGTAAATGAGGGTGCGGCCCGGGGGTGTCAGAGGATGGACAAGGACAGCACGGGAACAAGCACTCCAAGGGCTCAGCCTGACATTCGGGGACCCACGGTGTGGCCTGCAGGGAGCCGGGGCCCAGCCACAGTCCTGCTGGATAGAAGGACCAGGCGTGGAGGCTCCAGGCTGAGACTAGCATTGGATAGGGTGGGCAGGGATTATTTAGGTGCCAAGAACCCAGGAGTAGAGGCGGCGGCGCCGCTATAAAATTCCACAAGAGGAGGACACGAGGGTTCAGGGCTGCGTAGAACTGGGAGGAGAGGAAGGCCCCGCTGGAGCAAGTGCCAGGGTGACAGCAGCCAGAGGCCTTTCTGAGACAGTGCAGCCCTGAGAGCCTGCAGGGCACTGAGGACAACCCGCCCTGCCTGCCCTGCCAGGGCCAGCGTCTGAATCCACATTCTCCTCGGCTGCAGCTCATCTGTGAACCAGAGCCTCCCAAGGGGGCTGTGGCACACGTCCCAGCCTCTCTCGTCCAGGTGATCCTCATGACCAGACGCGGCATTGCTACAAGACAGCTCAGACTGCGTTCCCCCAATCACGTTCCCACAGGAAAGCTGCCCGAGGGTTTCTGTCAGGCGCATGCCGCTGCCAGCCCATTAGCTGTCCCTGCTTCCGGTGGTCTGCCCCGTCTGGGGTATCCAGCATCCTCCTGCAGCCGAGGGGGAGTTCTGAATGTTGTGCTGGAAACCGTCTCATCAACTTTCAATGTCCTAACATTGGTTCCAATCCTGATTTTTAGCTTCATTGTTTTGAGGGGCAAGGGCATCTGGGCATTGGAAATGCAGGAACCCACACACAGCTGTCATCCACCCATAAGCTCTGACATTTTAAACTCATATTTGAGAGGCTCTGAGACTCAAGATGGCCAGTATTTAATGGAACAGCTTCGACCAGCACAGTTCAACCCATCCAAGTTGACCAAGGGTTTTGTAGACCCATTTGCTCAGGCTAGCATAGGAACTTTTGGCAAACATGTATGTTGACGTACTTTTAGAATTTGTGTACGCTCTGCGAGGACTCCCGATGTAATCTACTAAAAACATAGAGGGTTTTTTAGTTATTGTTATGTAATTAACATCTGTAATGGCAGTTGACTTAAGGAAATGTCTTTGCACTTACAGTAAGTACATTTGTGTGAGAAATTATTTGCATAAATTGTCCCAAATAGAATTTAATTTAAAACCATAGATTTTATGATCTTACTCATGAAAAGCCGAGAACGATGAATCAAACATTAAGTTAAATGTCACATGATAATTATTCAGATATTGCGAGTTTATACCTAGGATCTTTCTGATTCTCTCTCTGTCTCTTTTCTTTAGGCATCAGGACTGAATCATATGTTTTTTGAGGCCTATAAAACCTGAAAACCTCTGATTTAGCTATTTTTTAAGGACTATAGAGACACTCAAATTTGGTGTATTTAAGTTGAACTCATGTAGTATATGTAAAATTGCATGTACAATTGCATACAAAATTGCAAATGGGGTTCTCTGTAAACATCTTTGCTAATGAAAACATTTTAATTTCATAGATTATACCAGGAAAATAAAACATCCATTTACAAACAGCAGTTGCTTAAAAGATGTGGACTAGGCAGTTTTTCCATCTCCAGTGGAACTGAGAGGTCCTTGTTTTCACAGCTGAATATTCAAAGGGGTATTTACCATAATTGGAGGATGCTTAACAGTTTATGCAGCCCACACTTAGCAGGCTTCAAAATAGGTCCTGAATTATTTGTTGCAAGCCCTTCGGTAAACAAGCGAGAATGCTGCTCAACTTTCCTAAAAAACCACAAATTAGAGACATTTTGGGTTACTCATGGTGATTTCTGAATGCAATGGTAAAATTCTGATTTCCATTTGTATTAATTCTCTTTGTGAACTTTACAAGAACTATCTTTCAAGTTTAATAACCTTTCTGAAAAAAAAATCCTAACTGTAGATATTAACATGAAACACAAGAAAATGGATCAGGTGGGGCCTCAGGTGAGGCCTTGTTGGGAACATGTTGGGTGAGAACATTAGGATAGTTCTTTCTGTGACAAGGACACCCTCCTCGGCTAAAGGCTGGTTGGGTCCTGTGAGCCCTCCCTGGATGAAGCGTTAGCGGGAATCCCGCTGCGCCAGTGGGCTGGACGCTCATCCTCACCCTTAACGATATTAACCGAGGCCCTCTGTGATTTCCCCTCCATGGCCTCGCCCCACTACTTGGCTGCCATCCCCACTGGCCGCTGGTGCCCTCACCCTTAACGATATTAACCGAAGCCCTCTGTGATTTCCCCTCCAAGCCCTCGCCCCGCCACTCAGCTGCCATCCCCACTAGCTGCTGGTGCATTGGACGCGAGTTCAGTCTCCTTCTCCTATTGCAGTAGTCTTGAGTGAAGTCTTCCTTCTCTGCTTAACTGCTGTCATGCAATTTTTCTTTTGCATGTGTTACAGCTCACTAGAACCCAGTCATGTGACACATGTCTCCTCCAGGAATGAGCACAAAGGACATGGGAACAGTCAAAATACACTCCTCAAACTTTAGGCACTGATACGTGTGCTGTTAGTGCAGTGGAAAGGCCCTCAGATATGATTCAGAGACCGTTTACCAATATTTTAAATAGGCATCTACAAAGCTTGGATTCCTGCGTGGTTTCCCAAGTCCCAGTGCATGCAAATGAGCCAATTAGCAGCAGTGGTGGGGCTGATGGGCTCACTGGAGGTCGGGAAAAGTGGTGGGAATCACCCACGTTCAGGTCAAGAACTCAAACAGCAAATAGCAATTAAGGCTGAACACTGAAGGGACCAACACTGTCACCATCTCAAGAGGCCCCGTGTGCACCGTTCTGCGGCACTTTATGAGAACCAATTTTCATAATGATAAGCCCTGGTCCCCAAGGAAAGACTGATTTATGTTTCACATATTTATTAATGGGAGGAGAAAGGCATTCTAATCTTTTCCAGAGCGTTCTTTCTAAATAACACGGTCCTCCCGCTGTGCTGCTTACAGGCTGCTTCTGTTACATTCAGGAGGACCATCTTCTGCGAGCTCCTGGTGGCAAATGTCTTATGATGTGTGACAGAGCCTGGTCAGGTGGCACCGGCCCTGTAGGAAGGACCAGTGCAGTAGCTAGTTTATTTTTACCTTGGGCTGGTTGGCCATGACTGTCTCCCCTTGGCCCCTGGGGCTGACCTGAGGACAACACTGGGGAATTACGAATGGAGAGGACATTTTGTGCAGCAAGCCCAGCCCTAGCCTGCTGCCTGCCTAATGCTACAGTGAGACGAGGAGCCCAGGACTGCAAGGTGAGGTGGCACCTCCCAGGCGTCCTACAGGTGAGAGTCCTCATCAGGGCTTCACCAAGATCCCTCAGCTCCACGAAGAGCTGTGCAGGGCTAGTGAGGCCTGAGGAGATGATGCCACACATGTCCCCTGCTGGGGTTGGCCTTAACCCCTAGAAGGGATGAGGTCTCAGAGTCAGCCGATCCCGAGGACTTGAAAGTCAGGCTCCCCGGAAGTTTCCACCACCCACCCACCTTGTGTGAAAGAAGCACACACACATGACACATAGAGACACACACACACGCACAGACACATGCAGACACTGACGCACAGGACACAAACCACACAATGTAGTACACAGAGACACCACCACCACAGACACATGCAGACACAGACTACACAGACACAACATCAGCGACAGAGCACATAGAGCAGCGATATCAGCTTATGAAGACACAGGAACACAGACACAAAACCAACATAGCACATGCAGACACCAAGGTGTTCACTAGGGAGACATGCCTAGACACACACAGAAACACACACACTCACAGAGACAAGCACAGACACAATCATAGACAAACACAGACACATGCAGACCCGCACGCAGGAAGAAACCATTCACGTGTGGCTACAGGGTGTCTGTGAGTCTCACACTTGACCATGTCTCCAGTCTGGAGTCTCAGGCCTTCATGAAGCCTTCCGGGTTCCCAGGGGGAAGGCACAGCCCTGTGGAACCCTACACTAAACATTTTGAATATTTGGAAAGATATCTTTATAATCCAGCCTATATCAGACCTTCATTTTTCTTCTGTTAACAGCCAATATGTTTGGGTATAATTTTCATACTAATTTGTATCATAGTAAGTTAAAAGGTAATATTCGGAAGATTTTGCATCAACATTTCCTTCCTAGCACATGGAATTTCAGAAATAACATTTATTATATTTCCCAAAGTGTGAACAGGGGTCCTTAGAGGGCTGATCCCAGCAGCAGATGGATTTTACTTAGGGCACGTTATTTCAAAGCATCCAAATGATTCATCAGCTTATAAACCGAGATTTGTTCCAGTAAGATTTTGGCTATTGGCTTCCCTTGAAACACCAGGAGCTCATGCTTCCTCAAACCTGAGTCACCGCCGTGAGCTGTTGTCAGACGCTGACCAGCAGCCACTCCTCTCCCAGTGGCCCCGGCCCTGCCACGCATACCAGCCCTGCCACACTTGACTCATTCCTAGAAGGAACCTGGTGCCTGGACACACGAGTGTGCAACCCCACTGAAGCTCAACACTCACTGTCGCTCAGGGCCCCAATGCTCAGACAGGCTGTGACTTAAACATCCCACAGAGCCCGGGCACGCAGCAGGGCCAACACTCAGGCTTCCTGAGCTGTCTGGCAGGTTTCTGCCTCTCAACGCAGCCCTGCCTGGTTCTGTAAGAGAAGGAGCAGGAGCAGGAGTAGGTGATTAGGATGTCTGCGTAGGAGCCGTGGCAAAAACGCTTCCAGACAATGGGAAACTCAGACGTCTGGAAGGGATGGGGGCAGAACGTCAGCGCCACAGACAAATGTGAATCATGCTTATTACAATCTATTGAGTGAGTTGGCTGCACACCTCAAGCCTTTTCCTGATTCTGATTTTTAAATGGAATTTCAAATTCTTTCTATGAAAAGAAAAGGAAAGGTCAAATACAGGTAATTTCATCTCCGTGCTGCGCATGCACATTTCAAATACAATCTTCCAGCTTGCTGCCTGTTCTTACAACTGCCGGTTACTTCTCCTCTTCCCAGGGACTCAGCCGGGGTGGGGGTGCTGGGCCTCAGCAAGCCACAGCGTCTGCTCTCATGATCTCGCCCAGACCTGCGTTGAGAGCCCCAAGAGTTCTGTGCTCTGTTCCTCTTCCTCCTCAGAACTTTCTATTCATTACATCCCACCAGAGCACCTTACCACGCTTGCCCCAGTAAAGGATGCATGTGTGGTTTTGCTGTGCTTTTTTTTGTTTACAAAACTCATCATATTGTTTAATTCCAGCCCAGATGATGCAGAGGTTAAGTCTGCTATCAACCTGGAGATGTTCGGAAGGAGACAGCCATCACCCCCCATCACACCCGCTTTGCTCCTTCTGGTAACATGCATTTGCCTGTAGGCTCAGGGCATGTGGAAGACAATGTGACGTACAATCGGGACAGAGCCAACTTGCCCATGGGGGTAGCGTCTCCCTTGTGCTTCTCTGGATTCTGTCACCTGTTCCAGTCCTGGGAATGGGCAGACAATTCGTATCCTCAGTTCTGTGCTTATAACATGGCATTCCCAGAGCATCGGTGCCACCTTTCCAGCTGCGACAGTGTGTCCTGTGTACCACATGCAGTAACCTGCAATTAAGAGACGCTGCATAACACTGTTTCAAATTGAGGAACACGCAGCGAATCTGCCACAGACACTGACACCACGTTGCACCGAGATGCCCAGGCATCTGGAAATCAGGAGTGTAAGGAGACATCACTGCTTCCCTTTTCCCTTCTCACTTGCACTGGGGGGAGTGGGGTGTCTGTACCTAAAAGCCCTTTCTCACTGGATGTCTTTCGGCAACATACTTGCTCTTGGTTCACGTGCCCCTGTTCATGCTCACTTGTGAGGGGGGGAGGGCAGCCAGAGCCCCACACCATCCCCGAGAGTCGGTATGTGAGGTGGGTGTGGACAGCGGGTGTGGACAGCGGGTGTGGACAGCCTGCCATCGTTTTCCTCTCCCTCTCAGTGTCTCCATGGGCACTGCCCACACTAGGTCTTTCAGCCTCCTTGCGGCTTGGGGCTGCTGTGGACTGCGGGCTGCCAAGGGATGTCCTGTGGGTTCCTGGGAAGGACTCTGGGGTGTCGAGCACCCTGGTCATCCTAAACGGCACGCAGTCTCGTCATTAATCCTTCTTGAATGACCGCTGCTGATTCCCTCGACATTACCAACCACCTGCGGTTGAACTACAGACATTCCTCCTAGCGGACATAGTGAAAAGGAAAACAAAACCCCTCCGCCAGGAAGGTCTGTCTCTGGTGGATGCCGCCTCCGGGCTGAGCCTCTCCAAGAGCCGGCCCTCGCCTCCCTGCAGGCCTCGCAAGGCTCCTTCCTCCCTCCACGCACGCGCTTCCCCTTCCTCCCTCCGGGCCCCGCGCCGGCCTCCCTCCACGCACGGAAAGGCTCCCGCCTCCCTCCACGCACCGAAAGGCTCCTGCCTCCCTCCACGCACGCGCTTCCCCTTCCTCCCTCCCGCCCGCTAACACATATCCAGCAACCCCCACATCTGGTTTTCCTGATGGAGTAAGTTACTGAGGACAAATCATTTTACAAATGAGACAACTAAGAGCTAGAAATGGAGAGTAATTACTCAGGGTACTGCACAAATCCGTAGGAGGGGAACACATTGTTAACCTCCGGGTTTCATCCAGGGCGTGTCAAATGCCACCGTGCTTATTTTCCAGAGACACTAACAGCCCAGAGAGGGCCAGGGGGATGAACTGAGACGTCTGCTCCTGCCTCAGACACACAGTGGTCGGCTGGACCGAACGGGCTTCACTTCATTCATTTTGGTGTAGCCTCTCCCAGGGCCAGCAATACTGACCTGAGAGTTGATGGATAACTTGAAAAGTCTGTTACTCTGGCGTTGGGAAGACCTACAATTCACATTGTAAAAACGTGAATTTTATTATAATAAAAAGTAAATATTGTTTGGTGAATATACATGTATGTGTATATGTATAATAGATCATATGTATTTCAGATGCATAACAAGTGATTTGTTGATTTCATCGTGTGTGTGTGTGTGTGTGTGTGTGTGTGTGTGTATGTATTTAGAGGCACTTTGTAAGTGGGCAACTTACGGTCAAAGTCTAGGACTTAAAATATCCTAAATGAACGCTCATATTTTTTTTCTTAAGGGAAATATTGATGAAACCCACTCGTTGAAACAAAAAGTTGGTAATGATAAATGTTCAAAACGATTTCTTTACTTTCTAGTAGTAGTCACAGAAACAAAGAAACGAGTTACTTATACCTTATTGAAGTAGCTGCATCGGAGACACTTGATTATTCCAGGGAAGACACATGGCAGGATGAAAATGTGAAAAATGAACACTGAACACTATGGGAACGTCGGGTCATAAAGATGATGAAGGAAACGGTGCATCCCTCCGATGGAGTGTGCTACAGGGACAGGGCTCAGGAGGGGGAACAGGAGCCTTCAGGGCTGAGGCTGTGCGGCACTGCCACTGCTCACTGCCAGGCAGGCCTTGCTGGGCATCCCAGGAGGGGGCAGCTGGGCTGTGTCCCCGCTCAGCCACTTGCGGGATGGGATCCTAGGCGGGTTACTGACTTCTTCCTGCCTTCATCCTCTCATTCACAAAATAAAAGCAACAATCATATCTACTTCATATTAAAGAAAGGTTACTGGGAGGATGTTAGAACAGTCAACATAAATATGTGTTAAACCTGCAAAACTAAGAATAACAGCCAAATAACGTGTGAGTAATCAGAGTGAGGTTCTATAGGAGAATGTTTAGCTGCTGCAATATTCTGAAGTTGATGTCAGACCTGAGGGCTGCAGGGAGGCCTCTGGGAACGGCCCCGTCGGCTGGGGCCCAGGAATCAGCCCTGCGAGGTGAGTG
>NW_016808212.1:965951-1079339 GCF_001698545.2 Rhinopithecus bieti
CCACGCACGCGCTTCCCCTTCCTCCCTCCGGGCCCCGCGCCGGCCTCCCTCCACGCACAGAAAGGCTCCGGCCTCCCTCCACGCACGGAAAGGCTCTGGCCTCCCCCCACGCACGCGCTTCCCCTTCCTCCCTCCGGGCCCCGCGCCGGCCTCCCTCCACGCACGGAAAGGCTCCCGCCTCCCTCCACGCACCGAAAGGCTCCTGCCTCCCTCCACGCACGCGCTTCCCCTTCCTCCCTCCCGCCCGCTAACACATATCCAGCAACCCCACATCTGGTTTTCCTGATGGAGTAAGTTACTGAGGACAAATCATTTTACAAATGAGACAACTAAGAGCTAGAAATGGAGAGTAATTACTCAGGGTACTGCACAAATCCGTAGGAGGGGAACACATTGTTAACCTCCGGGTTTCATCCAGGGCGTGTCAAATGCCACCGTGCTTATTTTCCAGAGACACTAACAGCCCAGAGAGGGCCAGGGGATGAACTGAGACGTCTGCTCCTGCCTCAGACACACAGTGGTCGGCTGGACCGAACGGGCTTCACTTCATTCATTTTGGTGTAGCCTCTCCCAGGGCCAGCAATACTGACCTGAGAGTTGATGGATAACTTGAAAAGTCTGTTACTCTGGCGTTGGGAAGACCTACAATTCACATTGTAAAACGTGAATTTTATTATAATAAAAGTAAATATTGTTTGGTGAATATACATGTATGTGTATATGTATAATAGATCATATGTATTTCAGATGCATAACAAGTGATTTGTTGATTTCATCGTGTGTGTGTGTGTGTGTGTGTGTGTGTGTGTGTATGTATTTAGAGGCACTTTGTAAGTGGGCAACTTACGGTCAAAGTCTAGGACTTAAAATATCCTAAATGAACGCTCATATTTTTTTTCTTAAGGGAAATATTGATGAAACCCACTCGTTGAAACAAAAGTTGGTAATGATAAATGTTCAAAACGATTTCTTTACTTTCTAGTAGTAGTCACAGAAACAAAGAAACGAGTTACTTATACCTTATTGAAGTAGCTGCATCGGAGACACTTGATTATTCCAGGGAAGACACATGGCAGGATGAAAATGTGAAAATGAACACTGAACACTATGGGAACGTCGGGTCATAAAGATGATGAAGGAAACGGTGCATCCCTCCGATGGAGTGTGCTACAGGGACAGGGCTCAGGAGGGGAACAGGAGCCTTCAGGGCTGAGGCTGTGCGGCACTGCCACTGCTCACTGCCAGGCAGGCCTTGCTGGGCATCCCAGGAGGGGCAGCTGGGCTGTGTCCCCGCTCAGCCACTTGCGGGATGGGATCCTAGGCGGGTTACTGACTTCTTCCTGCCTTCATCCTCTCATTCACAAAATAAAAGCAACAATCATATCTACTTCATATTAAAGAAAGGTTACTGGGAGGATGTTAGAACAGTCAACATAAATATGTGTTAAACCTGCAAAACTAAGAATAACAGCCAAATAACGTGTGAGTAATCAGAGTGAGGTTCTATAGGAGAATGTTTAGCTGCTGCAATATTCTGAAGTTGATGTCAGACCTGAGGGCTGCAGGGAGGCCTCTGGGAACGGCCCCGTCGGCTGGGGCCCAGGAATCAGCCCTGCGAGGTGAGTGAGTTCCATAATGTGTGCGCCTTCTCTACTTCAGAAAAATACATTCTTCGAAAGATCCATTTTTCAAAGCCTCCAACCCCCTTGTGAACAAATCGGCAAGTGTTAGGCCCCAGCAGCCTCAGATTTACCCGTCCTACGTGTGTGACTTGAGAGGGAGTTTTATGCTGGATTTCAATGAATGGCTGCATCTGTCTGCACTGGCTGCACTTGGCTTCCTGGACTTCCCTGGTCGGCATTTTGGAAGCTTTGGTGGCACTAAGATTTTCAGTAGGAGCTATTTGTTATAATATGGGCTTGACCAATATGGATCTGGCTTATAGTAAAAAGTCAGAATAAAAAGCTTATACAGCCTAGCATGAAATAGTCACAATCGTGATAAACTGTGCAAATATCGTTGGCCAAAAACCTCAAGTCATTTGTGTCAAGCCTTTTGGCTGTGTTGCGGTTGGGAGGTCACAGAGTCCATCCCGGTTTTGATTTCTGGCCTTTACATCACAGCATGATGCATCTCCTCTACTTGACCGGTCCCGGAGGTCACGTTCCACTCACTCATCAACTGTAAGTGAGTAAAAGAGGTGAACATTGTCATAGGGAAGTCCAACACTTAACATAAAAAAACTGGGGAAAGTTTAAATCGTTCAAGTTGGAAAGCCCCCTGAAGACGTTTTCTGCTGTCTGCAAGATTTCCGAAGCAAAGGGCCTTGGTTCAGGAGGTTTGGGTTGGGGGGTACATGGATGTTCTGGAGGTTTGGGTTTGAGGATACATGGATGTTCTGACTGAGAGCCTGGAGGCCTAGAGTTAGTTACTCAGTCTCTGAGCTGGTGGTGTCTCATCTTTAACAGCTGAGATAACACCACTTTCAAAGGACTCTGTCCAGCACCCACGGTACCATGCATGGCAGAACGTTGTGAAATGCACTTAGTAGGGGCTCCTTAAATGAGAAAGGTGAACACATCTGGCAACGAGGGAGGCCTTTGCAGGGAGTGAAGGGAAGCCATGTCTCTGATCCCTGCAGGAAGGCAGAGGCCAGCCTCAGCTCTGAATGACAGCTCAGAGGAAGGGGCTGCAGAGTTCCATGTGGGTCAGAGTTGAATCTGCTCAGACTTGGAGCCCAGTTAGATGAAGATGTGGAGTAAGGGCTGCATCCTACCCACTCCTGACTTTGGTAAGAGGCTGTGAGTCAGGGCGGGTTTCTAACTCTTGACCTGAGCCCTTGTGCACAGATGCTTCTGGGCTCCAGGATCCGGCCCTGAAGGTTTGCAGGCATGTTAGGACAAAATTGCCATTCGGAGTCTTGGCAAATGTGCAATATCGAATTAAGTGAGTTAATAGGTAGTTGGGGAATTATTAGAGAGGCTCAAAGTCCCACTTCTGCCTCCGAACACAAAAAGAGTCCCTATTTTCTCAGATCTGTCTGAAACCTTCTGTGAGTGCAGCTCACAGACCCAAGGGCCCCTAGACACCCCCACCTAGAACTGCTGAGTGCATGGTCAAGGCTTCCTTAGACAGTCCTGGCTCGTGAGCCACTGACTTGTATAGACTTAAGCATTTAAACTTTTTTTTTAAAGTTCATGAATATGTTAAGGCACAATGTTTGAAGCACATTTAGACATTCCTCTTAAAGAAAAATAGTTTTAATGGTGCACCTGAGAATGACATAAGCATAACCATATTATCTATTAAATGGCCTGGAATTTTCCCCTTCATTTTATTTTGAGATAGGGTCTTGTAATCTTCTCCAGGCTGGGGACCTCTGGGCTGAAGCCATCCTCCTATGTTGGCCTCTGGAGTGGCTGGGACTACAGGCACCACCATGCCTGGCTTCCCTGTCATTTTTATCTCAATTGTTTAGAAGTTTAATGGGAATGAAACAAGGTGATTGTTTAAAAACTTGCAAAGCCCTACTTCCACAGACACTCCTATTACTCATTTTAATTTTTTTTTAAGATGAAAAGAGTGTTTCAAGAAAGTGAAGTGATGGTCACAGGGCAGCCATGAAGAGGATGGAGAGAGTGCGGGTGAGGCCCAATGCGTGCTCACAAACTCAGACCTCATGGGTCACTGTGGAGTGGAGGGCCCGCACATTTCTTTGGCATCAATCCTGTTCTCAGGGAGCCCCTCTATCTGCGGAGGAGACCTCCTGACCTGCCTGCTCTGGAAAACAAGGAACCTTCACACTCATCAGGCAGCTGACACCTCCCCTCCACCCCAGCGCTAAGGAGCAAGGCTCAGGGCCTGAGACCATTTCATCAACATGCTTATTTTTAATTTAAAGAATACGATAATAAATAAAGAAGCAGGTTTGGAGTGGAAAACCTGCACATGAAGGTTCAGACCAAAATGACTGTTTCCTTCCGAAGGCTCAATTTCTGTGTGTAGCTGTGTTTGTTTGGTGTCTTTGGAGGAATTTGTCACCAGAGTCCTTAAACTGAAGTTGCCGACATGGACCACTCCATGCTTCAACAGTAGGACTCGTTTTAGGCTTGCAAAATGGAAGCAGGTGCAAAAGGTTTGTTTAAAGGGAGTCTGACATGTTTAAAGGGAGCCTCCCCTAAACGATATAACATGCTGGTACTGGGCGGGGCTGGGCTGGTGCTGCCTGGTTATAAGGAGGTGAACATCTGCCCAGGGAGGGGTGTGCAGGGCTGTCAGCCACACTGAATGGGGTCCCAGACCACGGGAGCCCTGGGGAGGGGCAACAACGGGACCTGCTGGGAAGAAGGCAGGAGTGTCCTAGCCAGGACCCAGAGCCACATTCCCGCCAGGTGGAGCTCCTCCTGGCCTGCTGGTGCGTCATGGATTTGGAGCTCAAGAAGGTGGCTGTCTACCTGCTGTTGGATTCACTTTTCACCATTTAAAATTCCCACTAGAGCTATGTATTTGCATAAGTCAGCTTTGGCTGTCACAGTGGGGAGCAGTTATGCCCACGGCTCCTGCACCTGCCCTGGACACAGCACACACAGAATGAACTCGGCAAGGCTGCTCTGCCTCTGCAGATCCAGGCTCTGTCCCACCTCCTGCTGAGGGGCAACCGATAGGCCAGGCTTCCCTCGGTCTCCCTAGGAAGCCAGGTCAGATGCTCTTTTAGCATATATTTTTTATGCGGTAAACAAGGCTTTATGTCTTTTCACAGATAGCAGAGAACAACCATATGGTTACAAACACACTTTTCCTCCAATTCTTCCCTGTAAACTTGGATTCCGACATCCAGGAGACACCAAAGGAACAAACTGGATAACTGGAACTACAGCACAGTCCTAGTGGTTTTAAAGGCCAATTTCTGTGGCTTCAAATTCTGAAGGAATGGGTGAGTGCAGATGGCAGGGGCTTGACTGAGGGGCTGGTCACCCAGCAAATGCCCAGGGCAATGCCACAGGACATCAGGGTGTGTGACCTCAGGGTGAGAGACCTCGGGGTGAGCATCCTCAGGGTTAGCGTCCTCGGGGTGAGTGACCTTGGGGTGAGCATCCTCGGGGTGAGTGACCTTGGAGTGAGCATCCTTGGGGTGAGCATCCTTAGGGTGAGGGTCCTCGGGGTAAGTGACCTCAGGGAGAGTGTCCTCAGGGTGAGCAACCTCAGGGTTAGCATCCTCAGGGTTAGTGTCTCGGGGTTAGTGTCCTCGGGGTTAGCGACTTCAGGGTGAGTGACATCAGGGTAAGCGTCCTTGGGGTGAATGACCTCAGGGTGAATGACCTTGGGGTGAGCCTCCTCGGGGTGAGCGTCCTTGGGGTGAGGGTCCTCGGGGTAAATGACCTCAGGGTAAGTGTCCTCAGGGTGAGCAACCTCAGGGTGAGGGAACTCGGGGTGAGAATCCTCAGGGTTAGCATCCTCAGGGTCAGTGTCCCAGGGTTAGTGTCCTCGGGGTTAGCGACTTCAGGGTGAGTGACATCAGGGTAAGCGTCCTTGGGGTGAGTGACCTCGGGGTGAGCATCCTCGGGGTGAGCGACCTCAGGGTGAGTGTCCTCAGGGTGAGGGTCCTCAGGGTGAGTGACCTGAGGGTGAGTGTCCTCAGGGTGAGCGTCCTCAGGGTGAGGGTCCTCGGGGTGAGTGTCCTCAGGGTGAGTGACCTCAGGGGGAGTGACATCAGGGTAAGCGTCCTCGGGGTGAGCATCCTTGGGGTGAGTGTCCTCGGGGTTAGGGTCCTCGGGATGAGCGACCTCGGGGTGAGCGACCTTGGGGTAAGGGTCCTTGGGGTGAGCATCCTCGGGTTGAGGGTCCTCAGGGGTGAGCGTCCTCCGGGTGAGCATCCTCGGGGTGAGCGTCCTTGGGGTGAGCGACCTCAGAGTGAGCATCTGTGCATCTTCCTTTCCAGCACTCAGGACAGTAACGAGCACAGAGTCACACTCAAGGTCACAGAGAACCTCTAGGTGGGCAGGGGGGCTGCCTGGGCTTGCATCTCCCTCTCACCTGCTGGCTTTCTCCTTTTCAAGTCCCTTTTAATCCTCTACAGTATCTTGAAAGCTCAGAGCTTGAAAAGACTTGGGGGTGCTCTACCCTCCCCGGAGTCCCTTTTACATGTCTGGTATGGTTAGCAAGTTGGCATAGTTCATAGCTAGGGGCTCAGTTCCTTTTAGGAGGGCACCTTTGCTTGCAGGTAACTCCTCTGTGGAGTTTGCCCGAGGTGCGGCTGGCCAGTAAGTGTGGCCCTTTCCTTCCACATCTTGGCTGTTCCAACACTGGGAAGCTGCTTTTGTTTCTCCACCAAGCCCCCTCTCCCAGGCACTTGCTCCCTGCTTTCCCGTGGCCACTTGCTACTGTCCTGTGTCTAATGTGCCGCCTGGACCCTGGTGCCCAGGGTTGTCTTACCCACTGGGTAAGATACATCCTAGCACGGAGGAGGCGAGAGCACAGGTGCCCACGTGGCTGGAGGTGGGGCTGGCTCCCACACAGGCATTCAGGCCAGTGCCCACTGGGTGCGGACATGAGCGAGTGAGTTCTCCTGTCCTTTCCCATCAGCCTCCATCAGTCACGATTTGGGGCAGTTCTCACAATAAGAAGCGCAGGCCCTGGGCTCCATTTCCAGAGAAGCAGCTTGAAAACACCAAATATGGGGCAGTTGGTGTTTTATCTTTCTGAAGATACCCCAGCCGTGGAGAGAGAAAAGGCATCGAGAAGCTGCCCTCTCCTTCATCCTTGGAGGGGCGACCACACATTCCAGTGGCTGGGGACCGTCTGGGCCTCATTATTAACAGCTCTCTCTCTCACTTTTCAGAGTGTCTTGGTTCGGGTGATAAATGATTTGGGCGCCCTGTTTAGAGGAGATCTGTGCCGGGTGCCACAATAGCCAAGGAGTCTCTGTTTCCCTCCCTGTATTGTCTCATCAGACACACATCTTTCCAAGCAGAGCTAATTAGAATTTTGCATAAATGGAATTAGTAATGAGAGATTTACCCTTGTGCTATTATTTTGGCTTGAAATCTGTCCTGGACTGAATGGCTGATTTCAGTCAAGGTGATTGGGTGCCACTCGGTGCAACTCCTGGGCCCTTAAAATCTCATTTCGTGTGACCTGGTTAATTGAGGTGTTTTTATGTTAATGCCTCATTATGGCCATGGGGGGAAGAGCTTCGGCTACAGGATGAAGAGCACTGTCTGCCGGGAGCACTCCGGTTTCCAGAGCTTAGAGCTGCAGACTGTTCTGACACATACACGGCATCTAAGCCACTGGGCCACGATCTGTCTAAGCCACTGGGCCACGATCTGTCTAAGCCATTGGGCCATGATCTGTCTAAGCCACTGGGCCACAGTCTGTCTAAGCCACTGGGCCACGGTCTGTCTAAGCCACTGGGCCATGATCTGTCTAGGCCACTGGGCCATGGTCTGTCTAAGCCACTGGGCCACAATCTGTCGTTGAATGAGGAAATGTTCCAACGACCAGATCACCTGGGCTCAACACGGAAACTGAGTGCAGGGGATGCTGCTGCCTGGACGACTGTACAACCATTCCTCCTTAGGCTGTGTGTTGTCACTCTCAACATTTGTTGACATTTCTTTGGCACGCTGTACTTTCTCCCACTTAGAAATGTTCAAAGGCAGGAAGCTCCCTTCCCACAGACTCCAGTCAACAGCAGGCCCAGAGCAACCTTAGCCACTTAACCTGCCAGGCAGAGCAGGCAGGGCTCCAATGCTGTGGCCAGCGACCCCACTCCCCCAGGCCTCCCCAGCCTGTTTGCTGAGCACTCATTTCCCTACATATTCTTTCCTGTGCAATCCGCCATTCATACAAACTGCTTGGTGTTCTGGTCATTTCCGGAACATTCTCGCATCATCCATACTCTGTTCCTGAGCTCCTCCTTTTCCTCTCCTGCTTGGAATAACCTTTGTCTCCTCCCTCATCTGCTTCCATCTTTGGCCATCAACACCCTTCTCCACACACACACATACAGGGGCCAGTACAGGGTCCTCCATAAAGACTGTGCAGATCGTCTCAGCCAGGGCTGGTCCCCATCACCTGCCAGGACTCCTGGGCCATGTACTTCCCACACACTGCACTATCTATGTGTGTGTGCACTTTCGGAAGTGAAGAGAGAGCCTAGGGTATTCTTCCCACAGCGTTCTCCACCAAAGATTCCCAAGAACAGGGCATCCACTGAGGGACTGAAAGAGCAAGTGAAGAGATTTACAGCTTTATTAGAGAAAGGCTCATACGTCATTTATTACCTCCTCCCAAATCTTCAGGACAGTGTTGCTTTAATAATTCACTGTGAGTGTGCTGGTAGGAAATGTCTGATGCTGGATTCTGGCTAGAGGTAACTCAACGTAGCAAGCATGTTTGGGTCATGTCAGGCCCTGGGGTGAGTTTTCAGGACACACACACACTTCAAAAATAAAAACTCTCCTTTTATAGTCTATGAAGCCTGCAGCAGGGAACTGCATCCTCATCAGATCCTGTAATAATCTTACTTGTTTTGGCCAGAAATTGGCAACTCTGTAGTAGAACACAGTATTCTCACGCCAGTAGTGATGGGTGTGTGTTTATAAACAAGGGGTTAAGGAACCCCTGGAGTCACAACTTAAATGGGGCTGAGAGAAGTGGGAAGTGTCAGGTCTGAAGGCAGCCCGTGGACAGGAATAATGTAAGGATGCAGTAGCCTCATCTCAGGAATGAAGTGCAGTCTTCTCGTTATAGAAGCCACCTCGGCCTGCAGACACGTCTCCAACTTGTTTTCAGCTGATTTATTTTGCTCAGGGAGAAAAAGTTTACCTTGTAGTAGCAACGAAATAATTTTTATGTCCAAGTCATGCAGACCAGAATGCATTTCTCTCAAATTCATTTCCTCAAAGCAGTCTATTTTAAACCAGAACACATGTGGTATGGTTCTTAATGTCCTTTTCCCCAACAACTTGTGGAAGAAAATTCTCAAAGAAAATATTGTGATGCCTGTTATGATTCCATTTCTTCCTGTGACGGGAAAGTCCAGAACTTTAAGAGGCAAACTAATAGAGCTTAAAAAATAATATAAAAACCCGAAACCAGGAATTAGGCCACCTAGATTCTAGTCCTGGCTCTGCAATGAATTATCCGTGTGACTCTGGCAAATCGTTTGGCCTCGGGGTCATGGTTTTCCCACCTGTAAAATGAGGTGATCACAGGGCATGGTCCTGTGGTTTCTAAGAGCTCCACTGTTCTGCAATCCTCCAGTGAGCAGAGCTCTCAGAGACCCCGTGGCTGCACACAGGGCTTCTGCTATTCTCAAGCAGCCCAGTCCGACTTCACAATGGGGCCTGATAACAGGCATTTTACATGCAATCAAATACTGTCACCCAGCGAGGCCCGGGTTTTGGTGTGGCTCCCTGTGAGCAATCCTCCCAGCCACAGAGTCGCAGGTGAAAGCACATTCCTCAGAGACTCAAGGGTGTGAGGGTGCATCTACACAGCGAGGGAGGGCACCCGAGGGCGGACAGGTGGGGCAACAGCAGGGGACGGCAAAATGAAATTCCCGAGCTTTGGTGCTGTCAGCCAGAACACAACATTCGTTCCTTAACAGACACATATTTATGTGCCATGCAGACCCTGGGTGCTGTCATACAGAGATCTTTAAAATCGCTTTGAAATCTGTTTTCTTGAAGAGAATCATTTAACCTCACTCACGAAAGAAGAGTTGCAGTCAGTCAGGTGCAAAACATGTGGACAAGAGCTCCACAAAGATGGAAGAACATGGAGGAATAAGAGAGCACTGGGTGTCAAAGACCCAGAGGCCTCAGCACGCAGCCAGCAGCTCATCCACAAGTTCAGATGCGAAGGAAGGACCAGTGTCCGTGCCTTCCCACCCGGGTTTCCTCCCGTGCTTCTGCGGAGTCACCGAGGGTCTCGCCTAGAGGAATGGCAGCCAGATAATTCGCCAAATGAAGACAGCAGCCTGGGAAGCCATTTGCACTTTAAGGAAATCAGTATCCCCTGAAAGTCGGTCTTAGAAACCAAACAGCCAAACAAAAACAACCCAAACCAGAGACCCAAAAGGACCACAGGTATTGGGTAGTCTTTTTGCTTCCTCCCTGCGGTTGGCCATTCTTCTCTGTGCAGCCTGGGATTAAGCCGGATTTGGGGTCTAATTTCTGAATGCCAACTCCATCTCCAACTGCACTTAACTTCACTCAACTGCTTCTCAGGGTTCAAACACATTCTGTGTCCCTCACAGCCTCTGTTAGCAAGACCGGAGAGCAGAGGGGTCCCCCAACACCATTGCCAGGTGTATCCTGGGAAGGAGTTGAGAACATTACGGTGACTGTAAGAAATTTAAATTGCACATATTTACAGAAACAGAATAATATTCAAATCAGTATGTAACGAAGACGGCCAGGGGCAGATGGGTTCTCATGGCAGTCAGAACCACTGTGGCAAGGGCTGCAGATGAGAGAGTGAGAGGCCACAAAGCCCACGAGGCCAACACATGATACAGCTCTTTAAACACGGCCTGAATGCCGGGGGGATCACAGCACTGTGGAGGTGGGCTAAGAAGCATGTGGTTATCGAACGTTGCCATTCATCACAGCTTCATTTGTGTGGAAGCAGAGATGACTGCACTGCTACAGACAACATTTTGTGTGTTTTTCATGCTTTGCTTTTCTTATGGGATAGACATGATTTCTCATTCACAGAGGAGAGCCATGGGATATTTGTGTGAGTTTACATAAAGGGAAACAAATAGCGCTAGCACTCCTACTGAGATGGGTCTGACCCCAGATGCAATTCACTTTTCTGAGGATTCAGGCATCTCTTGGTTCTAAATTAAATCTTATTTCTGAGAACTTTAAAATTGTGTTTTATAAGGAATCCAACTGACCTGACTGAACACATATGGGGGAACATGACCCTAGAAGGATGAAGCGAGGTATGGAAAGAAGAAAACCAAACAAACTCCACGAAAAATTTCTAAATTTATTTGAAATTTAGAATAAATTTCGAAGAAGGAGTGAGCTCAAAAGATTTTGCAGTGATGAAAAGTTCACAAACTCCCAGTTTCTGGGCAAACTCCTTGAAGGCTGCAATGCACAGGGCCAAGGGGTCTGAAGCAGGGAGTGGGGTCTGTTTGCCCTCAGATCCGCTTGGGTCTTTGCACCCAGGATGGACGCTGTGGGAGAAACATTTGGTGTTTTTGTACCAGACTCACCAGGTAACTCTCACCGAGTCAGGGGGGTCATGGCAAATGTTTGGTGGGTTAGCCTTACACACAGATCTTATTTGGAGATACTGAGATGGATAGAAAGGAGAGAAAAAAAGACATCATAACTGTTTCTGAAGAAATTGTAGCTTGGAAATGATAGCTACAAGAGAAACGCAGATGAGCAGAGAAATGCAGGCAAGGAAAAGAGTCACGTAAGAAGGCGGTGGGGCCGAGTCCGAGGCCAGATGTGAGGGGCACACTCTGTAAGTGGAGCCTCCCTGAGTCAGAGGAGACTGCACTGAACGGTGCCCTCTGAAAAGGATTGTGCAAAGGGTGGCTGCGGTCAGCCTGAAAGACCACTGCCAAAGAGCCAGGAGCCCCCACTAGTGTGGATGCCTGTGGGCTGTGATCACAACGGACAATGATAAGACCGTCTTCGGGGAGTGAAGTGGGTTTCAAAAGCACGTCTTAACAAATTTAAATTGGAGAAGCAAACTACGGAGTGATACTCCAAAACACAGATGAAAACTCCATCTATAGACTCCAAGGTGTTAAGTCCAAAATAACATTCCTCTGAAATCCATGACAGAAAAACAGACTTCTTTCTTAGAGAAGTTTTCTGAGAAGATGATGGAAAAACTAAAGACACCTTTCTTAGCTACTAAATGTTTTCTTAATGAATTCAAACTTCCAGGGCCTGTACGAAAACCTAAAAACATTTTTTTCAGAACTCAGAGAAGCACAGAATGTGCAGTGTTTGTTATAAGATTCAAAGTTAAAACTTTGTGGTGAAAAATGTATTTCTTAATATACACACACATATATATATTCTCTATATCTGGAATAACATAATAATAGTTTCTGGAACTTTTCAAACAGAAAGAATAAGTGGGGCACTTTTCTTAAAATATTTCTGTCTAACTGGATTGTAGAAAGTTCTAGATTTCCTTTTTCTCGTGTCTCTTAACTAAAGGTTTATACGTCTCATCAAATGGGAATAGTGTTTTAATCACTTTTTAGCCACTCTGATCCATTCATTTTGATTATTTTGCAAACCCCAAACTGTTGTTTTATTTTTAATTATTAAATGGTACTGAGACAGATCAGGTTCTGGCAAACAGGAAAAGTTGATTTCACTGAAAGATTTTGCAGTTTGAAAAGTTGCGATAGAAATGCTTCATAAACGGGCAGCAGAGTGAGCCCAGAAGCTCGGGAATGTGTGAGTTCTGAGTGTGGGTTCTTGTCCTTGTCTGTGCTCATGGGTGGGAGGTCAGAGAGGACCTGGAAGCCAAGGATAGTGTGAGTTCCAAGTGTGGGGCCTCATCTGTGCTCAAGAATGGGTGGTCAGAGTGGAACCAGAAGCCAAGGATAGTGTGAGTTCTGAGTATGGGTCCTTGTCCTTGCTCATGGGTGGGTGGGGACTGTGGAAGGAGGAGGGAGAAGACCAGATAGGATCATGTCGAGTCTGGAGGGCCAACAGTGACACAGTTTAAGAAACGAAGCCAGATTCTGTTTCTGTGAGCAGGGTATGTCTGCCAGCCTGCAGCCCGGGGTGTGAGCCTGTGTGAGCATGTGTGTTGGTGAGTGCATGAGTGTGTATGTCAGTTTGTGTGAATGTGTGCCTGTGAGGGAGATAGAGAGAGAAAGAGAAAGGAGGACAGACACACAAAGCATTGAGCAACATGAATGACTCCATACATGGGATTTCATGGGTACAGCTTTGCCTTTCCCCCTTCTTCTCTTTATCATTCCTTGCACCTGACACATGGAATTCTAAATAACAGGCAGGTACCAAACCCATCATAGAGTGAAATAATATATTTGTAAAAGTGCTGAATCCTTGGGAAAATTTAGAATTTTCCCTGGAACAAAATTCTATAAATTCTCATTCTCTCATAAAATGGAATGTAAGCAATAACTCAAAGCCATCGTTAGGTTTTTGCTTGCTACATTAAAATGTGAACTGACCTTTCTCAGTTTGTGTACAGCACAAAGTCAACAGAGAAAAGGGAGGCACCACAGGAGGGACTCACAGTTTATCAGCACGTCTTTAAAGAAGTGAAGACACCCAAAGGGTCCTGCCCAGACCTCTGCTGGCTGGAACCAGGGTCCTGATGGGGATCATCAGGGAAAATGCAGCCAGCACTTGTGCCCCGTGGGGCTGGGCTGGGGATACAAGGGCTTCCGTCCTCCAGGGGGAGGCCAGGTGTGTGCAGGGCGGACGTGGCTGGGTGGCCTCTTCCCCAGGACGGACAGACTGCAGTGTGGACTCTGCCTGGCTTGGACACTCCCACACCCACTCCAGTGGCTCAGCCTTCCCAGAATGGCTTCCGTTAATCTGTTTCCCATTCCTTTCCTTTTAAATTGAATCAGGCCTGAGAGGATAAACACTTCCAAGTGAAATAAATCTTGGTATTTGAGGGCTATTAGGCTTTTCACCTGCCTCTTCAAAAAGTCTCTACGAAAACAAAAACAGAAACCCATGGAGGCTGGTTAGAGGAAGCAGCAATTTAATTTCAGGGCAGTGCTGATAGCCGGGCCATCAATCTGCAGGGGCAGGGGATGGGCCAAGGCCTCGGCAGGGGCTCTCTGTGGCCAGGGCCAGCGGTTAAATGAAATGAATAGCTTGGTTATAAACTAGGGGGAATGAATCAATTGAGTCGAACAAGGAGAGGATCATGTGCTGGGAGAGTGAGAACTGAATAGGTTTAAAGGAAGCATACCTTGAAAACTACAGCTGCTGCAAGCTCTTGCAATCATGAAACTGATGAGCAGTTAATTTGCGTGAAAGTAGAGAAAGGTCTAATGGTGGTTGGGTGATGAGAAACAAAGGCTGTGGGGTGCTGATGGAGCCCATCAATCTTCCGGGAGTAGCCGGACGTTTCTGTTCCCTCGTCACATGGGTAAGGAAATGTACGGGACCGGGAACCCGCTGGGCTTCTGGCACACAATTAGCTGATGCCATGGTGCACCCCAGCCTCTCTCTCCATGCAAGCATTATTTTGCTAATTAAGTTGTATACACTTTAAGGTCAAAGGCTCTGTCTTAGACCATTTTACGTGGTGGGCAAAAGAATAATATGATACCACTTATGTTAATTAAGGATACTATTATAAGTATCCTAGTAACATTAACAAATGTTTATTGTTGATTTCTCCAGCAAGTGATCATTCCAAACAATAAATATGTTGAACTTTGACATGTGAAAGTTTCAGCTAACTAATTGTGACCAAAGTCTAAAATGAAGAGATTACATTTTTTTAAACACGCTATTTGTATCCTAAGGCCTATTTTCCAGCTGCAGGCAGCACACTGAGAGCATGAGCCTTAGTCCCTCTTGCCTCCCATGGGTTATGACATTGTGCTTTTTTTTTTTTTTTTTTTTTTTTTTGATGAGTCTCGCTCTGTCACCCAGGCTGGAGTGCAGTGGCATGATCTTGGCTCACTGCAAGCTCCACCTCCTGGGTTCAAGTGATTCCCCTGCCTCAGCCTCTCTAGTAGCTGGGATTCGGGTGCGTGCCACCACACCTGGCTGATTTTTGATTTTTAGTAGAGATGGGGTTTCACCATGTTGGCCAGGCTGGTCTCGAACTCCTGAACTCAGGTGATCCACCCACCTTAGCCTCCCAAAGTGCGGGGATTACAGGTGTGAGCCACTGCACCCGGCCATGACATTGTTCTTGCAGGGACTCCGGAGGCAGCTTCTCCTCCTTGCCTAAGTAAAGAAGGCGTCTCCCTCATTTTGAGTCATCTCGTAAATATGACCATTATTTGCATATTCTTACACAGCTATCTTTGGGATTTGATTGGATCCCAAAGCTCACATAATAATACAGCTGGATCCAAAATTCTCAGACCTAAACTTTGGCACCACCAAGACAGCCTCATTATTCTCTTTGATTGATTTTGTAAGAGATTAAAGTTATGCATTAGATTCAAAAAATAAATTTTTAATAGTACAAATGCATTAAATTATTTAAATAATCATATTTTTTCTGCTAAAAAAAATTGAGGACAAGGATTTTTCTGCCAAGAGTATAAAGACCCCTGTGTCCAAGGCTGGGGACAGCTCAGCCGTGAGTTGTGATGGGGACTTGGGGCCGGGCAGGAGGGGGCTCAGGTGCCACAGAAGTCACGCCCTTGCTGGGAGGGGGGAAACGCCACCACCCTGTGCCTCCACTCCTTTCCAGATTAATGAAGTTTGAAGAGGAAAATATTAAAGTTGCCAGTGCGTATACAGTGACAGTTCTAAACGGAGCAGTTTAAATGTTTGCTTGTCACATATGCCGTTAGATTCACAGCCTACTTTTAAAGGCTCTGAGCAGATGGCACTTTGCTTATAATATCATTTCTTCTCAAATATAGGGTAAAGGAATGCCTCAAAACACAATTATTTTAAGTAAAACAATGTAACCAAAAAGAAGCCTTCATGTCGTCCCATTGTCTGGGCAGCAGGATGTGAGGGAGCGACTATGCTGATTGGGATTTGTAGACATAAACCGCCAGCGAGGGCCTGGGGGGTTGAGTCCCAGTGAAGCCTGTGGGCTGTTCTGACCACCCTGTCCCACTGTGAGCCTCACACCTCATGGTGCACTCAGCCTGGCTGCACCCTCGGCTGGGGCTGGGACCCCAGTGGGAGCTGCAGCCTTGGACATGGGTGGGCAGAGTTGGGGATATCCTCGTTGCTGCCCTGACCTCCCCTGCTGTTCCCTGACCTGGTTCATGTGGGTCCCACTCAGAGCTCCAGACCTTGGGGTGGGCAGTGAAGGGCTGGAGAACCTGAGCTGCCATTCCTCCAGACAACACTCAGGGATGCCTCCAAGGGCAGGTGCATTTCTCAGTAAGATCTGCACCAATGGAAATGGAATGTATATTGGTGGCTTGAAAATGTCACTGTGGCAGGAAAGCACAGCCCAGCGGGGTCCCTCCCCACCCCCCACCTGACCTTCTAACTGTTATGTCACACACACTCAGCATCCCATCCATCCCCCTCCTGCAAAAAATAAAAAAATAACTGAGGGTGATTGCTCATTAAATGTAAAGGGAACTCCTCCTGTACTGGCTCAGTTTGAGAGGGGAATGATGACTTAGGTTAGCACTGACTCAACCCTGACCCTATCTCATCATTGACATCACAACGCCTTTTTATATGCCTTCCTGGTTTTTCTACTTCTGTTACCTAAGCTGAGAGATGGAGAGCTCTTTCCAAACATTTTAACATAAAAAAGTAGTAATGATTACAAACTAAAAAACATTTTCACAAAAAATACAATTATATATTATTGGAAAATAAGTCATGTTACTTCCTCAGTACATTTTGTAGGTGATTGGTGACTATCTGAAGCTGGTGATGCAAGGGGAAGAAGAACTTCCCAAGACAAGTGTCGGTAAAGAAAGGGAGATTTGTTAGAGAAAGTAGGAAAATATGTTGCAAGAAAGGAATGGGCAGGCCAGCAAGAGAGGAGCTGGCTGCCAGGAGACTTGGCTTGCTGAGGATTTTACAGGATGGTGCTTGTGCTGGAGAGGGCAGTACTGATAATGCCCAGGTTGCAGTGAGCTAACTTGCATTTTTCTATCAGCCGAGGCGTTTGATGATACATGGAATTGTTTGATGATAAATTAGGCACAGGAAGATTGTAGTTATACGAGTTACCTGCACAGGAGAGCTCCGTGCCCTGGACCATGAAGAAAGGCAGACTTAGAGCTTATCTGCTTCCTCTGTTTCTTTTCCTTGGAACTGGCTGCCTGACTTGTTTTCCCTAATCAGGACTCCACAGCACCCCTTCACCCAGACCCAAGGGCAATAATGTCTGTGTGTCCCTCTCTGGGGTTCTTCACACACACAGGGGCATCTGTATTCATGTGATATTTGAATAAACGGACATCACTACAATACCCTCAACAGCACGTCTTAGAGAGCATCCCACCTCGTAGACCTGCCTATTGTTTTGTGTGGACATAAAATATTCTGTTGTGATGGTGCCCTGCAGTTCACCTAACTTGATGGGTGTTCAGGCTGTCCGCAGCAGGCTTTTGCTCTCAAGAAATGCTGCAGTAGACATCCTTATTCAAAATTTGATTTGCTGCCTAAACGCATATGTGTGCAAATATATGAGCTGTTTGCTAAGATGGACTTTTTGGGCTGGAGATACATGGATTTCAGATTTTGATAGTGTTAGATTGCTCACCAAGTAATATCGCCTCTGCAATTAGGTAGATATCTCTATTTTCATCTCTGAGAAATTTAAAAAATCATACAATTGATGACTCCACTATTAAAGAAACGATGATTTCAGAAAGAAAGAAACGTGGGGGTTTTTTTGGTTTTCTTTTTTGTTTGTTTGTTTTTTTGTTTTGCCAACACTGCTCACCAGTCTTTGTTAACATCAAGAAATTGCTATGGGAAGAAAACAAAGCATTGCACATTAAGGTGATAGCTATTCTTGGTCAAAAGCCACTATAAAAAAGCCAAATGAAATGAGAGATTAATTTCCATTGCGAATTTGCATCTAGTGCCACAGGGCTGTGCAGCTTCTGTTTCTCAGCTTGCAGGAGCACATGCTCAGCTGAAGTTTAATGATATTTTCTTGCACAAGACACAGTAACAGAAAACCTTGTTTTGATACCTAATTAAATGTGAACAAGCCGTTTTGGATGTTAGCAACTTATGACATATCTGCTTCCGGATATTAAATACAAGTTGTCGTGTGTGGGTGTAGAATTGCTGACCCAAAGCTTTTGTGTTAAGAAATAAAAACTCTGCATTTGGTCAGACAGGGTGGTGAGTGTGGGGTCCCAAGAAGAGAGCTGTGGAGCTCCGAATATTGTAACGATGCAATGACAGGCATCAGAATTCCAGAGGTGGTTACTCGTTGCCAGTCCTTCTACAGTGCAAGGGGTTCTTGAGGGCTGGCGAAAAATAACTGGAAGGAGAGAAGGCAGATGGGAGGGACAGGAAGGCAGCCCCTGCTCTCCTCCTTGCTCTTTCTTGTCCCTATGCTCAGTGGAGCACTGCCCTACTTTGCACACCCCACGTCACGGAAGTCCAAGGCCCGCTGACCGCACTGCCTGGATGTCTTCCACGATCCAATCCCTCTGGGCCGGCCCTTCCTATTGCCCCCTCCCCGGCCTGTACGCATGCTGTCATCTGGCGCGGCCGGGTCTCGCCGATCCTCCTCCCTACTCTTGCACCTTGACAGTCCTTTCTCCAGGGGCCACCGCGGGTCTCATCAAAACGCGCATCTATCCCTGTGCCCCGGCACTCTGATGACGCCAAACAGATTTGCCCCTGCCTGCTCCTCAACCCCATGCTGTGCCCCTTTCCTTTTGGGCGCGGGTGACCCAACCCCTCTGCTATTATGGGCCGAATGGTGTCCCCCCAAATTCCCATGTTGAACCCCTAACCCCCAGGACCTCAGAAGGGACTGTATTTGGACATACCTCCTTCAAAGAGGCAATTCAGTTACACTGAGGTGGCTGAGGTGGGCCTTCATCCGATAGGACCGGGGTCCTGACAAGAAGAGGAGACTGGGGCACAGACACACACAGAGGGATGACCCTGTGAGGACACAGGGAGAAGATGCCCTCTACAAGCCAAGGAGAGAAGCCTCAGGAGAAACCAACCCTGACCACATTTTGACCTTGGACTTCCAGCCTCCAGGACGGTGAGAAAATGCTTTTGCATTGGTTAAGCTGCCGGGTCTGTGGTCTTTTGTTGTGACAGCCCCAGAAAATGAATACAATGGTTTATTATGCCTAGAACTCATTTCTTGTGTCTCAGAGTCTATGTCCTTGTTCTCTGTGCTTGGACCTATGCCATCCAAGTGGGAACTGCTGGCCCCAGGCTAGGACACATTCTGTGACACGCACAGCATGTCGCACCTGTGAGGTTTAATGCTGACTACCTGTTGAAGGGATAACATTTGGATCTACTGTCTACTGGGTTAAATAGAATGTACTGTTTACACCAACTTCATGTAGTTTTCCTTTTCACTGTGGCTCCTGGAATCGTTTCAGGCCACACATGGCTCCCCGTGTGCTCACTGGGGCTGGGTCAGCTGCTTGTCCTGGTTCATCCCGTGCCACCCCCCGCTGCATCCCACTCAGAGAGCCGCAATCCCTCTGTCTTGCTCAGATACTAGCCCTGATTCCGCTTCTGTCCCCTCCAGATAGGGGAGCTGCTGCTGCTGCCTGATCTCAGTTACCTATGCTCTCTCAGCCTCCAGGTCATTTCTAAATGTGTGTGTGTGTGTGTGTGTGTGTGCGCGCGTGTGCGCATGCAGGTGCATGCATGTATCTGACTACTGGATTCATGTCTACTATTTTAAAAAACGTTAAGTTTCAAAGGAAATTGTATCTGCACTGCTCGCTGCTGTCTCAAGATGCACAGCACAGTGCCTGGCATACATTTAAGGCTCAATAAACAGAATTTTCTTACTGAACAGGTCTAATTCCCGTTGTGTGTTCAGCAGTGAAACTGCAGTGAACATTTCCGTCATCGGGAGCAAGATCAACAGTGTTTGAGGATTAAAGGCTAGAATTCAGAGATATCACCTAAAAGCATCACGTGGACATTTAAAATTCGCAGTGGAGCATTTTTTCCTACCAATGAAGCTTTCTTAAACCTGTGACGTTGGTTTAATTTGTGCAAGAGTTTCCTCCTTGTATTTGTTTAAATGCCCCCAGAAACCCAGAAGGCAGGAAGTGGTTTGATGGGGATGGTGACAGGCTTAGCTGGGGAGGCCGTCGCTGGGAGCCTGAGTCCATGGAGGCATCTGTTCTCTGCCCACTTTTAGATTCAGCCTTTGTGGACAAGCAGGGGAGTCCACAGGATTGAGTCCGTTGTCCCAAATTCAGTAGGGACAGTTTTGTGCTCAAGGCATAGAATGTTAGTAAAGGCTGGCACACTACTGAGCAGGAGTGTTTCCTCATTCAGTAGTGAGAGCCAGTGAAGGGGAGGAATTTGAGGTCCCATCCACCTGTCAGATGCTTTATACGTTCATAATTAACTGGACTGCTAACAAGGTCTGTCTAAAGTAAACACCTTCTCTGCTTGGCTCCTGAAGGACTACAAACATTTTTTCTAAAACAGTAAAGAAATAAATGAATGAATGAAATGAATGAATGCATGCCGCGGATGACAACGCAGTGGACTCTCAGAATAAGAACGGCCCAAGTACGTGCTAAGGTGCAGCCAGGACAGAATTGAAGCCTTTTGATCTCAAGGTTCTATGTTAGTTAGACTATTTTAGTTAGCATGTTTGATAAGACTTGCAGAGTTATTCATCCACAAACTTCTGGGCTCACAGAGCTGGCTTTCATAACTCCTGTTCCTCTTCCAGCCTCTCCTGTGTCGGGCCGCCCCACCTACCAGGTGCTGGTCCTGAAGCCTTGAGTTTTTGGAAGACTCTTCCCTCTCCAGAAGGAAGGGTTTGATATCATCACTTACACGTGAGGGAACTCATCAGCACCTGCAAGTCAACTCCCTCAGGTGTTTCTAAGCCTTTTATCTCTAATTATGGAACAAACAGCTTTGTCTATTGTTGAAGGCTGTGAGGGCCCCGGGGAGAGTAAAAGCCTGGGGTTTCTGACCTGCAAGGGGCCTTGGCAACAATCCCTACTCAGCTCTTCATTTTCCACATGAACAACCTGAGTCTGGGGAATCAGGGCTTGTCAAGGCCGCCATGTCTAGCCTTGAGGGCAAACCACTTGGCTGTGGTGTGATGATCAAGGTGGGTAAGAAGACCTGGAGACTGCAAAACAGGACCCCAAACCGCCACCTGGAGTCTTTCATCTTCTCTTCTCTCATTTTTGTCATTGTCCCCATACAGTAAAAGGATAAAAATATAACTCAAAACAATAATCTGAGATACAAAATAAATTATTTTTCCTATTGGATATAATTTAGAATTACTTCTTTTCAAAACAACCTGTGATATTGTTCTCCAAAGAAGTTAATGGCAAACTCACAGATGATGAAATTCTTATAACGGATACTGAAATTCATTCATTCTTTAATATATTTGACTCTTCCAGCCATGGCTACGAATGTGTCAGCTTCAATATAGTAATACTGCCTTGTTTATAATACTAACCTAAGACTGTCACTGCAGAAGCAAAGTAGAGAAAAGGTTAAATTAAAAGAAAAATTACTTCAAATGTCTATGGTAGTTATATTGAGGAAATACAAGAAAAATAATGATTTCTTGACATTTCCTTTAAAGAATGCATTAGGGCATTGTACAGTGTCTCTCACAGACAGGCAGGCTGGTCACGCAGGAATCCTGGTCCGCCCCTCAGGGTTTCGCAAAGTGTGCATCACGGGACACTAGCTCCTCGGAATGGCAGCTGGCATTGCACAGAGAAATGACTCTTTAGCCAAAAAGTCTCAGAAAAACGTAAATCTTTCTCTAGTAATCAACTTCTTGGAGCCTTTACTATTTTAATCTGATGTTATATATCTTGTTTGGGTTTATATCATGTAATTTTTCTGGTTGTTTTGATTATTATTAGAGCAGTTATTATTTAATTCCAAAGTGTGTTTCTCAAACCATATTCTGTATGGTTTTACCACATGTGTTCTCTACACGGAGATATTGATTAAGCATCACGTCTTGCTGTGAAATTCGAAGTTTTTGAAATTCATGCTTAAAATAGCAAATTGTTTCATGTATTAATTGGAGTAACGTGCTATTTAGCTAATTCATTGCCTTGCAAACTGTCAGGCAGAATACACAATCAATCTCTTGTGAGGGTCACTGGAGTGTATACAATGTGTGTGCCTATTCTATGACCTGGGTGCTGATTTTTTACTCTGACTTAGTCTTTAATTGAACACAAATCAGGACTTTTAAACTGTACATGCACGACCCACAGCTGGCTGCACTTCCTTCCTCTAACAGTGTGTCTGACTGAAGTGTGTGGGAAACAAATGCCGTGGCCACGTTCAGGGGAACGGTGGGGTCTGACTCACCTTATTTTCAGTCAGTCCCTAGAATAATTAACAATCAACACTCAAATCGATCGATCCTATTGAAGAGATGTTGAAGTGAAACGAAAAGTAAGGTACGTTTGGACAATTAGAGAAACAGGTCAAGCACATTGATGTTTTTTCAGTCCAGGTTTTGGAAGCAGCAGGAGTTGGAGAGGCTCAGAGCCGAGGGAGGGAGGGTGATGGGATTTGGGATGAGCAGACCTCCCGGAGTGGGGCCTTCATGACTCACAGCAAAGGTGAGGCCTGTGGGTGGGAAGCAGAGGGGGTTCCCTGAGCCACGTGTATCCTGGGGCTTCTTTTCACATGAAGCCCTGCATGGAAGGTCACACAGCTCCACACCTGCACCGGGAGGGAGTCCTTGCGACTCGCCCTGGTTCTCAGGGGCAGTGGGATGAACAGGGATGTGTGGGTCATGGGCCTCCCGTGCCAGACTCCTCTGGGGTTTTTGAGAAATATGGAAGCCTGCAAAGAGTGCATCCGCTCAGCAGACGGTTCACTCACCACCAGCAGCCTCGGACAGTTAGGTCACTTCCTGGAGCCTCTGATTCTGGACCCACAAAAACAGACGCCAGCTGCCCTGCATGGTGAGTGAGGATACTCTTCTTCCTGGCAAAAATGGGCTCTGCAGAACTGACCGGGTCCACCGTGAACTCTGAGCAGCCCCTCACCTGCAGTGCGGTTCAGAGCACATAGAGTGACCCCCAAGCCTCAGCTGCTCTCAGCATTAACAGGGTCACATAGCAAGGAGCAGAGCTCACATCAGACGCTCAGTAGTGACCGTTTTCTTCCTTTTACATCAAGCTATCCACTTCAGGGGTCATTACCATTGATTCAGTCACTCATTTATTCATTAAGAGCTTATTAAACAATCTCATATGTAGAGGGTGAGAGTGCTATGGAGATAAAGAGGCAGAGGCAAAGGACAGAAACCAAGATCCATGTGTAGGTGTGTGTGCGCCTGTATGTATGCATGCAAACATGCATGTATGTGAGAGCATGTCTGTATGTATATACAGAAATAATATGCATGTGAGAGTTGTGTGCATTGCATGAAACACACTTGTATGTTGAGAGCATGTATGGTGCATGTATACAATGGAAACATACATGCATGTGTTGGTGTGTCCATGAATGTGCATTACAACAGGTGCATGTGTGTATATATACATGTACATGTTTGTGAGAGTACATACATGTGTATGTGTGTGTTCATGCATGTACATTTTTTTAGGGCCACACGTTCATATGCTGATTGTGAAAGTGTGCATATGTGCATACCTGTGTGGTGGGATGTGCATGTGTCTGTGAAGAGATTATGTCTGTGCATGTATGTGTGTGGGGCTGTGCCTGTGTGTATGGCATGCATGTGTCATGTGTGCATGCACGTTATAACAGTATACACATGCATTGTGGTATGTGTGCATGCACGCACACACATGCTGCATGTTTGCATGTAGTAATGATCACACATGATATACTTGTGTGTAGCATGTAGGTATCATGCGTTTGCATGTTGTAGTCTGTGTGTGTATGTGCACACATGCATGTATGTGTGCCACATGTTTATATGCCTGTTTGTGTGTATGTGTGTGTGCATGTGATCTGTTCGTGTGTGTAATGTGGCACACATGTATTGTGTATGCATGTGCCTGTTTTATTTGTGTACATGTGTATGTGTGTGCACATGCATGTTGTACTTTGTTTATATGTGTGCACATGTGTGTTTTGTGTTCATGTGCATTGTGTGTGCATGTGTGGAGGCAGTGAGTGAGGTTGTGACAGACTTTATATGGAAATACACACATATTTATGTCTTTTAAAATGGTGGAAATTATATATGATTTCTCCTGTTTTTTTAGATTATTAGCTGTTTAGCATAATTATCTTAAAATGATTAACTGATGATTTTGCCTGAATCCTCGGATGAATTTTTCATCTTGCAGCCTTGTGGGTTTTAGGTAAGAGAACCCGATGGTCATTGTATCTGGGAGCATTTCTTTGAAAGCAAGGTGTTTTCTGAAAGTAGTGTTTGGCCATATGAAGCCCACCACATCTTTTGACCACTGTTCACTATACACTGGCTTTCAACTGTATTCATGTTTTGTTAAATGTGGTCAACCATGGGGAGGAGTGACCTTGCGACTTTCACAGGGGGCTCACTCCTAAGAGGCGGTGCCCAGCCACGGGGAAGACCTAGCAAGCCGTGATTGATTTTAGTTAGTTTGTTGGATGCTACATTAGCTCTCTATTGCTTTGTGACAAGTTACCTCTAGAGTTAGTATCTTAAAAGAACAAACACTTACTAGCTCTAACTTCCTGTGGGTCGGGAATCCAGGAGCAGCCTCACTCTTGCTGTAAGGCAGTGGTTCCCATGCCCAGCCTTTTTGGCACCAGGGACGGCTGCTTTTGTGGAAGACAATCTTTCCATGGCCTGGGGCCTGCAGGGAGGGTTTCAGGATGATTCAAGCGCATTGTATTTATTGTGCACTTTATTTTTATTAATATTACATTGGAATATATAATGAAATAATTATATAACTCAGCATCATGTAGAATCAGTGGGATCCCTGAGCTTGTTTTCCTACAACTAGATGGTCCCAGCTGGGGATGATGGGAGACAGTGACAGATCATCAGGCATTAGATTTTCATAAAGGCCTGCAGCCTGGATCCCTCACATGCAGAGTTCACAATAGGATTCTCACTCCTATGGGAATCTAATGCCACTGTGACCTGACAGGAGGCAGAGCTCAGGCATAATGTGAGTGGCAGAGAGTGGCTGTAAATATAGATGAAGCCTTGCTCACTCCCCTTCTGCTGTGTGGCCCAGCTCCTAACAGGCCCTGGACCAGTACCAGTCCTTGGCCCGGGGGTTGGAGACGCCTGAGTTAAAGTATCTAACTCTGGGGTTTTGTGAGGGGTACATATAAAGTGGTTTAGAATGATTTGGAATCATTGATATTATTACAAAGAGGAAATCTGATAGGGTCTCAGAGAGCCTGGAAGCATAGAATGATGAAAAACAAAAAAAGCTAGTGTGGGTCAAGATGTTAAAGGGGTGGGGAGTATTGAGAACAGTGAGCTTGCACACTCCAGCCTGAGCCTCCACTCTCTCGCTGATAAGCCCAGCAGTTTATTGTTTGAGCAGGCAAAGGGTTCAGGGGAGACCATGAGGGTGTGGGCACCACCCAGCCATGAGTCTCAGAGGTGATAACCCCACGAGCACAGACCTACAGGCAAAGCCCTGGAAGAAGTCCTTTTGAAGCTTTTCAATTTGTGTGAAAAAAATTGCAGCTGAAATCCTATAATTTTATTTAAAAAAACAAAGAAACAAATGTAGGTTGATTTTTCTATTATTTAATTAAAGTGGCATTTCTTCACATTTTCCAAACCTCTGTCGCAGCAGAGAGGCTTTGACCCTAAGTCCTCTTGATCTAATGACGAAGCCACTTTGACACTTCAAGGACACAGGTGGATGGGCAAGGTAGGCTGTGCTGTGCAGGGGGGCGGGGGCTGCATTCTGCATGGTGCCTCTACCCACTCTGTGCCGGTTTTGTGGCTGGGGAGGGTAATGTGGTCTGGAATAGTGGCTGGTATGATGGACAAGGCAGCTGACGTGGATGGCACCGGGGGTCTTGGGGGACCGGAGAGGATGGACTGGGTCACTCGGTGCCACCAGAGCCCCAGGGCAGCAGCAGGAGGAGAAGGGGCAGATGGGCTGAGAGGGGCTGCAAGGCCAGGTAGGTTCTCAGGATGTCGGGCAGGCAGCTGAGTGGGGGTTAATGAACAGAATGCAATGGATATTGTTGACAGACAGTTTTGTAGAGAACAAGCTTAATCTGAAAATTTCAGACATACCTGTTCTGAAGTGCAGAGTGCAGCAATTAAGGTGAAGCGATCTATTTATTCCCATCGTTCATCATCAGATGATTTTAAATGTCTCCACCTAAAGCTGTTCTTACAAAGAAGCATGTGAGGCCTCTCAATATTGTGCCGCTCTGAGGGTTCCAGGGATAGCTGCCGTCCGCCTCTGTGGATAATAACTCATGGGGACAATGAGAGATATACTTGGGAAGTTATTTGAATTTGGAGATCAAATTTTGCTTTAATTTTTTTTCTCTTAAGTATTTCTTCCCTAGCTATTCTAGGATCAGAAAGTGACAAAACACTTTGCAGTGAATTTCAGTGGTTTAATGTCTTATTTTAAATTTATGTTTACCATTTTATCTTCTTGTTTTTTATTCTTTAGCTGAGGTTCTAGTACACATGAATGCTTTACCAGCCATTAGCTGTGATTAGTGGAGCTGCAGTGAATGACGGTAATGTGAGTAGCATCAAATGTTGACCCGCTTTTATCAGAGAGCAGGGAATGTACAGAATAAGTAGCGTGCTCAAATTCACTTTGCTAAAACGCTGGTGTTTTTGCTCCCTACCCTGGAAGCCTGGGTGATGCTTTTCCTCTCCTAAGTAGAGCTTGACTAGGGTCAAGGCCATGCTTATCGACATGGCTGACATCATGTTTCTTGCCTCTCAGAAGCAGAACATTCCATGCATGAAAAACGGTGAGAAATGGGTACAAAGAAAACTGGGGAATAGGAACAGCTTGGGAGCAGAAGAGGTGAGCACCCCTAGGCTTCAAAATCTCCTCTCCTTTGCTGCTTTTCCTGTGGGTTGGCCTTTGTCCCAGAAGCCAGAAGGTCAGCCACAGGTATTTACATATTCAGGTAACACATTCTGTGCCGCAGTGATTTCTTCTTCGCAAGGCAACAAATCCAAATGGTGTTCCAGGAGAGTATTTTCAGTTCCTTTTGATTCCTCCAAGTATTTTTATTTCAAAGGAAAACAGTCCTACTTTTCAACAAACGGAGGGCCTGGCGCTAGACTAGAATCTGCAGGATGGTGTTGCTTTCTGCAGTAAATGAGGATCAGAAGCCTGGTTTCTCAGGTATTTTTATCTTCTGCCTGTGTGTGAGGCCAAAAATCTTACTCCATTAAATAAACACACATTGACACGCTAGTCAGAAAGACAACACTGGCCTTATAACAGGAGGAGACTGATGGGGAACAAAAGAATCACACCCTCCACTGAGGACAACCTCTCCCAGGACACACAGTGGCAAACGGCAAGAAGTGGGGTTTTTGTTGGGCAGGAAGTAGGGTTTTTGTTGGGCAGGAAGTGGGATTTCACTGGGCAGGAAGTGGGGTTTTCGTTGGGCAAAGGGTTTTCTGGGGCCTCTTGACATGGCTTCCTGTGTTCCTCTCTCCACATACCCAGTCCAGAGTGAAGAGGGAGATACACCCCACAGAAAAAAGTTTAGGATTTTTATTTCATCAAATGGATATCAAAATTATTTCCATCATAACAAACACTGTTTCCAGAAAATATGCTCTTTTCTCCTGGATTCCTTTATAGGTGCTTCCTTCACGTGGTGTCCCGGGTTCCTGCACCGTCGCACAGCTCAGCACCGAGGCCCCCATCTGCCCAGGACCTGCCCACACGTGCCTCCTTTCACTGCTTCCACCTCAGATCCGCCTCGTCAGAGGAGGCAGAGGGAAGACTCCAAAGGAGGAAGAGATGGGTGTGTCCCACGGGGCTTCAAATCCTCATGCATCCTGCTTCCCAGAATTTTCTTTTCTGTGAACGTTTGTCTCTCCCAGTGAGAGCTCATCTTAATCTTGATCTGCAGCTTGTTTGGCCGGTGGTCTTCTCATAAGCATGCGTTTTCTCCACATTGTCTTTTGAATCCAGTTTCCTAATGTAGCCTTTGAGATGTCCTGATGTGGAAAATTAATCTTGTTACTTGATGAAGATGGTGTTTGAAAATCAATCCCGTGGCCTGGTCTGTTAGGTGGAGAGTGGTTCCTGTGCAGAACTCTGTCTCACCTGAGGATGGGCAGACTTGGGCTTTCTGGAGAGTGTGGGTGAACCACTATACAGGGATGCCTTCGAGGGCATCCTTTGGCATAGACTTCTCCAAATATATATATACATATATGTATTTCATCTTCTCCTTTGTTTATAAACTAGACGTTTAGCTCAGAAGACTGTGAAGTTGAAACTTGGTTAAAGCTGTTTCCTGCAGGCAGCACAGAAATCAGACCTTTGTCTGATTTATCCTCCACTTGTCCGAGGACCAGCCTGGTCGACACACAGCACAGTCAGCTCCGGACAGCGGGAGAGGTTGCAGGTCCTCTAAAAAAAGCTTCTGGCCTCCATTCTTTCTCATCATGAAAAGTACTGTATGAAGTTGTTAACGTTCTACAGCGTGTTAAAGCCTAAGACACAGGTCTCTTCAGGAAAACGACACGGTAGCTTGTGCTCACGTGAGGGTGGAAATGACAGGCATGCAATGCTGGAAGGCAGTGGCAGGCCGCAGCTCTGTCTGGGGCTGTGTTCCGTGCGGGCTGCCTTCGGTCCCCTGGGGTTCCAGTTTCTCCATAGCAGAGATTCTAGTTTAACTCATATCTTTTGATGCCTGTTCAAAGTGGAAGATTGTAAGAACTCAGGGGAGTTTTCTGTGTTAGAGGAGAGGTGAGAAGATCAAAGGGGATGAAGAAAAGGGACTCTGGGCTCCCAAAGCCAGGGTGCCTACTTGCAGTTTAACTAGGGCAGACTCCATACCAAGCCTTGGTCTGAAAAGCTCAATCTGTTCCTCAAGGATGATGAAAGAATGCATTTACTCAGGAAAATCTGCCCTGACTAAACATGTATTAATTTTCGATTGCAAGGGAAGTATGAATATGTTTGCCTCCTTCCTGGTCAGAATCCTTCAGCCAGGGACTGTGCGGGCAGACAACAAGACACAAGGCCCTTTAGTCAAGACGCCGATGGAGAACTTGCAGGAAAAGCTACAAGAAGAAGAACGTTCAAGGAGAGGCATGGACTTTGTGGGGCAGCCAGGGTCTTGGGAAACATTCAGGTTCAAATCCCAGTTTTGCTAAATTCAATATCATTTTAGGGCAAGATTTTCCTTTTCTGTCAAATGGGAATAGTAGCATCTTCCTCCTGGGGGCACAGTGAGGATTTGGCGAGGATGTACACACAGAAGCCCTTGGCACACGCCACGTCATCATCACATAGGAAATCCTTTTTCCTTCTTTCTGCAGTCACTACAGAATCCACCCTCCAGCTTGCAAGCCACACCCGTGAACATGCAACCCCTGCTGTATGTGAGCAGAGGGCTGAGGGCGTGGGTGGAAATCCATAGGAGAGGACTGTGGTGGTGGACGCAAGACACACCTGAGGTAAGGAACGGAGAAGGCCACGAAGGGAACATTTAAATATGGAGGGAGGAGGGGAGGTCGCCTCGGGTCCTGAGAAACCTTCTCAGCCTCCATGCTGACCCCATTGATTTAAACTAAGAATGACTGTTTCATAGGTATTTCCTGCTCTGGTGCTGAATGAGTCTCTCTATGGAAGTCACTAAGTGGAGACCTACTTACGTTGCCTTTTATAATAAAGCTACTGTGCAGTGTTCATGCTAAGTCTCTTAAGGGGATGGTTTAGACGTTCTGCAAATTGCTACAATGTACACAGCTAATGAATAACACAAGTTCCCTCTGATAAGGGGAAAGTATTTCTTGCTTAAAGAGGCATGTTGTTCAGTCTTGTAAAACTGTAGTTGTGTCTTCTCTACGTCCTGCCAAGCATATCTTTCCTACAAATTAGAAAGAATCATCTGTTTTCTTGCCACAGACTCTAATTTCTTTGTGAATCTTGTTTGGATTTGAATTCCAATGAGCAAACATCAAGGTTTGTGCAGCGTTTGTTAGCTGCTGACTATGATGTAGAGGCCGGTTCTTTTCCATTTTTCCTTTTCATATTGTCTTTACTTTGGAGAGACTTTTGATCTGAAGGAAGCTGAATTATGTGTCATTAGAAAGAGTGACGCTAAGCATAGGCGGTGACTTGAGCTTCCAAGGGGGGGAACATTCTGAGAGTATCTTCAAAGAGTGCGAGTGGGAGAGCTCCAATGATGGTTCCCGTGCTTTCTCTCTCTGGATAGATGACCCCATGCCTAGCTCTTCTTACAGGAAGCCCTTGGCACGTCCACACAGCCCCTCCTTCTCTTACCTCAACCAGACAACTACCTTAGCAGCTCAGCTGTGTTATTAAGACATTTCAGCGTGAAATTTGTTTTTCCTCACTGAACTTTAAGCAGAATTTCAAGTGCCAAGTCTCTAAAGCCAAGTGGGGCTATTAAGAGATAATTACTAATTATGCTAATTTGAGAAGTTGCTGCTATTTCCTTCCTGGTCATTTTACGCGCAGCTCTCCTGAGAGCACGGTCCCTTCGCAGGGCTAATAACCTTCCCTGCAAAGTGCTCAGTGGAGGACGGTCTGTCCAAACCTCCACGCCCCAAACCTGGGGAGGTTCACAGTCCGGTGGAAAGGGTGGCTTTAGGGGAGTCTATGTCCTCATTGTTAATGATTTATACTAGTTATTACAGCTTCTCACAGGCCAGCAGTAGCCATTACTTTATACTCAGCCGGAAGAGTATATTTAATTTCTAACAGAGCTGTAGTTTTCCCCTCATCATCTCTGAGTCTTAAGAATGGATCCTAAGCGTTGGAACTGTCCTCGGGGCCCGGCAGCACGGAATCAGAGGCTGGGGCCTTGTGTGACGTTGGTAATTACCGTTCTTTCTGCAAAAAAAGCTACTACTTAGAAGAAATATGATGGATAAGCAAACCAATTGGCGAATCTCCCTGGGTCTGAATTGACCCTGCCATTGGGACACATGCGCGCAGAAGAAAAGCTGGAGGGATGAGGATGAGATGCCTGGGAAGCCAGCCTGCACTTGGGCGCTGGGGCATCTTCCTCTCCTTCCCGCTGTCCCTGCCACTTATTCATGGCACGCACAGGGCAGGGGAGAGATGAGGCTGGCCGGTAAGTCTGCTGTGCTGATCGGTTTATCTGTGCTCACACCACACTGCCGTGAGCGTGGACTGGAGAGAGGTACCAGGGCTGCTGTTGGGCACCTGACCAGGAGCTCCTGCAGACTCTCAGGCTCCTGCAGACTCTCAGCTTTCACACCATGCTCCTACCTTCAGCTTCGTCTTTACTGGCCAGAAAGATCACCCCGGGGCTTCACCTCCGCTCCTCGTCTTATTTCTCAGCTTGTTCAGGCCCGTGTGAGGAGGAGGACAGCTTCGACACCTCCACAGATGCTTCCCAGGCCTGTGCGCTGCCACTGCAGGGTCAGATGTGACCAAACTAGAGGATCTAATGTGGGCCCAACCATGTGTGCTCTGCATTTCCACGTTCGAAAGTCAGTTCTTGCAAACTCTCAGGGCACCGTTAGCCAGCGCCGTGTGTTACTCCAAGGCCTGGCCCGTCCCGAGCCTGCCAGGCCCCGAAATAGGCTCCAATGGCCCGGGACACCTGAACCTAACCTCAGCGTCGTCTGGGATGCCAGGCAGCCCGGTCTGAAAGCTCAGGGCTGGATCTCAGGCATTAGTCCTTCCTGTTCGGCCTGTGGGGAGCTGACTTACACTTGCTGAGGACAAAGTCAAGGTCTCCTATCTGGAGGGGAACCCGCCAGACGCCTGGCGCCATGCTGAGGCCCCCGCTGTGAAGGACGCGCCCGGGAAACTCCTACCCCTGGCCAGGACCAGCATGGTTCCTGGGAGCACCACCATAGCTGATGGGAGCACTGGGAATGTTGATATTTGGCACTGATTTTGTTCGTCTGCTCTTTGATATAGAATATAATCTCATAGGGGATTCCTTACTAAGGTGTTTTCCTCCACTTGACATAGAAGAAAAGGTGAGAATAACGAGAGAGCTGGAGACCTTTGGAGCTGATTTCCCGCTGTGTGATCCGAGGCAATTCCTCATTTCTCAGGAACACAGTTGTGTCTTGTGTGATAGCTTCCAACAAATAGGAGTTACAGGCATTGCCAGAGCTCTCGAGACTAATGACTTCTTTCTCTTTCTCATGAAAAGAAGGGATGAAAGAGCTTCCCTCCTGCCCAGGCTGTGTCAGATTTACACGCACAGCTTCCGCCTTTATAAGGACTAGGGTAAGAGTAGGCTCTGACATTTCCAGGCTATTCCAGGTTCTAGAAGAATTCTCATAGCTGCCTGGAATTTCATGCAACTCTGAATCATGCTTTCATGCCCCCCAGAGCGTCCTGATAAGGACTTAAAACCCAGACCGATTCTCTGGGTAGCTTATCCATTTAATGTTAGATGGATGTTAACTTTGGATTTTCCAGCCTTCTCCAAATGCTCACAATTTTAGTTACTCAAAATACACCCAGTAAAAATACATTTACAAATTATCAATGTGTAAGATACATTAAGAAAATACAACAGCTGATAATGTTCAAAGCTGTATTTAAAACATGTTCTCAAATTCATGCATGAAACTTCCTCCAGGACAAAGACCTGAGTGACAATGACTATTTTCTTTTTATGACTCAATATTTGCTTATCTCCTGACACATGGTAATTGTTAAAAACGCATTTTTTACAACGTAGCCTAGCAGAAATGCAAGTTTTTTTATTATGTAAAAATTAGTATATTTGAAAGATTTCACACAGCTCTAGCAGGCAAGAATTACCTAGTTTGATGGCTTCAGTTTTATACAAAGGTAAGAAGTTACGAGGTGTATTGCAGAATTTGCTGGTTTTTTTCTTTGTGTGCCTTCTGCGTGAGGAGAGGCTGTGTGGAAGCACAGGGCAGGCACACTGTGTATTCTCAAAGCTGGACTGGCTGTGGTCTGTGGGGAGCAACCCGGGAGGACTGGGAAAAACCCCCTTATCCTACCCAGAAAGCTATTCCAGTTACTGAAACCACCATTACTTTCACTGCATTGGTCAAAAATGATTTTTCCTACTAACATGCAGCTCCTTAGTCCTGACAGCATGGTTTTCATCAGTCATGTGTACTTCCCTGTGGAACAGTCTATCAAATCATTTCCACTTGCCAACTAGCTGACATCAGATTTTAATAGCGGCCAGTTTGAGAAAAAAGCTTTGGTTGTTAGGAGACAGGCGATGGAGGACCCTGGGCCATCAGAACCCAGGCTGCAGACATGGGGCGCCTGGAGGGTACCACTCACACCTGTGTGCCAGGGAGGGGACCGCACCCACCTGGGGAGGTGTGGGTGATGGGAGGCGAAGGCGGAACCTGCAAAGTCCCATTCAGTTGATGTGTTTCAAGAAAGCTTAAGTGGATCCTACAGGGCTTGGGATGAAATCCTCCGTTCCCCGGACTGGCATCCACCCATCTTACCACAGAACTGTCTGGCCATTCTAAGAACATTAGAACATTAATCCCGGCAGTGCTGCTCCCAGGATATTACAGTAGGATGGGCAGGGGGTGGAGCTTGGTGAAGGAGGTGGGAAAGGAGCCAGGTGGACTCTTGATAAATACAAACAGAGTTGCCATCGCTCCGTGGGTGTAAATGGTCCCAGCAGGATGGTGCTGCAAGACTTTCTCATGTGGGTTCCAGGGGGTTTCAAAGAGCATTGGCCAAGCCACAATACTCTTCTATTTGGCCAAAAAGCAATGGGAAGAGAGTGTAGTGAACCTCAGTACCGGGGCTGAAGAAGCCTGTTAAACAAGTCCCATGGCCAGAATTTATCCTGCTGCGGTACCTGGATACCTCCATGGGTGAAGTGCCATGCTCCGGTCCCATGGGGAACATGGAGAGATCAAAGTCACCCTTGTCACTTTAAAGCAAATTGTCAATGTATTGCATGTCCTCACTTCCTTGAGGACACACAGAGTGCCAAGTTGGAGGATTCTGGCTACAGACGTACATAAAACGATATCTGCCATACAAGGGTGGGTCAGGGTCAGACGCCTGGGGATCCAGTGGCCTACTGAACGTGCTTCCTGGCGCTCTGAGGGAAAAGCTTAGTTCCTTGTCTTGCACAAAGAGACTCTGGGTGTGATTTCACTTAAAAGATGTTTCGGCCGGGTGCGGTGGCTCAAGCCTGTAATCCCAGCACTTTGGGAGGCCGAGACGGGCGGATCACGAGGTCAGGAGATCGAGACCATCCTGGCTAACACGGTGAAACCCCGTCTCTACTAAAATACAAAAAAAAGCTAGCCGGGCGAGGTGGCGGCGCCTGTAGTCCCAGCTACTCGGGAGGCTGAGGCAGGAGAATGGCGTGAACCCGGGAGGCGGAGCTTGCAGTGAGCTGAGATCTGGCCACTGCACTCCAGCCTGGGTGACAGAGCGAGACTCCGTCTCAAAAAAAAAAAAAAAAAAAAAAAAAAGATGTTTCATTGTTTCAAAAAGGGTTTGATGGGAAAACGTGTCTAGAAAATTTGAGAGGAAGGTATTCCTTGGGCTAGATTGGTACTAAAACCAATCACACAAAAACCAATGGACATTTCAGAAGTTTCTATTTAAAATTGGACGCCAGGAATTGAAGTATGACAGTCAGTGTTCCAGATGAACTTTTTACCGGGTGGAGGAAGGCTGAACGATTTAGATTGCATTCGCAGCTGCATTGTGAAGCACCTTCATGAACTATGTGTGAGTGTCGCTATCTAGAACCGGCATGAGGACCAAACAGAATGTAGGCACCATATATTTTAAGGCTAATTTCCAATCCCTCTTTCACTTATTAAAAACCAAAGCTAAAATAATTCACCTAATGGGCATGTCTCATCTGCACGGAGTCTTTAATTCATTGGTCGAAACTGGCCTCCAGGCACACATCTAAACCAGCCAATGCCCCTTTAAAGCCTTTTTGAATCTGTGCACACGTTCAAACTGTGGAAACAGTCTTCTGTGTATTCAGCCTGAAGTGGTAAAAGCTATGTCTGGGTCCTAACTCCCTTCTTATGTTTCTTATTTAAGTAATTTTACTTATGTTTCACTCTTTTAGATACATACCCTCCTGCAACAGAAGGCAGGAAGATCAATACCTGCCTTTGCAGTCCTGACACCTCCATGCCCAACTGAACCATAGAAAGTGACTCCATGAAGCCTGTGTGCTCTTTCATTTACCCAGGTGTGCATTTTATAGCTGCTTCTCACTGGACAGCCTGTTGGAACCAGCTACTTAAAAGCCAGACACTTTAGTGAAGCCTTAACAGGGGGATTTTGTCATCATCATAGCCAATTAGTGACATCTGCTCTCATTCTTTCCTAAGTCAGATAACCTAATTCTTTTCTCTCTGTGGTTTGACATCCTGGTTTGATTGCTTTTATTAGAAAACAAGAGGGCTCTAAATCATTATGTTTTCCTTTTCACCTTGGCTGCCAGGAAGCCCAGCATTTCATCCAATGCTCAGTTGCAGTAGCCTTATTATCCGCAGGTTTTTCCATTCTATCTGGAAGTGTATTTCCATTTGCAGAACTGAATCTATGCCTTTTTTGGTAGCCCTATGAAATTACTTTTGGAAATAAGTAGGGTTTGAAAATGAAAAAAAGTCATTAAGCGTATTTTCAATACTTGTTTTCTACTGTACAAATAGATTTTGATTAACTAATTGAGAAACTTTCAAGTTTGCTTAATATTAAATGTGATTTTAAAAAATTGTAGATGAAAATTGATCCCCAAATCTAGGAAATGTAGGAAAGTTTAAGTATCCCGAAGCAGAAACCCAGCCAGTGGCTCCAGATCTGCTTCTCCCCAGTGTTTCCACATCTGGCCTTCTTCTATCATCTTGCAAAGTTCCTGAGAAGAAAATCATATGCTAGTTCATGTTTTTAAGCAGTTGAAACTAAACCCATTAATTTTAAGAAAAAAAAAAAAAAAAAAAGCAGGTATTAGAAGTACACAGAACACTCCTAGAGCGACCAGTTGGTGCTGCTGAGGAAGCCAGGAGGCTCCAGAAAGTTCCAGAGCTGCGTTCCAGCACAGTGAGGCCGTGGCCGCCAACACCACTGCTCATGCCTCTGTCCCAGCTGCTGGTGCAAGCTCTGGACACCCTTCTGAACAGCAGCAGGGCTGCAGGGAATGCTGCCTGCCAGTGGTGCAGTGCACACTTCTCTCCCGACTGCTAACTTGGTGCACCCGGTGGGTTCCACAACTCACGCCCAGCTGCTGTATGCACACTCCCCTCCCCACCGCTGAGTCAGTGTGCCCTGCGCGTTCCATCACGACTCATGCACACCTACTGTGCACACTCCTCGCCCGATTGCTAACTGGGTACCCCCTGCATATTCCACAACTATTCATGCGCACCTGCTGTGCACACTCCTCACCCGACTGCTGACTCAGTTCTTCCTGTATGTTCCAGCACGACTCATGCACGCCAGCTGAGCTCCAAAAATACACTGGGCAGCCCCTGTGACTGCCCCAGGCAGAAAGGTGCTTTAGACTCTGAAGAGCCAGAAAATGATAAACATGTGTCCAATACAGCTGGAGACAGTCATGAAGAAGGTGCGAAAGATCTAAAAAGAGTATGATCCTTAGAAAGGCAATAGACATTTCAGACAAAATAAAAATTGTGGATTATTTGGTAGCCAACTCCATTATGAAGCAGCCAGTGAAAGTTCTTGATATTGTGAATTAATCATTTGAGCGTTTCCTAATTTTATTGCATTGATTGCTAATATTAAGTGAAGCATTAATGTATCGTTCCCTCCCAAAAAGTTGTTTAAGGTTGAGATAAGTTTGGAAAACATGGCACGTGTCTCTTCTCCTTGGGGATTCTCAATGTGCATTACCTCTAAGAAGTCTTACAGCAAAGCAACCTGATACATTTATATAAAGCAAAATACCTCAAACTTAAAAAAATAAATATACATATTACATGAAAGTTGACTTGGAAATTTTACTTTACTCCATTCCACAGTCGAAGTGGCATGCCATGGAAGCTTTGGCAGATTTACGATTCTGAGATCTCTGAGAATATATCCGTTATGACTATCAAGGAGCTATACTGTAGAGAATATCTGTAAGAAAAAAGTCTACAAAATAAGCCTAAAGTTCACATATACCTTGAATAACAATAAACCACATGCAGGCCTTTTGAATTCACTGGGATTGGAAGGGCTAAAGGCACTCCTAAAATTCCTAGAGAGCATGCTTCGTCACACGTTCATGTTATTCTGATCATGACCAAGACGGGAAGTCGGCCTCCTCTGTCTCTGCTTGGGTCTGTAGTGTGCTTTTTTTTTTTTTTTTTTTTTTTTTTTGGCTTTTTGTTTTTAAATCTCTGAGCTCTTTCCATTTGCAGACACAGACTGGCCCATTTATTTCTCGAGCAATTTTGGGGCAGAAACATTGTCCAGGGCCCTGTGTATTTGGTTATGCAGGGATCTGAGTGGGGGAAGCCCTGGGGACCCCGGGCAGCTGGGCCTGTGTTAGTGACAAGTCCGTCCTGACAGCACCGCAGGTCTGAACGTCCCTCTGCACCCACTCCTCAGACGGGTCCTCACTCTGAGACCCTGAGTGAGAAGGGACTCCAGTCTCTTTCTTTCCTTTCCTTTTTCTTTCTTTCTTTTCCTTCCTTCCTTCCTTCCTTCCTTCCTTCCTTCCTGCCTTCCTTCCTGCCTTCCTTCCTTCCTTCTTTCTTCTTTTTTTGACATAGTCTCATTCTGTCACCAAGGCTGGAGTGCAATGGCACCATCTCAGCTCACTGCAACCTCCTCCTCCTGGGTTCAGGCGATTCTCCTGCCCCAACCTCCCGAGTAGCTGGGATTACAGGCACACACCACCATGCGGGACTAATTTTTGTATTTTTAGTAGAGATGGGGTTTCTCCATGTAGGCTAGGCTGGTCTTGAACTCCTCACCTCAAGTGATCCACCTGCCTGGGCCTCCCAAAGTGCTGGGATTACAGGTGTGAGCCTCCACGCCTGGACACCAGTCTCTTTCAATATGTATGCAGGCCAAGGGTGGCTTGCAAGCTGATTTTGGGTGGCATGTGAAAAACTTTTAAACATGTATTAAATGCCATCTTATATTTTAATGGGAATTAGAACAATATAATGCAGGCACATCAAATCCACAAGCCTACGAATAATATAGTTAGAAAAATGCTAACGAAGGAAAAAAGCAAGGGAGGGAACCAACAGGCACAAACACAGCAGCAGCAGAAAGTCCCTGTTTCCACCATGCTGAGAAAACCTAACACGCATTACAAGAAGGTGGTGGCCGGGGCAGAAACTAAAAATATGGAATTAAAATAGTTACAATTGGGGAAACTTATATTTGGTCTCACTTTTTTGATTCTGGAGCTTAGCTCTTCCCACTGTCCATGTGCCTTGCCTGTGACTTGGAGGAATCATCCAGAACGTGGTCCCACCCACACATGTGGACGGCCGAGCTCCTGCTGGTAGGGAGGCTGCTTCCTCCCAGTGTTCTTGGGCACCTGTGGCCCCACTGCCCTGGGAACATGGTGGGGAATGAACATGCTAGCCCCAGGGCTGACCCAAAATGTCATTCTTGCCCTTCTGTGTGTGCATGCCTCCGTGTGAGTCCACAATCGAGTATCTCTGCAAATGCTGGGCTGTCCTGTACCTCTTGCCCTGCCTGCATGTCAGCATTGCCCCTGTGGGAGGAATGAGACGGCGAGGGGCGTTTAGAGATTGTGGCCAGCAACACGGCTCTGAGCATCCCTAAGGCAGGGGCCAGGGTCTTCACAGCTGCTTTACCTAGTGGGGCAGCACGACCCAGTTGACAGGCAGAGGCCAGGCACCCCGGTAGTGTTTCCAACTCTGCCCTCCCAGGAGGGGGCTCAGGCACTGACTTTCGCTCCCAGACTGAGGTTCTTGTGGCTGGGACTGTCCCTGAGCCTGTTGGCAAGATGAGAGACTTTGCCTTTCCATCTCAATTGATTCTGAATTAAGGAACTTTGGAAATTTACCTTGATTGTGGTGGTCAGATTTTCCTGTTTTTCTTAACTGTATAATCTGCCTAAAAGTTTACCTTTACCTTCTTTTTGTTGTTGTTTTTTTGAGACAGCTGGAGTGCAGTGGCGTGATCTCAGCTCTCTGCAACCTCTGCCTCCCAAGTTCAAGCAATTCTCCCACCTCAGCCTCCCAAGTAGTAGCTGGGATTACAGGTGTGTGTTACCATACTTGGCTAATTTTTGTATTTTTAGTAGAAACAGGGTTTCACCATGTTGGCCAGGTTGGTCTCGAACTCCTGACCTCAGGTGATCGACTCACCTCAGCCTCCCAAAGTGCTGGGATTACAGGTGTGAGCCACCATGCCCGGCCACCTTTACCTTCTATAACATCTCAGGGCACGATAGTCTCACACACTCTTTTATTCTCTTGCTCTCCAAATTGGGATCCCATCATTTTACACCACTGATTCTTCTCTCATGAAATGCAACATTTCAAATCTTTGGGTTTCAGAAAAAACAATGCCTTCTAAATTGAATATATAATATTTACAGAATAAACTAATTTATTCCTTAGCTCCATTGAATCAGAAGCATTTTATATGGTGGCCTTTTGATAAAAAATTGCTAAAAGAAACAAAACCAAAAATTGACAAGTGGGACCTAATTAAGCTAAAGAGCTTCTGCACAGCAAAAGAAACTATCAACAGAGCAACAGACAACCTATGGATTGGGAGAAAATATTTGCAAACCATGTATCCAACAAAGGTCCAGAATCTATAAGGAACCTAAACAAATCAACAAGCAAAAAACAAACAACCCCATTAGAAAATGGGCGAAGGACATGATCAAACACTTTCTCTAAAGAAGACAAACATGCGATCAACAAGCGTATGAAAAACGTTGAAAACGACTAATCATTAGAGAAATGCAAATCAAAATCGCCATGCAATACCATCTCATACCAGTCAGAATGGCTGTGATAAAAAGGCAGAAGATAACAGATGCTGGCAAAGCTATGGAAAAAAGAGAATGCTTATACACTGTTGGTGGGAATGTAAATTCGCTCAGCCAACTTTTCCAAATAACCTAAAACACAACTACCTTTCAACAATCCCGTTCCTGGGTGTATACCCACCCCCCCAAGTAAATCGTTCTGCTTAAAAGACACATGCACTTGAATGTTCATCGCAGCACTATTCACAATAGCAAAGGCATGGAATCCATCTAGTGCCTATAGATGGTGGATTGGATAAAGAAAATGAGGTCCACATACACTGTGGAATATAATGCAGCCACGAAAAAGAATAAAATCATGTTCTTTGCAGCAACACGGATGCAGCTAGAGGCCGTTACCCTGGGAAAATTAACACAGGAACAGAAAATCAAATACCAAATGTTCTCACTTCTAAGTGGGAGGTAAACACTGAGTATTCATGGACACAGAGATGGGAACAGCACACACTGGGAACACCACAAGGGGCTGGAGAAGAACAAGCGTTGAAAAACTGCCAGGCACTATGCTCACTCCCTGGCTGACAAGATCCTACACCAAACCTCAGCGGCACCCAGTTCATTCAGGGAACAAACTCACTCATGTTGACTGAATCTGAAATAAAAGTTGAATATCCCTTGAATCTAAAATAAAAGTAGAAAAAAATAGATTAACTTGTAGATGGCAAAAAAAAAAAAAAAAAAAAAAAAAAAAAAAAAAAAATTGCCTAAAGAGAGATCTAGGGGAGGTCTTTATTTGGATATTTAGCAGAGTAATTAGTATTGTCTCGTGGATGATGTGGTATAGGACTGTATGGGCTACTGCCTCACGTGTGAAATGGGACATTTTTTCTACTTTGGCCCACGCTGCAGGAGCACGCGGGGGCCTCTGGGCGACCTGGACACGTGGAAACCCTGTGGCAAAACATTTGGAGGAGCGGGAAGCTCACCCAAGGCAAATTTTGGGCAGCAACGAATATCATATGGAAAAAGAAGAGGAGCTGGTATAAAAGACGTTTATTAATGTGTGTGTGCCTGATGTCCTGGCGGCACTGGTTCGCTGCAGTGCTTCTGTCTGGAAGGTTTTCCGAAAGCAAAGGTGCGTGCCACCTCTCCCTGCACAAAGCCACCTTGAACGTGCATCTTCCCATTGCTCGGATGAAGATGATTTCAAAAAAGGGAATTCAACTGTGGAACTTTACAAGGAAGAATACAGTTAACATAACTGAAAGCAAGGCCAGCACTCGCTTGAAGGAAATGCAAGAAGAGATTAATTTGACAAACCTACATCTCCAGCTCAAGATTGGCCTTCCTCTGCTTGAGGGGATGTCAGTAGAGAGAAGGGCCCTGGCCCCAGCAGAGAAGTTAATGCATCATCATCAAAATTATGTAAATAATTCAAGTCACTTTTAAAAAATAAAGCAATAAGGAGAAGAATACAAACCAAAATATTGCAAGAGGTGCCATTTTGCCATATGTTTTCAGATAAGACCAAACGAATGTTGATGTTGACGTAAAGTAATTCTCAAAGGACAAGTGTCAAACACAGACATTAAAAGCACCAGCTTGCTATTGGCGTGTTTTCTATATTTCCCCATGTAGTTTTCATCTAGAGGGATTCTATCTATACTAAATTAGGTGGGCTTGTTGTGTGCACACACATCATATGGCGTGCAAAGACACACACACACACACACACTGGACAAATTTAGTTTTAGGTACGCAGATTGCAAGTGATTTCTGCTGGAAGTCAGTTGGAGCTTTGCATAGGAAGGTATTTTACACATAAAGAATTTTATGCATTATTGCAACAGCAGCAAAGCTTACAAAAGCCCATTTAAGCCGGGTGTGCAGACAGTCTTGTGTGGCCTCAGTGTAACATACAATATTGTCTCAATGATGTGTCTGTTCTGGACTGAGCTCTGGATCTCAGGGACACAGCATTTGTGCTTTCATCTACCCTCAGCCTTGGCCTCATCCCAGCCCTTGGTCAGGGCTCCTGGGGTCCACAGAACTGACTGGAGAGGGGTCTAGAGAAATTGTGTCCATCTACACCCTTGCCCAAGTTCAGCGGCATGAGGGGAGCTCTCATTCCTGGCGATCAGGGATTGATACCGGCCCACTGCAAATAAAATGCCACCAAGAATCGGGGATTTGTTTACTGTGTTTAAATGTTTAAAATGTTTAAATCTCAGAAACCCTACCTGTGAGTGTTTATGTAAAATGACTTTATAAGTAAGATTGGAAACAGATGGGAAGAGCTCTTTCAGTCAGTTGGTATGTCAGAAATTGTGTAGACTCTATTTCACTGTAAACCTTTGTGACACTGTGGGAGTGCTGCAAGGTTACAACATGTTTTCGTAGGAGGTTCGCACTTACTTAACCTTTAAATTCACACTTGGGGCATCAGTCACTTAGAGTGAGTTCAAATGTCCTGGTTATTATTGCGCATCCAAATTTATTTCTGTAATCCACTTTTCATTCATTGACTCACTGAGTTTAAAATAGAACATGCACATTTACCTGTGGCTTCAATTCCACCGTGTTTTACCAGCACTGACTCTGAACCAGTTAATCTCGGAAGTGACTTCTTGTTCATGCAGGCAAGTGGATGAAAGTATACTCTACACAAACACACAGGGACGCACAAGGGAATGCAGTAGGTCCGCATTGTAAATCTACATGCCCAGTAACCCAAAGCGTGGATATCAACCTGAGAAGTACACTTTGCAATTTTCACATTTAGTTCCACTGAATGAATCATGTGCTGTATTTTGTTGCATTTCTTGATAGCACATCAGCTTCGTATTTTTTCTCTTTTTCTTTTGGGAAATAGAATTAAAAATTCCCTCACCTCTCGTCTTAATTCATTGCATTCCTTAAAGGTTTTCACCTTGTGCTGTAATTAACAATTATTTTGGAATTCAATGTGCTTATATAGATATCTGAAAAATGAAGATGTTTGCCTATCTGAATTTAGTTCAACGACCTCTACAGTTTCCTTTAACCCTCAGATCAAAATGGTGTATGATTGATGCTACTTAAGCAAGAGTACAGCAGAGTGTGCCTATACATGCGTGTATATTTACCTGTATTCATTTACATGTGTACACATGCAATACACACAACGCACACACAGGTGTGCACACACGCATTCACTAAGGTGCCCTATATTCATATACATGTGTGCACACATACATATACACACAAACAAGTGTGCACACACGCGTTCACTAAGGTGTCCTATATTCATATACATGTGTACACACACAGATGCACATACACGCACAAACAGGTGTGCACACACACGCTCACTAAGGTGTCCTATATTCATATACATGTGTGCACACATACATATACACACAAACAAGTGTGCACACACGCATTCACTAAGGTGTCCTATATTCATATACATGTGTACACACACATGCACATACATGCACAAACAGGTGTGCACACCCACACTCGCTAAAGTGTCCTATATTCATATACATGTGTACACATGCACATACATGCACACGCACACACAGGTGTGCACACACACGTTCACTAAGGTGTCATATTCATATACATGTGTACACACACACACACATACATGCACAAACAGGTGTGCCCCACACCCACAACTCACTAAGGTGTCCTATATTTTCATTCTTATACATGTGTTACACATGCACATTTTCATGCAACACACACAGTTTGTGCACACACCACGGGTTCACTAAGGTGTCTATTATTTCAGATATACATGTGTTACAACACACATACACACAGAAAACAGGTGTGCACAACCCACACTCACTTAAGCGTGTCCCTGTATTCAATATAATTTGTACACATGCGCACATACATGCACACACACACACAGGTGTGGACACATGCTAGGTGCCTATAGTTCTTTATTTACATGTGCCATTGCACACGCACACACAGATGTGGACACACGCTAAGATGTCCTATATTCTTATACATGTGTACACACGCACATACACACACAGGTGTGGACAACACATGCTCACTAAGGTGTGAGCTGGACTGCACGCTATTCAGTATTTCCCTGGAAACGGGAGTGCCTGCCCCTTCTCAGAAGGCCCTTGTGTGTCATGGTTCCGTGATGTAGCTTTTACGGCCACCGCTTTCTGAGACTTCTGTTTTAAGAGCAACATGGAAGAGCTTCCAGCGGAGTCTTTTCTAAGTGGCGATTCACTCTACATTGCCCAGAGAACATCTGCTCCTGACTTTTGTGCTCTTGTCCTCTGGGGACCTGAGCTCTCCCCGTGGCCTTTCTGAACCCACCTATTCAATCCCACTCCAGGGCCTTGGTCCCTTCTTAAGCAAAGAGCAGCCGGTGGGGCTGGAGGGACCAGGCTCTGATCCAGGCTTGCTCTCACCATCTCGCTTTCTTTGGTAGCCACTTGCATTCTTTGGGCCTCACTTCCCTCCTCCATGAGACACAGACGCATTTTAGTTGATGGTGTCTTAGGTCCTGTTAACCTCCCCATAAGAGAGTTATGAAGCAGACCCTACCCGACCTGGGAAAAGAGCCGTCAGCGAGAGGTGAGAACGGTCCGCTTGCCAGCTGCACAGGGGACAGCAGCCCTTCTTAGGATCACCGCAGTTCTCTCCACCTTTCATGAGAAATGGGCACCTTCCAAAGGGCCAGGAAGGGAGAAATCAAAAGGCGGAATGAAATAAAACCACTCAGCTTTGAACCACCCCGTTAGAGGACACCGCGTGGCAAAGAAATCAAGGGGAATTTTCTGGACGTTATTTAACCTAATCAGTGGTTAGTTCAATTCTACAAGTATTTCTCACCCTGGTTTCTCTAGCAGTGATGGTACAGGGTTGAAGATGGGATTTATGAATTTTCTGGCCCTTATTGAGGTAGAGATAATGTTTCTGGGAAAAGGGCACTGTTACCCTAACCATAAGCTTTAGTTTTCAGAAAATGTTTCCGAAGGTGAATGTCTGCGGTTTTCTCTCTGTCACGGGCTGAATGGTATTCCCCCACAGTTCATACATCTAAGTCCTGACCTGTGGTGCCTCACAGCGTGACCGTATTTGAAGATGGGGTCTTTAAAGAGGTGTGTGAGGTAAAATGAAGCTGAAAACATACAGCTGAAAGCGTGCAGCCAAGATTAAAAGCGTGTGCAGGTGCCTGTGTGTCCGCAGGACTGGGGCTTTTTCTGCTGCTGGCTTTTCAGCTGTACCCAGCTCCGTATCTGGCCCATGGAGAAGCATGAGGTGCACAGTTCTTGCCTGGCTAATTATTCTAACTGTAAAGAGCTGTTATCTGCGCCCTGTTGGTGTCAAAGGACACTCTTACATGATCGGGTGAAAGCACCCTTCTCCCTGAGAGGTCAGGGCGTGTCTCCTGCCTGGTTTGTCTTTGTTCCCAAGGGCCAGATGTATCAAGCCCCCAAAAGCATCTCCATCAGAGCCAGTCCCCCAAACCCCAGCAGCCTGGGAGGCTCCTCGTGTGAGCAGCGGGGCCTGCCTGTCACCCTGGGTCCCTGACAGAAAGTGATGATGCTCCTCATTTCCATGGCCAGGGTCCCACTGTGCTCTCCGCCTCAGTGAGCCACAGCCTGGCGGGGTCCTGGAAGAGCTTCAGGTCCCATAGAGCAATAAACGAAGAACCAAAGGAAAGAAGAAATTGGTCCAGAAGTTCCATATTCAAAATGGGGAACCCTAGCCACATCTACCCTTTGTGGGAGAGAGGATGTAACGTAGGAAGGGGCCTCAGAGCTTTAATAAGCAGGGGTGTGGTCAGGGAGAACGTGGACAGCCACAGTGCCTGATGAGGGGCCACGGGTACTTGCTGCAACCTCTCCACGCCAATGCTGTAAAATGAAGACAATAAATGTCACCGCCTTGTAGTGCTGTTGGGAGGATTAAATGAGGCAATGCACACGAAGCTGTTAGGACAGGATAAGGGCTCAGTAAATATTAGTTTTTAATCTTTAGCTCCTATTGCCTAAGGGCCAAATGGACAATCAGTTAAACAGAGGCACTGCACTGATTCACACCTGACTGGTGCGTGGACCCTGCAGAGCAGGAGAGTCCCAACCAGATGAACCTGCCAGGACACGTCCTCCCTGCATCGTGCTAACCTCAGGGGCTGCGTTAACGTGCTGTAAAATAGATACATCCAATCTCATGAATTTTTAGTTCATATACTTTTGCCTGGGATGTGAGTAAAGGGCCAGGTCCCTGACTCCTAACCAGAGCAGCCACCGCGATGTCACAGGGCCATGGCACACACGCGGTTCTATTGATTTCTTCTCCACCAAGGGTAAGGGGCCTGTTTCTGACATGAGCCCAGAATAGACTGTCATTCCATCTTGCAAAAATACATCAGGATAAATCACATGTCACTGCTTCAGAGTCACAGGAAAAACACTCGCAAGTGAGTCCTGCAGGCCAGAGGAAGAGACGCCCAGGACCCCGCAGAGGCGGAACACCTGCCCCCCAGAAGAGACGCCCAGGACCCCGCAGCCGGGGAACGACTCCTTCCCCCACCCACCCCACCCAGGGCAGCACCCGAGAGAGCCAGGAGCAAAGACGTTCACTTCCAGGACAGAAGGCCACGCGGCAGGACTCGAATCTGAAGTTGGAATGTCCTCAGCCGCGGATGTGCTTTTTGATATGAGTGATAAGAACGCTGACACAAGACACTAACCTTTGGAGAGGCGCGGGGGAAGCTGTCTTGGGAAACACCAAGGAACCAGCTCAGCCCCAACCGAAGGAAGGAGAGAAGCCCCGGGGAGAGAGGCATGAAGGCCATTTCCTCAGCCACACTGGACTATGGATAAAATGTTTTCATAGTGAAGAGTACAGGTGCTAACCCCAGAATTCTACTGTGTTTAATTGATCATTGATTATGCATAAATATGCACAAACAGTATACAGCATTCAATCTATTGACTGATTTCCAGTTTAGCAACTCACATTTTTAGTTTCCCTGATGTTCAAGTTTTGAAGCATTACTAAGTACTATTAGGGGTAAGGATCTCTGCCCAACTACTGCAGCCGATATTCCTGCGGCCAAAAATGAGCAGAGCCTAGGCAAGCAGCACATATTACAGAATTTTATTTATTTTCTATGGTGCGTTTGGGTGTAGCTCCCACATAGGTCTCCTGCTTGGTTAGTGTGTATGAGAGAAGAGGTAACAGATGGTAGACAGATAGTTTAGATTCTAGATGACAGATGACAGATCAGTAAGGTAGATGGTAGATAGATGGATGGTAGGTAATAGATATGATTCCAAAGTTATCTAATAAGATAAGGAAGACCAAGAGACATGCTGTCTACACAGAAATGAGGGACCATTCACATTGGGTGACCGTGGCCTTTTCCATTCCCTATCCGATATCCACAGTATCGCGTGGAGGCGGCGCTGCCAGCACCTTTTTTGAGTCTATGGATGACTCTGTAAATTGTGTGAGACAGATGAGTGTATATCCTGCTTCACAAGACCGACCTCCAGGCAAAGAGATGCCGTCCTTGGTCACAAACGACGCCATGCTCTATTGAGAGTCAGAGTCCTCGGTTTCCCCAGCTGCCAGACTTGTTCATGAGATAGGCAGGCAGTACTTGCCCTCAGCTGTATGAAGCCAGAGGGCCCTGGGCACTGGGCAGTGCCTGGCTCTCCATAGCTGGGGAGCTGGAGACCTGCTTGCAGGTGAGGGAGACTGGAGAGCAGCTGTACATTCAGGAAAGAGGTGTGTGTGCTTACCAGGGAGATCTCAGGGGTCCACACTGGAAGCACAGGAGAGGGGCCAGGGAGAGGGCCTGGGGGACAGCGAGGGCGCCCATCTGCATTAGAGACCACGGAGAAGGCAAATCGCATTCACACTTGCTCTCTGGCGTTTTTAGAACATGGTCTAGAGTTTCTGTTCCTGCTTCATCTCTACCATGTAGCACAGTGACTGACAACGAAAGGTGTTCAGTAAATGTTTGCTGAATGGACAGACTCCAATTTACATAACTGTGACTTAAAAATAAACCCGACAGGGCCCTTTGTAAATGTACAATGTAAATCTGATAATGAATTCTACCACAAGCATGCATTCATGGGGTACAGCGAGACAGTCACTATACTGATTTCTGGGAGCCCAGAGATATGGATGGTGGCCCCCATTCTTGAGAAATCCCAACAAAGAGGGAAGCACCACCTGCACCCACACCTGCGGGGAACCTCACGGAGCAAGAGCCAAGGAAGATGTCTTCTCTGCTAGTTTCATCACCTCAAAGGGCAGCTCGTGGATGCCACCCCCAAACCCTGCTCCACACTGAGTGCTGTCCTGTGTAAAAGACCACAGCTCAGCCCACCTCTCCACAGCCTCCCCCGAAAATGTTCCCTTCTCCCAGAGTGTTCCGGCTATTTCTTTAAGAAATTCTTATTACAAAAACGCAATCAATTTTCTCAGTGGGTTTTAATTGAGTAGCTACTATGTTTTGATATTGTAGAAAGAATAGAAATGTTCAAACTTAAAGGGGTCTATATTTTAACGGTTTAGTTTTATAAAGAACTTTCACTTGCTATAATAAAGGAAGTACAATAGAAATCTATTTTTTGTAAGCCCATGTGATGATAATTTATATATATGTGTGTGTATGTATAGGGTGTGTGTATATATGTGTGTGTGTGCGTGTGTGTATATGTGTGTGTGTGTGTATATATATGTGTGTGTGTATGTGTGTGTGTGTGTGTGTGTGTATATGTATATAGTGATGAGATCACGGAAGCTTATTTTTGTTCCCTGTTTGGATTTCCTGTGTGTGCCTCTGTATCTTCATAAACAATAGAAGCTCAGGAGGAAGGGCCACGTCCACTCCTGTTGCTGGTGTCATTGTGGTGCCTCACTCTTTGCCTCTCTCATAGTAGGCGCATGAATAAATAAATAAATAAATAAGACTTGTGTTCAATACAGTTTTTGTCTAAATACACATATAATGTTTAAGGCAAAATTGCAAACAGAGCAGAATTGGATAGCATGCACCATACTTTAAAATCAAGTGTCCTGGGGAAGGGGAACATCACACACTGGGGCCTGTTGTGGGGAGGGGTAGGAGGGAGGGATGGCATTGGGAGTTATACCTGATGTAAATGACAAGTTGATGGGTGCTGACGAGTTGAAGGGTGCAGCACACCAACGTGGCACATGTATACATATGTAACAAACGTGCACGTTGTGCACATGTACCCTAGAACCTAAAGTATAATAAAAATAAAAAATAAAAATAAAATAAAATAAAATATCCTTTCTGTATTAGTAGCCACATAAAACAAAATGTAAGAAAGATGAAATTTAATCAGGCACAAGAAGAAACTTGGAAGTTATTCTTTCTCTTTCTCTCTCCATTAAAATCCCTTCCTTCATACCAGTGTGGTGGTGGTTTCTCTTTTGTTTTATGATGTAAGAAGATAGATTACTTTTTTATTAGTGGCAACGACAAAAAGATTTATTTCACTTGATGTAAAATATGCACAAAGGGAGACTTTAAACAATGATGTTTTGGAATTTTTACAATTAAGCAATCAGTGTTTCTCTCCATACTCTAAAACACAGTCACAAACCAATAATCTGTTTCACCACCTCCTAAAGAATTTGTGCTCTCGGAGGTTCAGTAAAGATTTGTTTCTCTACGTGATTTTTGTAATGTTTATATTAGACTGCTGCTGCTCTGGAGCTGGGGAGTCTTTTAATATTTCAACATTTTCTATTTGAATAAATGCTTTTGTGCTTTACCTCTTGAGTCCGTCATCCCTCTACGTTGCATGCATATATTAGACATCTGCACAAACACACAAGTGCACATGGTAATGGCATGCCTTCCATTCATTACCTACATAAGAGAGCCCATGTCATGATTTAACTTCCCTGAAGCAAAAATTTGATTAAAAACTCAGGTGATTACATAAAATTATACGAACTCTCACATTTGTTATACTTAAAAACAAGAACCTGATCTTCCTAAATGCTTCTTAAGTAAATATTTCCCTGCATGTCAGTCAGTGCTGAATATATACCCATCTTTAGTTCCTGAAGGTGAAACAGTATAAGGATGTTGGAATAACGCTTTGCTACACATCAACACTGTTATACTTCTAGAGGCAACAGCTTTTGCTCTCAGTTCAGTATCACTCAGGGCTGTCAAAGTTTCTGTATCCCTCATGCTACTGTCTTGGAGTTTTTTCAAAAGCTACTGCTTGTCCTCGTAGTTTTCCTAGAACTCCAACAGTCTCAAAGATTTTGAGAACTATCTCAAAATTATTTCTTCTTCAGAAAAAATTAGCATAGAATTCTTAGAATTTTCAAAATTTCTCCTTGAACCATATATTTTGGATTGAAAACTCTTTCTGTTAGAATCCTTCGAGAATCCAGATAGTCCTTTTTAAAAAGGACTATCTGGGTAGTTCCTTTTAATCATAGTAACATTAGAATTGAAGCAGGAAAAAAGATCCTTTGTGTCTGCTAGGGTTTAAATTAGCTACCTTGTTTTTCTTTACCTAGAGGAATAGTAAAAGGCTTTTTTTTTTTTAAAAAAAAAAAAAAAAAAAAAAAAAAAAACCAAAAAAAAAAAAAAAAAAAAAATGTAGATCCCCAAATTTATAAAACAATGTCCTTTTTAATTATACACATCAGATAGTGGCTGAGCTTGTATATATTTTACGTTTCCGTCCTCAGTCCTGAACACAGTCTAACACAAAGAGGACAGGTACTTCCTTTAAGAACGCAGCTATTTTCACAGCTATAAGCCTGATGTGAGCACAGCATCTGCTCCAGACAGGGATGAGTGAACCCAGCCAGACTTGGGGTTTGGAGGAGGTCAAAATCTATTCTGCTGATGTTTCTGTCATGTTTATTAAATTGCATTTTTTTTTTCCAAATGCAATTACACTTTTAGGAAATATTGCAATTATTTTAAAGAGAGGACATTTTTGTACTTCCGGTGGACTTAAACTAATAAAACCTGCTTTTTGTTTAATCATTATTGGTGCCCTAGGTATATGCTTTGAGCTCTCCTGCTACGGATCTCAAGTCCTGCTTCTTAGAAACAGTAAGGACCTCTACTCTTGTTTGGTTTTTGCCATAAGAAGAGATTTGACTTGGGTTATCATTTTAAGGTAGGAGTAGGCTCCAGTTTCTGAGAACTGAGCTCCCCATCCTATTTTAATACCACATTTGAGAAGACGTATTTGAGAAATCATGTAAGACATTACAAAATGATGAGGCAGAGCTTCCGTCTGTCGGCAGTGGGAAACAAGAATCAAAGACTTCATCTCAAATAAATGGAGCAGCACAGATTAATTAAATCGATAAATTCTCCAAAGCACATCCTGGTTAAGGGGTTTAAGGGAATTCTTTCCATGATGTGCAAACCACCTGAAGGTGTGGAGCTATCATTTGCGCGTAAGATTCACTCCATCTATTAGAGGCCCTAGAAAGGAAGGTTTACAAAGAGATTCTGAGCAATGTTCGTTTTATTTATTATCCAAATGGCAAAACAACAGCCACAGAGAGAAACCTGGACCTGTTTTGCAAATGAGTGATCTGTCGTTGGCACCGTTAAAAAGACGTGCAGTGATGAATGTGGCCAGATTTGAGTTAAAGATCCGTAGGAGTGAGATGGTCCTTAACACTAAAAATAATAACTGCCCTCTTTCACCTTTGCCTCCCCACTGCTGGGTTTCTCTTTCTGATCCATGGGAGAATTCGCTCGTACACAGTGTGCCTCTGTTCCTCGTGAGGCTTCGGCTGGTGTGACTATTTGTATCAGAACCGAATTAGCCATTCAGTTACACAAACACAAGGGTCCTAGTTGCCCTCTGCCTTGGAAGCAGCTCAGCGAAACCACCCTCAATTCCACAATTTTAACCGTACACAGCTCAAAAAAGCTTTCAAAAATTTCACCTCTCAGAGAGTTGAAATAAATTTCCTTAAAATCTGAGTCACCTGAGCATTTATATCATATTTCTCTTCAAACTTAAGCACACATGCTACTCTTCTTTGTTTATAGGAATGCATGATTTATTGGACACTATTTCTTAAGTATAAAATCCCCTCCTTAATATAAAGATGGAATTTAGATGACCTGTCTGCTATGTTTTGAGATTTAAAAAATGAACATTAACTATTGATCATTTTTGTAATTTAAACAGCTTAATTCCAATATATATGTATTTTATAACCCAAAGAGGATTTACCATTTTGCTGCCAGAAACTAACTAACTGTATTCATTCACCATCAATAAAATAATACAATGTAATTATTTTGCTGCTCTTCCTACTCAAAACCTATGACTAGAATAAAAGGTGATTAAATATCCTCAGTGCATATGGAGGGCCTGGGAAAGTCAGATTAACTCTTTATTTCCAAATACAGATCATTCTTCAGAAAAGTCTGCTATCTTTGCAAGTGGCCAAATTTTGGGGGCTGGAGGGATATTGTGGATCTCTTAAAAAGCAAACATGTCAATTTCTAAGTTGCTAATATTTGGATGTGGTTTCCGGGAAAATGGATTCACTCATAAAATTTGCAGATGGAGATTCAGGGCCTAAGAGCCCTGTTTGCTAGGGTGTTGCTTAAACAACGTCAGGCAAGCAATCAGATAAAACAGCCCCGTCCTCCATTCCTTTTACATCAAATAAATGAGTAAATAAAAGCCCAACTTTAACTGCTGAACAGGGATGTCTTGATACCGAGACAGTAACATATGTGAGCAGAAGAGGAATCCTGGTTCCAAGTTCCTAAATTTCTCAATGTTCCCTTCCCTTCCTGTTTTCTAAAGTCTCACCAGAGCCCATTAGCTGTCCCTGTGAACCAAACGTTTGATAAGCATTGTTTCTTCTCTTTTTGAATGTAATGTCTCTATTCGATATTGGTACACTCTTAATGTAGGTATAGTATATCAAAAGCTAGGAATAAACAATTGTCTTTGAAAAATCAAGTATTAAGCAGCATCTGTTTCTCTGAGCGGAGGAAAAACTTTTCATTGTAAAGATAGAGGTTAATTTAGTTTCATTCTATTCACAAATACTTAGCAACACGAATCAGGGTTCGTGGCCACACACCAGGCAGGGTGCAGCCCCGTGCTGCTTTTCTTGAGCTATCCTAACCACAGAGACGGCGTCAACATGCAGTAGTTTGAATATTCTGTGAAGGGCAGCCAGGCTTTTCATAGTTCACTTGGCATTCATTCACCTTTATTCGCATATTCGGTTTCAAAATGGCAAGAGGCACTTTTAAAGTCTCGCTTACAGTGTGGAAAATTATCCTTTTAGACATCTTGTGAGCTAGTAATTAAGAACCAAATTTAAAACTGCAATATCTATTTTGATACAATATTTTTAAATGATGAGAAGCAGAGTATTACAATAATTTTGGTTTTAGGAGTTGTTCAAAATTGTTCATACTGCAAAAATACTGACATTCATTTTCTACTATTTTGGAAAAGAAGTAGGGAAGTATAAAATTGCTCAAATGTTTCGGCTGTTTTACCGTGTGTATACATATACATACATACACAGTAATATACATGTATATATATAATATGTATGTGTGTATATATATCATACTATATATATATGTATAGTTTTAAAATTGAACATTAAAAGCTTTTAGGGCATAAGTTATCTTTCCATGCCTCCAAAAAAAAAAAAAAAGACAATTTCCTTTTCTGTGTTTCCTTACATAATGCTCTTCTGGGCTGGTGCTTCTGCAGGAACCGACTCACCCCTGTTTAGCTGTGGATACATGAATCCCACATTTTTATTCTGCATTCAAACTCGTTCATCATATCTAATGCCCTTAAAGCAATCTCCAATTACTGTTATTACACGGGTCACTAGAAACCAGAGGCACTAATACAAATTTTTTAAAAAGAGAAAGAGGAAAAAAACAAGCACCACACAATTAGATGCTGGTTAATGGTTGAATCAATTTGATTTTATCACGAAATCCAGCCCTTCCTCCTGAGCTGTCTGTGAGCGAGATAAGCGGAGGATGTGGGGCTCCGGCGGGCGGTGCAGGGCTGTGTCCCTCGCCAGCCAGGGTGACACCGGCGGGGACGACGGTGGCATTGCAGGGCCTGCGGAGCCCACGGCCGCTCTGCCCCCATCCTCAGCACAATCTTTCTATTTCATTAATTTTTCATGGATTTTCATTTCACAGCAAGCCGGCGTCTGCCATCCATCTGCTCGACTTATTTTGTTCGTTTTGCCAACTTTTTATTTGCATTTCACAACATTCAGCAACCTGCCCGTTCCCCACACCTTCCCATGACTCATGGCTTTACTTTTATAGAGCTACCTCGTGCTCAAAATGCATCTTCAAGTTTCTAAAACTAGTATAACCAACCACTCTAGAACAATACCTAAATTTCAAGTTAACTTATTTTGCTGTCAAATGCCTCAAAGAGGTGTCCTGTGCCAAAGCTCAAAAGCAACCCGAGTGGCCCCGGATAATTGCGGATCCTGCATGGCCAGTGGCTCCCGAAGCCCCTTCCCCTTTCCAGTTAATGAGGATTGACACGCCGCTTCCAAAACCCCAGCCTTCAAAGTACCTTGTGGAAGCAGCTGATTTTGGATTGGCTCTCAATCTATTTCCAAGTATGTTTGCCTTGAAAGAGCCTTTTTCAAAGAAAAATTCTGGAAACTTCAGTCATTTTATACATTGTACACAGTAATGGGTAGAAGATTAAAAATAGTTCATTTGCAAAATGACTTTCATGCCAATGCGTAGCTCCTTTTAGAAAAAATACATTCACAAAAGAGGGAAAAACAGATAGACAAAACAGAATATATGCACCGTTTTAATAACTAAAAACATTTAAGAAATTCCTCATACGTATTACCCTGAAGTTATCCCAGGGTTCAGAGATTTACTGGCATATTTTAAAGTGATTTGTTTTTATATACTGTACTGTTTTGATGAGTTCTGCCTCTATTCTACCTGGTTGAACTGATACTAACAAAACAAAATCTTTAAGCCTTTTCCTTTATTATTTTTTGGATAAAATGTGTCCTTTTATAACACTCATTGAGCTATTTCTAATACAGGCAGATATTACTCTCCATAACCACATAATATGGATTTGGTTGTACATAATTACCTTGTATAATTCTACCGAGAACTATAAAATAAAGTGCAATCTCCTGTTACTCTCTGTGAGAAATGAACTCTGTGGGTATTTAGTGATGGCAGGTAACAGTCTTCATAAACTCCAAGTGCTATTATTTTCCCAACGCCTCTGAATGAGGTAGGCGCGGGACATACTGACGTGTCTGGCATGTGTCATGGGATATGAACATTGTTTTGCCATTGATGTGAAAATGAGAAAGGTTTTCCCTGTCCTTCCCACATTTTTTTTTTTTTTTTAATAGCAGCTTGTTTTTCTCTCATATGAGAGTCAAATTTTGGCATTTTTTCATTTACATAAAAAATTTAAACCATTTATGAATAACTTCTAAAAGAAAGTCCCTACTGAAAAATAACACACAAAATGCAAAATTGTACAACACTAGGTCCCAGTAAAATAACAGAAGTAGGATTGATGTGTGGGGAGACATATTCTGAGAATCTTCTTTAAAGTTTTTCTGAGAGAAAAATACAGGTTCCTGCCAAATAATGCCTGAAAGTCATATTCTGTGACGAAGGTTTTTTTAATTTTTATTTTTTTATTTTTAAAGATACATACAGCTTCCTTTGTGGCATGGTAACTAAAATATACCTTCCACAGGCAAGAATAATATTTATGGATTGCATTTAATGAAAGTATTGTGTCCTGACCACACTTCAGCTGTAGCCTCGGCATGCTTTATTTCAGAGCTCACAGATCATTTTGATAAGAAGCGTATCATGCCAAAGTCACTCTCAGAGTCACACACAGAAAAGGAGCCAGATGTCACCACACTGGGAAACTAAAAGTTATCATGCGTCTTCAAAAATGATTCTTGTCCCTTAGACTAGGTGGAAACACACATCTCACAGGCAAGAGGGTCAGCATTATCTTAATTGTCTTTATTCCCCTAATAAGACAGCCCTTACTTTGTGCTTCTATCAACGTCTTCAGTTAGCACCTGATAGAGACACACTAGAATTCCTTCACAGTCTCTCATACACACGTGGATTTTAAATTGTGGCAAGTATAGAGTTTTAATATCAGATAAGCTTAAAAGCTGAGGTTATTCTATTCATTTATGGTTGTTAAGATTCATGACAATTAGGACATAATTTAAACTCGCCTTTTTTTTATAAAATAAAAAAATCTGTAATAACTAGGTATTATAGATGAAGTAATCAATTCCCAGGAAAATGCAAATAAGTATTTAATGTGTCTCTTAGCTGGCTATGTTACCTTTTAATTTGATCAGGTACATCTACATGGTTAACGTTTCCCCCAAAATTGAATATTTAGCAGTTTGATTTCACTTTCCTATCAAGATAGCTGCCAGCAGGTGCCATGGGAAATTCTCCTGCACACCAGAAATCTCTTCGTAATAGAAATCAGTGTATAAATCCTCAATGCCCTTTCTGGTTTCATTTTTGGCTATGAAAATTGAGGGACTTGATATATTCAAAATAATCAAGGTATGGACATATTTGCTATAGGAGTTTTATTTTGAATCGCTAAAGTTAAGTTTGCAGCAAATGAAGTCTTTCCCCAGATTTCCTTTTTCCCCCTAAACTGAATACTTCCTAAGCTAGCACGACTGATGTTTCATGGTAAGGCAAGTGAATCTGGAGAAAGGCAACACTTTCCTCCAGTTTATATTTCTATAAACTGCATTATTGTGAACTATTACTCCACGTTCTTCAACTCTAAATATTTAAACAGACTAATCAAAAATATTGGGAAACGTGAACACTTGAAGTGTAAAGATGATGCTTCCTTTTTCCTCTTTTAAAAGTCGTATTCATTATTCAGTCCGGTGACTTTCTCAATATCAGTGCCACTTTGTGTTGGCATTATCTCTGAAGGACACTAACAGGTCTGTTTCAAAATGATAATTTCAAACAACAAAGTGAATCGCAAGCGCACACTTAGCAGCTGAGAGGTAAATGAGAACCACAACCTCACTCCCCTTCTGAAACCAAAGGCTCCAAAACCTTTTGAGGAAGTTGTAGGGGCCAATGTCTCCCAGTGTTCCTGACATTAGGTCATAATGAATGACTGTTTGCTGTTGACATTTATACCTTCAGACTGTCTGGGTAATTTCTATTATTGCAAGAAACAATAAAGGACCTGGTGACAGAGAGCATACAGGAAAAGGTCTGGTAGAAACTTCTCTTAGGCCAATGCACAGATGAAAATTCTCCAGGAAAGATGGACAACCCCAAACATACCTAAGGTTGCCTCCTGCTTTCAAACAACTGGCAAAGCTGATAAATTCTAGCTGTGTTTTCCCAACCGTTCTTTATACTTCTACATCACTTAAAAAAATCGGCACATTTCAAATCATGATTAGAACTGAACTTTCTCCTGCAGGCTCACCAGGAGCTGACAACAACACAGGCTCCTCTTTGGGAGAGAAGAGTCGGCATGAGAAGAATCTTTTAATCCTTCCTGGCATGCACGCAGGCGACAATGGCAGTGGGGGCATTGCTCTCATATTGGAGCGACTGCTAATTTTGCACCATCCCCAATGTGAAAGCCCTCGCTTGCTGTAGCATTGACTAACTCCAGCACGGCCCAGGCCCGGGAATATCAGTAACAAGGCACAGCGTGAGTTTGTCAGTGGCAACTGTCAGCCGGCTGCTTTTCCTGCTTTCCTGGTTTGCGGGGTTTTTTCTACCACTAACAAAATATGATGCTCCTTTCTGTTTTCCTGTATTCATTTCTGCTTATTTCTCCAAGGACGAGCCCTGTGTTCTCTTAACGTTCCAGTGTTTACAAATCGACGGACACCACATTGAGTAAAAACTGCCAGCCAATTTGGGCAGGCGATCGCAGGGCTTCGCCCACCCCTTCCTCGGGGACAGTTTGGATGGGAGTAGCTGGCGCGAGGCCTCGTTCCCCCGTTTTTGGGTAATTCCTCTGGCACCTGGGGATGAGGTGGCCTCCGGAGGGTGGAAGGCAGTGCCCTCCCTGCCGGCCAGTGGGGACTGCGGGGCCCGGAGACGCGCGGGGTCCACCAGGAGCTCCTCGCTGCCCTTGCCCCACTTCGTCCCAGTCCCTCAAACATGTCACCGCGTGGCTGCTCACTGTCCCCTCTGGGCACGAGGAGGCCCCAAACATTTCCACCGGATCTGAACTCCCGAGCGCCCTGCAGGGAGCGGCTATCCCGCCAGCACCCCAAAGTGAGGCTGCTCACAGCAGACAAGCCTGAAGACCCCAGCAGAAGCCAGGGTGGAGATACCGGGGATGGAGAGTGCAGGGGCCGGCGCGCCACGAGGTCCTTACCTTTCCGCTTGGACCTCCGCCTCCTCCTCCTCTTGGACTTGCATTTGAGTTGACTGCTCAGCCCTCCAGAGCCTCTGCCGCTCCCCAGGACTGAGGCCATGGCCGAGACCCAGGCGCGGAGCGCAGAGCCGCCTCCCTCCTGCACCTGCACCTGCCTCCTTCCCGGCTGCCGCCGCCGCCGCTGCGAAGCTTGAGGTTGCAAACCAGGGAGCGGCTCACTTTTCAGGACTGAGCAGGAGAGCGCGCTCCGACCGTCTCTCTCCCTCTCTCAAATTGTTTTCTGTGACTTGCTCCCACTGGGCTGGGAGCCTCCGCTGGGCGTCTGGCGCGAGCTGCTCCCTGGTCAGGGAGGGCGGGGAAGGGTGCGCGGCGTCCGGAGTGCTCCGAGCTTCCCGCGGGCTCTGCCTCCTGCTCTGGGCTCCCAGCGCAGGGAGGCTACTTTTGCGCCTCTGCTAGTTGTTTGGCACCAGCCACTTTGAAGCCAATCACGCAGGGAGCTTGTCTATTTGCTGCTGCAGCGTCTAATTAGATCCAATCACAACTGCTTTCTGGCTCTGACATCAGCAGCAGCACCAGCCGCACCGCCGCCTGGCAGCTTGCAAACTCAGCTCCCATTTGGACGGTGAAGCTCCCAGGACCGGCGGCTGGAGGGAGGCTGCTCCCGGGGAACAAGGACGCGGCGCGGGTGCGTCTGGGAAAGGCCGGGGGAGCCTCCGGGAGGGACCCTGCCCGGGAGGACGAGGCCTCCTGCTGCAGCCACGCGGACAGCTCGGCTCGCCCTGCTCAGAAAGACACAGGAACGGGTTTCTCCAACCAACAGTTTTTAACTAGTTAATTCATTATCATGCGCCTTGTGTCAAGGGGGGGAATACCTCTTTCAGAAATGCAGAGACCGCACTTCCTCAGAAACGGACTGAGGTTTGCAATTCCCCAGGAGACAGCGCCCTGAGGGGTGTTTATTCCTCAGAGCCTGCATGCTTGTCTGTTTGCTTGTTTGTTTGCCTCTTTTCTCCCCCTCTTCATACTCCTTGGCCGTCTCCATTGCAAAAGATAAATCTTGCATAAAGACAGAGGTTTTGGAATCTGAGTCTGATTTTCGCCGTCAGGAATTTCATGTGTTGCTTTATTTAGGGAACAATGACACAAAAGGAAGAGAAGGCTCTCATCGGAGAGTTTGGTTGTCAAATGTAATATTTGGATGAAAGAAAGGAAGATTTACAAAGAAGCCGATTGCACATTGAAATAGTTTTAAGCAATTTTTTTTTCAGGAATGTCCTATGTTTCAAATTATACTTATGGAACCCTAGAAGTCTTATGTAAAATATAAAGAGGAATAGAATCTGGTAATCATCATTACATCTTGTATTTAAATCACATAAGCTCTTAATTACAATAGTCATGTTTTTTAAAAAAAATCCACTCTAAAATTCATTAGCGCACATTAACATGTTGATATAAAAATGGCACACAAATATTTCTGCTATTCATTGCCTCACATGCAACCTTTTCAAGCTGCTTATGGGCCTAGAAATTTCCAGATAATTTTTATTATAAGAAAAAATAATCACTCTGGAGAACATTGGAAATAATTAGGACATTCCTGTGTTGTTATGTGCTGAGCTGATAGATCGTAGCTCAGTTTTCTTTGATGAAAGACAGTAAGACATTTGATTTCAAATCTTAACTCTACTGCTATGACCTTGGGCAAGTTAAACCGTGCCTCAGTTTCCTCATCTGTAAACTGGCGATAACAACGTCACCCACCTCATAAGTTCATTCATACTCTTGACTCAGTATCAACCAGTATAGACAGGAACTGGAACATGTTAATTACTCCATGATTGTTTATTAAATTTTTTCCAGCAAATAATTTGGAAGGAATGAGCGTATGTTACAGACAGGCCTCAGAAAGACAGGGCTTCTGTGTTTTTCTTTGAGAACCTTCTAGTTCAAGTCAGACTGAGGACCACCATCAAACTAACATCCCTCTTCAGTGCTGGCTTCAACAACCCTGTTCCCATGACAGCACAGCTCAGCTCTGCTGATAATTCCCGGCGAGGGTTAAGAAGGCACATAGCTCTCTCACTTCCTCTCTGCAATATGCAAGATATTTGAGTGCTTAAACTATATCGAGAAACACAGCGCTAGGACTCTGTCTGTGAAACTTCTGAGCTTCACACAATGTGCCTGCACTAATCCAAAGTTGCCCTACTTCTGCATCTGCAGAAAACCCAACATGAAGTGGAGTCACCGAAGGAAGGTGCTTCAGACGAACTTCACAGACACACACAGCCCCCACAAGGTGGTCAGCATTTATTAATGGCCCCAATAGCTCCATCACCACACGGAGCAGCCGTGCTGTCTGGGAGACTTGTATACAATGACCCTTGTTTCACTCAAACGGCAGGTGTGGTGGCCGGAAAGTAACGTGTCTAAATTATATGTTCTTCTGATGTTGGTGGAGTGGGGAAACAAAACTGAAAACTGTCTTTGAACACTTCATTTAGATCCTAATTTGAAAGTTAGTCAAGATCAAAATTTTGGCAAACCTTTTTCTCGAAGTTCCTCCAATTCGTTCAGTTTTGTATAATTTATGAAAATGCTGTTTTCACAGAGATACACGCTGTTTTCTGTATTGTATTTATTTTGCATAAGACAATGCATAATAGATGATGCTAGGGTGACGGCTGGACGAGAAAGCGTTTGCTTCTCATCATAGAGAGGCTTTAAAGAAGAGGCTCGCAGCGACAAGTACATTAACTCCAGCGTGGTCTCCAGCACGTCTCACTCTGCTGTTGCAAGCAGGGCTGCGAGTGAGCAGTGCTGGTAAGCTGCCATTCCCCGACGAGCCTCCTCACCTCCTGCCTGTTTCCCACAGCGCCTCGGCACAGCTTGGCAGCCTGGTGGGATGAGCAGCAGTTGGAAGAGGCTTCAAGAGCAAGAGCCAATCTCGCCCGGTGCCCATCAGGAGATGTCGCTGTGGTGTCCCCAGCTACTACATGCTCAGTCCCTGCCCTTCCCACAGAACAAAGCGCTAGCAGAGAGGTTGCAAGGAGGAACCAGGCAGCTACAAAGCCAACTGCAGCCTGGCATGAACCTATTGGGGCGGGGAGGAGATGGGTGAGGCACAGACAGGAGCCCTTGGCTGGATGGGAGGGGCAGTGCTGCCTCCACAGTGAGTCCCCACACCCAAGTGGCATGTGTGTGCCGGGAGGAGGAGTTTTCTCAGTCAAGGCCAGAAAGGGTCCTCCTGTTGGAGTTGCTTAAAGCTCCCCCGACTCACCGTTGTGCTCATCAGTCCTGCAATGTTCCAGGTCTCCTGTGTGATATTTTGCTCGTTTCTTCAATGTCTGTCTCTCCATAGATCATAAGCACCACAAGAGGCAAAACCACGTCTCTCTGCGGCTTTGCTGCTCTGCAGGCACTGATGTGGGACACAAGTGTCCTTGCCTGGCAGATGCTGATATCTACCACTGGGGCAGTGCTTGCTCTGCTCAAGGTATAGTTCTGAGCTTAAAGGTTATAGTGACTCTCATTTAATGCACAAGACCTCGATGGTAGCAGGACTGAAACAATATTCATTTTAGAGATGAGGAAGCAGAGGCTTAGACAACTTAAGTAACTTGCTAGAAGTCACACAGGTTACTAGTCAGGATTCACACTCAGCGCATCCTAACTTCACAGCCTGGGGCTGTTACCACTATGCCCTGCTGGTATTTTATTCTGCAGCCTGAAATTGGTGGATGTTGTGAACTTCCACAAGCTTTCTTGAGATAAGCAAAAAAATACATTAAATAGTGACTCAAAGCTTCAGTAAGCCTGTGTGTGTGCATAGTATACACATGCATAAAAAAATCAGAATTTTTCTTTCCTCAGAACTAACATATGATGTGGACAGAAAGACCTTATCATCCTCATTTTTCCCCTGAGGTTACGAAGGTGAAGTGTGAAGTCTGGATTCGTGTCATGTTGCCAGATAGCAGCGGAGCCATGACCTGAATGGAAGGTTCCAATCGATACATCCCCAAAATAACAGCCATGAGGAACTTCATAGAATCACATAACTGCCCCGACCTTTTATTTCTGCAAAAGAGAGACCTAAGGCATCCTTCCTGCGGCTGACCACACAGATTGCATCTTTTAACCCAAATTCAGGTCATCTTGTGTCCCCTCCTGAATGTTTTCCTCTCAACTCCTTGACCTGTCTGAAGACATGGACAACTATTCTTTGCTTCAAAGTCCTGATGGTCCATATTGACTTATAATACTTCAGTTCTTAATGCATTGCAATGTGTGTCTTTCCAGACAGTTAATTTAAGGGGTTGATTGACTCAATTTCTTATTGGTTTCCCAAAACAAGTAACGCTGACAAACAAACATGATTTCTTTAGAATCAGAATGCTAGTTAATATCCCCTTCCCTCCATCAGACAATTTTACCAGGTGGAAAATAGTAGAACAAAGGATTCCCTGGAGATACTTGTGTTTGCTGACTCACTTTGTCATCACATATGACACACAATTATGACTTTTTACAAGAAATAGCACAAGGGGACTTTTTTACTCTTTCATCTTCAGCCATTGCTCTTAAATTTAAATAACTCACATCAAAGAACTTGGGCACGAGAACTGAAAGCATTGCCAAACAATATTGTGCAACATACCTGCTATGCCACATGCACGTGTATGCACACTCTCTTCAAAGGGCAAGGAAGGAGGTTGGTGAAGCGGAGGGGGCAGCAGAGAAGTCCCAGGATGCAGAGAAGCTTCTTGAATATGAAATGCTCTTTATCCTACACTTTTACCAGAGTTAGTTTTTTTTTTTTTTTAGATGGAGTCTTGCTCTGTCGCCCAGGCTGGAGTACAGTGGTGTGATCTTGGCTCACTACAAGCTCCGCCTCCTGGGTTCACACCATTCTCCTGCCTCAGCCTCCCAAGTAGCTGGGACTACAGGCACCCGCCACATCGCCCGGCTAGTTTTTTGTATTTTTAGTAGAGACGGGGTTTCACCGTGTTAGCCAGGATCGTCTTGATATCCTGACCTTATGGAATTAGTTTTCCCCTTTGTTCATTCTTTTTCTTGGAGGCATGCCTATGGTTTGAGAGCACCAAATGCACACTTAGGAATTTCCTGTTTGAACTTGGTGTGGAGCAGGCGGGTGGATCACCTGAGGTCAGGAGTTCGAGACCAGCCTGGCCAACATGACGAAACCCCGTCACTACTAAAAATACAAAAATTAGCAAAGTATGGTGGCACACACCTGTAGTCTCAGCTAGTGGGGAGGCTGAGGCATGAGAATCACTTGAACCCAGGAGGTGAAGCTTGCAATGAGCCGAGATTGCGCCTTTGCACTCTAGCCTGGGCAACAGAGTGAGACTCCATCTCAAAAAAAAAAATAATAAAAAATAAAATAAAATAAAATAAAAGGACAATACTTGGAAAATACAGGTGAAAACAAATATCCTCCATACGTAATCACAAGAGCAGACTCCAAATTCTGCTTCTGTTGGTGCTATGGGTCTAACACATTGGGGAAGACGTAACCCTTTCTGAACACCATCTGTAAAAGGGGGGAAAACAACGGCACAGAACTGCTATGACAATAAAGAAAAAGGATGTGAATTTCTTTGTGAATGATCCTGAAATGCCAAAGTCATGTAGAATGTTTAGTGTCTTCTTTTAACACAGCTGATTTTAATCACTAACGTACCTGTGACCAGGTGAAAGCACCGAAAATCAGGATAGTCTTTAAGATCGAGGGAAGGCAGGGATGGAGGCTTCCATCTCGCAAGCCCTGGAGGCTCCCAGGCCCATTTATTATGCAGCGCAAGTGACCTCAAGTCATCCATCTTTCCTCAGGGCTAATTGTAACAGCTGATTCCATTTCTTCCTGAGGGTCCAGGTCATTCGTGCAAGGGCTCTGCCAGCTGCAGGGAGAATGTGCTGATCAGTTGTATTATGATATCAGTGGCCTTTGGATAGAGTGAAGTATGGTATTTTACTACTACATATTTGTGCAGGATATGAGAAATAATGGCTGGAAATAATCCTTTTCAATATCCTAGATAGGTTCAATTACTTACATTTACATTGACAATGCCCTTGGTTGCTAGTTTCTGAAATGGCAAACCTTAATATTTTATAGAATCATAAAAATTACCATTATTTAAAGCTACATTAATGCACGGCCCACCCTCGGTGTTTCTTTGTGTCTTAAACGAGTATGGTTCAAAGAGTTATTTTTTTCACACTTTCCAAGTCTTCTCTTTGAACCAGTGATTTTCAAAACGTACGATGTCATATCCCCAGAGCGCTGTGTGACAGCAGGAAGAGAGAAGGAAAATAAAACACAGATGGAATTAATGGTTTGGGGTGTTAATCGATGTAATAAATTGAAAGGAGAGGATGAAAGCTTGTCGGGAATACATTTCTGTTATTTAAACTAGGGTAGGCTGATGTAATGAATTTATTTCAATTTTCCACTCTGATGTTTAAAGTCTAAACACTTCATTTCCTCCTCCGGCTTCCTCGGTTCTCCCAGTGTCTGAGGCGCAGGTGCTGTGCATTTGTGAGACTCCAGTTCATTTTCCGGCTCTCTCCCTGGCCTTGGCCTTCGGGGACCACATGCAGAGGCCTGAGGGGACGCCTGCTTGTCACGTGGTTTTGATGCCTGAACTGGCATCTCTGGCCACTGAGAGCATTAATTTAAAAACTCTGGATTTTAATTCTGTACATTTGGTTCCAGCAGGGAGAGGAAGAGCCAGGGAAACCCTTACTGGGCTCCGAGCAAGGGTGAAGCCTGGGGAACTGGGCGGCCTTGGGTTTCCACCTCCCCGAGACCCCAGCCTGACTGGGATCCAGGTGGGGGTCAGTGAGAAGCCTCCGATGCAGGCCCCGCCGCCTGTCTCATTTTTTTGAGTTGACCAATGAGTAAAGTGGACGATCGCCCAGGGGATGCGAGGTTGCCCTGCGAGTCCAAACCAGGTAATATTATCCCTTACTGAGTGAGCATGGGCTTCATGAAAGGTAACTGCCCACATGAGCAGAAAATGTTGCTGAACTAGAGTGGATGTGTGCAAACAGTAGGTGATGAGGGACCTCGCTTTGCTACTATTGTGTGTGCTCGGTCCTCAAAGGCCGGCCAGACAGCCAAATCCCACGAAACATAGTGACATCCTCTTATTCCTCAAACTCCTGGGTCCGTGCAGAACAACAGCCCTTGCTCTCTGGACTAACACACACCAGGAGAGAAACCCTGTCCCACTCACTTCTGTGAAAAACAGCAGCACCTTCCGCCACCAGTGCCAGAGAAATAAGGAAAGTGAACAGGAGGCAGAGGAAGGGGTCCTGCCAGGATAGCGGCCGAGCGCAGAGTCCATCAGCTGTGGCCCCAGGGTGGATGGCAAAGTGGGGGCACCCCTGTCGCTGCGGCAGATACACTCACGGGGTCTTGCTCCTGCCGGGGAGGAAAAGAGGGAAATGAAATTCATCCATGTCTCCTTCCCGTGAAGCTGCCCTTCTCAGCCTCACCCGGGCGATTTTGGTCATAGTTCTGAGTTTTCAGCTTGATAATTGTCCTAGAGACATTGGGGTTCCATTACCATTTCTGAAAATGAAGCCAGTTTTCCACTTCCAGGCTTCCTTTTTCATATTTCCAGAGCTCAGAAACATTATTTATATGGCCATCCACGACTTCAAAACCCTGTCCCTCAGGGAAGCTCCCACTGAGGAGCTCCGACCCTGCCTGACCCGTGTCAGGGGAAGCAGTATTTCCTGCAAGCATTTTGGTGAAAATTAAACCCGTTAACACTTGTAAGAGTTACTGGAACAGTGGAAATACATGTGTGCAGGAAAATAACTCGAGCCAGCTGTTGTCTTGCAGAGCACCCGACATGTCTGCAGGCAGCAGACGGGCTCGTGCCCTTCAGTCCCAGGAAGGGGCCCAGCGCTGCGGCCGGAGCCCAGAGGGCAGAGCTGCTGGACTCCCAGTCTTGGCCCTACTGGCCACGTGGGCTGTGGCTTCATGTCCCTGATCTGCACAAGGCACTGGGTTGTTGTGTGGTTGAAGAATGTCAGCATTCGTAAGGCTCAGAACACTGCTGGGCACACAGAGTGCTGTGCAGATATTTGTTATATCATAGCAAAAAAAAAAAAAAAAAAAGAAAAAATGCAGGGATCTCACGTCGTTGCTTTAGACAGCAGTGTCGAGGGTCTATTTTCACAGTTGGTGTGCACTTTGGGAACGTATTGTACAGGTGCCTAAGGGCGGGTTGTCTCCTTGTACTGTCTAACTACAGATATTAACTAAATGGACATATTTTATTTTGTTAGATTTTACACTGGGATGGGGTGGGGCATTAGAGAATACAACATTCTTACTGCAGGTCTCTAATTTCATAGACCCTTTGGTTCACCACAAATATTGTTAAAATATATTTGGGAAAAGTCATGGGAGAGACCATTGCAGTCTTTGAAGAAGAAAGAATGCAGAAAGGAGAATAAAGCACATTCCAAGAGAAATGAATAAGTACAAGGAAAACATGAAGCTGGTGGAATAGACGAGCGGGTTCCTCTGAGCCACGCCTGCAGGGGTGTGTAGACACTGACCACAGGGAGCGAGTGGGTTTGGAGCCAAGCAGACCTCAGCCCAAGCTTAGTTGAGTCCCCTGTTACCTACATGACAGCTGTGCTGTCCTCGTCTGTGGGGTGTCCACATAAACGTTCAGCTCACGGTGTTGTGAGGATCAGGCAAGGTTGCTTATGAGAAATGCCATGTTCGCAGGCACTCACAAACATCAGGAGAGTGTCCCCGATAGCCTGTCGGACTGGGACGCTGGTTTCCCTGCAATACTTAGGTTAATACGATCACTGTACACAGCACTTTCCAGGCTGATGCTTCAAAGCTTTGCTGGAATCCAACTGTCTGAGGTGGCATCCCGGAGACATGGCACTGAGGCGTCCATGAAGCTGGAGTGGCCTGGCTGTGGGTGGAGGGGACGCAGGGCTCTGGAAAGTCACCTTGGTTTTCATCCTGGTCCTTTGCAGCTGCCAACACATCAGAGGGAGATCCGGTTGCCAGGACAGTGGCAGTGATCCATGTAGATTGCAGTTCTAGTGCAATCAGTGGATGTGACACATGGCCAGTGCTGGACCTACTGAAGGTGGGGCTATGTGAGTGTTCAGATGGCAGTGCAGGGCATGGTGGGGCAGCACTGTGCAGGTGCCTGTGAGGGTGGGGCTGTGTGAGCACTCAGATGGCAGTGCAGGGCATGGTGGGGCAGCAGTGTGCAGGTGCCTGGGAAGGTGGGGGTGTGAGAGCCCACAGATGATGGTGAGGGGCATGGAGGGGCAGCGGTGTGCCGGCCGGGTGCCTGTGAAGGTGGGGGTGTGAGAGCAGTCAGATGGCAGTGCAGGACATGGAGGGGCAGCGGTGTGCAGGTGCCGGTGAAGGTGGGGCTGTGTGAGTGCTCACAGACAGCAGTGCAGGGCATGGCAGGACAGCAGTGTGCGGGTGCCTGTGCAGCCTCTGGGGCGGGTCTGTGCTGTTGTCCTCCGTAACTGCTGGTGGCAGCGGAGCCTGCTGGGTGCAGAGGGCAAGCATGCAGCCTACATCTGCTCTGAGCTGCAATCTGCTCTAGGTGCCACCGGCTGACCCATGGTGTCAGTGACCACCTCCCAGTGGATCCGACGGCCCTGAAAACACTCCTCCTCTTGGCCGGGAGTCAAGAGGCTGGTCATTAAAGCAATAATGAATCCCAGGCTCTCCTACAAAATGATGGGAAGGGAAAATCACTTTGGGCTATTATTAAAATGTTTTCAATTTCTTTCGTATCCAGGAAACAGTTTCTGATAAATAAAGGAAATATGCTAATATGGTCTGTCTTTTTAAAAAGAGAGAATCGAAAGACGTCATTTGAAAAAATTTAATCTTATATCTACAGCCTCTATGTACAATAATATTTCAATAATTTTAATGTTGGATTTTAATAATTTTGATGTGTAAGTTTTCATGATTTGTATCATTTGTAAATATATTTCTATTTTCTTTAAAGAATATTTTCTAGCTGGACACTTTGGGAGGCTGAGGCAGGAGGATTGCTTGAGCCCAGGAGTCAAGACAAGCTTAGGCAACATAGTGAAACCCCATCTCTACAAGAAAAAAAAGAAAATTAGATGGGCCTGGTAGTGCAAACCTGTAGTCCCAGCTTCTCAGGAGGCTAAGGTCGGAGGATCGCTTGAGCCCAGGAGGTCCAGGCTCTGGTGAGCCGTGATTATGCCACTGCACTCCAGCCTGGGCAAGATAGCAAGATTCTGTATCAAAAATAAAACAAAATGAAACAAAAACAAACTAATAAACAGACAAAAATGATGTTTTCTTTAGTTTTAATTGATAGTACAATATTGCTAAACACTGCTGTAATTGCACTTTTACTAGAGACTCAGCTTTATGGCTGAAATAACCATTTATTTATCTGAAAATGGCTGCATTAATAATTAAATATATTGCTTTTTAGAGTTTTTAAATCCTTAATTTAGTTATAATGGGAAAATAAAGACACTTTAAAATTGTTAATTTAGTAATACGTGTATTCAAAAAAATGCTAAGACCTCAGAATAAATTGATGGGGTCTCTGCTCTCAGGTTGGACATATTCCCACATATAATTGCAAACTGGCATATGCCCTGGAGATCAGGTGCACATTCCCCTTGCTGGATAAGGAAAACCGGAGAGAATAAGACACTCACGCAGGGCATCTCGCGGGTGGCGAGGCTATGTAGGGAGATTGCTGACACTTGTCCTTCCTCCACTACGTCCCATTTAATCCGTGTTTTCTACGATGTATCTTTGCTTTGCAAATGACACACATTTGATGATCTCACATCCATCGTCTTTCTCCAAACAGTGATTTACACCCACATTTAGGAGGCCCAATATTTCAGCAAGGCCCATGTTGTGAATTTCTAGAGTGAGCATGTGGCCATGTTCTCTAGGGCTTATGGTACAAACAAACATGGCTTTCAGCAAAACGAAACTTTGATGGAAATTATTTTCCTTGGTAAGCAACATACTTAACTTTATGTTTATAATAAGCTTTGTAAAGATCTCCAGAGCATGCCCCACAATTATAAGCACTGTTCATGTCACGTGAATCGCGTGACGTGTACCTGAGTGTCACGTGAATCGCCTGATGTGCACGCGAGTGTCACGTGAATCGCCTGATGTGCACGCGAGTGTCATGTGAATTGCCTGACGTGTACACGAGTGTCACGTGGATTGCGTGACCTGTACGCGAGTGTCATATGAATCACATGACATGTACACGGGTGCTTTCACCTCCTGCTCACTTATCATTTTCCCCTGCGAAGTTGCAGGATCTGAACTCTGGAGGGTGAGGTGGTGAGGGATGGGAGTGTCCTCCAGGTGCTCACATGGGGCCAGCTGCCTGAGTCAGCCCCAGTTTCCTGAGGAAGGACTCAAAAGGATTTTCTGGTTCATCTCGGTGATTAAGTTCAGGTAAGCCCACCCAGAGTTGGGGAAAGGACCATCCAGATTTATTAGCTCAGCCTACCTTGGACACAATTCTAAAGGGAACTTGGATTTAGACTCTAAAGTGAGCTTTTGCTTCTCTCACTTTTCTCTAGATAATTTGATCTTCCTCATAGTATTGCATGGATTTTATGGACATTTAGAATGAAAGGAAGCCTTGAATGATCAACTATAATAATGAATTTTCAAAGCTTTCCTAGCCACAGGGGCTCCTGTTCAAATGAAGGGTGCATGTTGAAGGCTGACAACTTGATTCTCTGTGGCTGAGCCGCTGTATGGGAAGCAGAGTGGGAACCCCTTGCTGTTCATGGCCTCTGGGGCCATGAAGGTTTCTCATCTAACCCTAAGCAGGTCATTTAAGAAGCTACATCTGACAATCTTGTTTATAAATGTTTTGTCTATTTTTCTTTCAAAGTTAAAGTGAAACCTCTTTTACCAAAAGCTTCATTCCATTTCCTTTCCAACCAGGTGGCTTCTGCCTGTTTCAGTCATGGGCAGTGGACATCTTGCTTCATTTGTTGATCACAGGGTTTTCTGCTCTCTCCGCCCATGTGAGACACAAAAATCATAGGTGATTATTATTTTAAAACCCCTTTGTTTTCAGAAATTAGAATCAGGATTGGATCCCTGATAACAGTGCAAACAATACTGATTTTCTGTTTGAATGATAGGACTTTTGATTTTCAGCTCAGCGTGTAAGGGTCTGCAAAGTCTTTTCCATCTTTCTTAGGAAAAAGCTTTAAAAAAAATCCCTGAAAGTCAACAACTCTTCCTAGATTCTTCTGAGAAGTGATGTCATGGGGAAAACTTCTACCCTAAAAATTGTGGAGGCAGGTGGGTGGATAGAGCACCACACTTAGAAGAGCAGCTGTCCAGGAGGAGACACTTCTGTGGGAACAAGTGCTGGCAGAAAACCTAAGCTGCAATTGAGGAGTGGCTGTGTGCTCAGTGTGGAGGAGTCAGAGGCACAAAAGCTCTGGGTGACTCAGTCACAGAGAGAGGAGGGCACACATTTCCAAGTGTTACCTTCAGGAATTCAACCAGTTCTCACAGAGAAGGTCAGAGAAAAGTCTCCTCCTGCTTCTGGCAGTGGGAGGAGAAGGTGAAAGTGGGTCTTTTTGAAATAGACCAGAGCATTTATTTCACCTTAGAAAAGCCTGCTCTTGAGATAAATGATTTTACCAAAGTCCAACCTATAGGGGTTTTATCTGGGTCTAACCCACCTGGGAGAGGGGAAATGGCAAACCTCCACCCTGACCTTTCTGAACCATCTAAGGCATGTTGTCTTGGGCCACACATAAAACACACTAGTGATAGTTGATGAGCTTAAAAAAAAAAATCAATGCATAATTTTCATGATATCTGCCATTACAGATAGGCAAAAAAAAAAAAAAAAAAAAAAAAAAAAAAAATCATTACATTCAAAGGTTTGGACATGGCTGATCCAAGGGGGAGTAAAACAAACAAATAAAAAACAAACAATGTGAACACATCTGTGAGGGTCACAGCCCAGGGGCACAGGCTCACCAAAGACCAAGACCTAATCACTGGACTCCCGAAAATGTCCCTCTCCTAACTCCTCACCACCACTTCAACAAGTCTCCTGTATAACAGTAGAAGAAAAAGGTTGACAGAACTGTATGGCTCAGACCTAGTTAAGAAGATGTCTCTAGGGAAACCCAAAGACAGCAGAAGAAACAAAAACATAGGACATCAACTAGCTACGGCAAGCAGGAAATGTGACCTAACTCCTCATTAGACAAATATCAGACCTCACACTGAAGGTCTATTCGCTGCTTTCCCTTTTACCCAGCACATTATGTCTGACTTTCAATAGCAACAATAACAAAATCACAAGGCACCCTAAAGTCAGTAAAACATAGTTTGAAGAGGCAGAACCAGCATCACAACCATACTCAGGTATGGCAGAGATGTTGGAGTTATGAGACTGGGAACTTACAACAACTATGATGAATGTGCAAGGGCTTTAATGGAAAAAGTAGATAACCTGCAAGGACAGATGGGTAATGTAAGCAGAGAGATGAAAACATTAAGAAAGAATAAAAAGGAAATGCTAGAAACAAAAACTGTAACAGAAATGAATTCTGCCTTTGATGGGCCATTCAGTAAACCAGACAGGGCCAAGGAAAGAATTTGTAAGCCCAAAGAAATGTTAAGAGAAACATCCAGAAGTGAAATGCAGAGAGAAAGAGGAAGGAAAAAAGACACATCAGCTGATGCAAGACCTGTGGGACAATTATAAAAATTGTAATGAGAAATGCCAGAAAGAAAGTAGATAGAAAGAAGTATTTGTAGGAAAAATGACTGAAAATTATTCCACAACTAATGATAGATATGAAACCATAGATCCCAGAAGCTCAGGGAACACCAGGAAGGAAAAATACCAAAATATCCACACCTAAGCATATCATGTTTAGACTGTAGAAGATCAAAGGAAAGGGAGTTTTAAAAGAAGTCCTTTAAAAAAGAGAGAGGGGTAAAAAAGAAACACCTTACCTCTAGAGGAACTAGGATAAGAATTATGTTAGACTTCTCTTCAGAAACCATGCAAGCAAGAAGAGAGTGGAGTGAAATATTTAAAGCACTACAAGAAAAAAAAAAGAACAAACACAAACGTAAAATTCCGTGTCCAGCGAAATTATCCTTCAAAAGTGAAGAAGACAAGCCTGAGACTGAGATAACATTTTTACAAAAGACATATCTTATAAAGGACTGGTATCTAAAATATATACACAAAGCACTCTTAAAATTCCACAATTTTAAAAAAGCCTATATTAAAAAGTGTGCAAAATAGCTGAACAGGCACCTAATAAACATTATATACAGATAGCAATTAAAGACCTGTAAAGATATTCAGCATCATATGTCATTAGGAAATTGCAAATTAAAACAATAATAAGATGCTACTACACACTTATTAAAATGATAAAAATCCAAAACACTGACATTATCAGATGTTGGTGAGGATGTGGAGCAACAGGAACTCTCATTCACTGCTGATGGAAATGCAAAATGGCCACTGTGGAAGCCAATTTGGCAGTTTCATACAAAGCTAAACATACTCTTAATATAACATGAAGCAATCATGCTCCTTGATATTTACCAAAATTAGGCAAAACATAAGTCTACACAAAACCTGCACACAAGTATTTAAAGGGGAACTTTATTCATAGTTGCCAAAACTTGGATGTAACCAAGACATTTTTCACTAGGTGAATGGATAGCCAAGCAGATACATCCATAAGTGAAATACTATTCAGTGAAAAAAAATAATCTATCAGACCAAGAAAACATATGGAGGAAGGAATCTTAACTGCATCTTAAGTGAAATAAACCAATCCAACAAAGTTGCATACTATACAATTCCAACTCTATGGCATTGAGGAAAAGAAAAACTATAGAGGCAGTAAAAAGATCAGTGGCTGTCAGAGCTCGGAGGAAGAAGGGATGAACAGGAGGAGCACAGATTTTTAGGGCAGGGAAACTGCTCTGTATGATGCTCTAATGATGTGGATGTATCTTGTTATAGATTTGTCAAAACTCATAAAATGTATAGCAAGAGTAAACTCTAATGTCAACTATAGGCTCTGGGTGATAATGATGTCCCAATGTAGGTTTATCAATTGAAAATGTACCATATTCATGCAAGATATTAACGGGAAACTGAGGAAGAAAGAATTGAGTTAGCAAGAATTTGGTTTACAGAAAAACCGAATGGTGGAGATTAAAAAAAAGGCTACTAATTACAAAATTAAAAATTTGGACGAAAGACCTGTGGTGTTAGAGGTATTAGAGAGAAGGAAAATATGTGCAAAAGTATAAGGATCCACAGATAGATCAGTGGAAAGGGACATTTTACCATATGCTCATGTTTTACGACAAGGGACAAAATTCTCTAAGCTTTCCTTATAATGAGAATCATTCTGCTTAGGCGAGGCATATTATTTTATAATACTGGACACGGAGTCTCCTTGAATAGGAAAGTATTGCTAAATTAGGCTCATATTTTGAAACATTATGCAATACTAATTATCTTGACTGCTGGTAGATCACATGAGCTACTCAAAAATAGATGCCTGTTACAGCTTAATACAGTTCATTGATTTATTCCATCTCAGTTTCATTTTAAAAGAGCTTGAAACAAAATGCCCTTCAGCTAGATACAACAATTTTCAGTACTTAGCTATGAGAAACCATAGAAAAAGGACAAAAAATAGGTACCAAATACACTAAAATAAAAAATCTTTGAGAGAAGTTCATAGGGTCAGTACAGAGTCAATTCCGTCTTATCAACGGTGATTCTCAACCTTATTTACTTATCAGAAAAGTTGGGGGAAAGTTGAGACATAGAAAAGCAATCTAAGGACTCCCAACTGATGAATCAGAACCTCTGATATTGGAATCCAAATATTAGCACCTTATAAAGCTCCACAGGCAACATGAACCCACAGCCAAGTTTAATCACCACTGCTCAGCTCCATGCAAAGAGGAAGGTTGGGGACACTGCTCTGCTCCACACACACAGGAAGTTTGGGGATACAGCTCCACTCCATCACACAGGAAGGCTGGGGACACTGCTTTGCTCCATCACACTGGAAGCCTGGGGACACAGCTCTGCACCATCCACACAGGAAGGCTGGGGACACTGCTCTGCTCTATGCACACAGGAAGGCTGGAGACGAGTGTTCTGCATCATCTACCTTGGAAGATTGAGCAAAGCGTTTTCCTCCAGCTAGGTAGGGCAATTTATTTCTCAACAACAGCTGAAGGGCATGTACTTACCAAGTAAGAAAGGGAAGTGCACTAGGAATTGAGCATACTCCTGCAGGAAAGCTGACTAGCAGTTTAATGTTATTTTCTCTTGCAATCAGCTGAAATACCCTAATAATGCTATTCTTTATCCTCAATGGTTGATTAAATAGCTAGGATAACAATTGCAAGTACATTCTCGTTATTTAAGCTTTTTGGAACTGATCACACTCCCAATGAGTGTCTCATCTAAGAATTACGATGTGAACACAAGGAATAGCAGAAATCATCCTTTCAAATATGGGCAATAACAGTGTCCATGGCAGAAAAACACTGCTGTCGTGGTCTTCCTCCCATAGGATTGCTCATTCATTCATTCATTCATTGGCCAGATCTGTAGTTAGCAAGCCTTAGAGCTAGATATTCTCCAAAGCATTGGGGAAACTGGTAAGAAATGATTGACTTGTGGCATTGGCCTTCAAGACAAAGTGAGGAGTGAAGGCACCAGTGGGAATGTGTTAAGTGAGAGCAGTGCTGTCCATGGTCCACAGAAGTATGCAGGGCAGGGTGGGAGGGATAAATTATTTCTGTACACCCTGTCTGTGCAACTGGGCTGCAAAGTATTTGTGTGTTTGGAGGTGTGGGGGGATGTTCAAATTATTGATATAAATGGGAAACAACTGTATTTATTTAAATTGTCCATCAAGCAAACTTGGGAGGATATGGTGTCATCAAGCTTTCCCTTGGGACATAGACAGTTAAAAAGAGCGACTCACCCTCCTCAGCAGGTGGCTTGAATCTGTCTCCTGGCTGTGATTTCAAACACACTGGAGCCTGTTCCTGATGACAAGGTTCATGATGACAACCACAATACTGCTCAACGTGATGTCCCAGAGGACCCAGGAAGGAGGCAGCTTTCTAAAAATGGCTATGAGGAAAAACAGTAAATCCACATCTCTGTAAGTCTAAATACTTCCTGGCAGTAGTGTTATAGATTACAGTTTCTACAATCATGAGAAACACTCACCTGGGGTTTGCTATCCACTGTATCTGGGTGTGGATATTAAATATATTTTTCTAAACATTTTTCTCTATAACTCAAAACAGAAATTTTCATCATCCTCATGCCTCAGAGGAAATGGCTTATTTTTAACGCTCTATTAGTACACGTGCTCAAAACCCAAGAGTTTTGTTTCATATATACATTATGCCTTTGTTTTTATCTATGTTGTCTTTAAAAGTTTTTTGGTGCACATAGAAAAAAAATAAATGAAAGAGAATTTTGACATCTCTCTAGGTCTAATATAAATTCAAATCTTCAAGCTTAAGAAATTTCGACAAATTTCGCTCTCGGTTTCATAAGTAATTACTTCAGGTTTATAATTTATTTTTCCAATTTGTTTCTGTTGTTGTAGTTTTCCTTGATAATTATCAAAATGTTCTCTAGAAAACAAAACTGTTTAAAATGAAATTCAGATGTCTGGATAGAGACCTCTTGTTATGCAAGGATTTTGCCTACCTCAGTTACCAAGGCTGTAACAAACTAAGATCAAAGCCAAAAGGTCTTTCTGTGCACATTTCTACGTGTGTCAACGTCAGCATATTCTGGAATAATTCCCAATTTTTCCCCCTCATACTTTAGGTAAGAATGGTGACTAAAGATTTTTTTTTTTCATTTCTTGTATCATCTGTGTCTCTTGAAATGAATCATAAGGTAAATTGGCAGGACTCAGGCTCTTTTACAGAAGGTAAACGATTTTGTGATGTTTTAAACGTCTCTGTTTGTTAGGAGAGTGTGTGCAGGGTGATCCATCTCAGCTCCACTTCCCTGTTAGAAACAAAGTCACGGTGTAAAGCGATTTCGTCTTTTCTGTGTCGCAAAAGCGTGGTCAGCATTGATGCTATTTAACATTTTATCAACTGAGGACGAGAGGAGACGGGAGCTCTTTGAGAGCCCTGCGAAGGCCGCGTGGCTAATGCTGACCCCTGCTCGCCCTGCTGCAGGGCACGGGAAGCAGCGACAATTACGGCTCCACTGCATTTTGCGAGAGGCAGGGGTCAGAACAATAGGATTGTTGTGTCGCCGAAGAGCAATAATTCAAGTCCTGCTTGCCTGTGCCGAGCTCCAGCCGGCTGCCCAGGCCAAACGTGGCTGAGCAGTCAGGACTGGCTGGAAAGTGATGGACGGCCTTGGGCAGCCGTAGGACAGGCTTTGGGTCACCTGGGGGGCTTGGGGTGGAGACATCTTGCACAGAAGCTCCCCACTTTCTGAGTTCCCACTTCTCACTCTTGGAACAGGGAGATGAATCCATCTTTTACCTCTGAGACAGATTTCTCTGGAAGCCCTGAGTAGCTGGAGAGAAGGAAACGGCCCTCTCTCTCTGTGGCTCTTCCTGCCCCCTCTTTCCCTCACCCCACACTCTTCAGGGCTGGGCCTCTGGGGAAGGGCGGTTACACTGGGTTCCTGCCCACAGGTGCTGCCCTGCTTGGGAGAACCTGGCATGGGGCAAGGACGCTGCAGGCCTCCTGTTTGCTCAGATGCCAGTGCGTGAGGCCAGGGAGGGAGCCAAACAAACCCGACAGCTGAAAACAGCAGGACAGGGAAACACCGGAGCCAAAGGTCCCGCAGGAATGTGGAGAAATCACCTTCGCAGCTTCAGGCCTGTGGCACCTGTAACAGGCTTTGTCTTTTTACCAGCGCTTCGTAATAAATTAGTTCTCATTATGTAAAACATACTTTTCTCTCCTTTGTTCTTGGAATAATACCAAGGAGTTCTTTCTTCTCCTGGTCACATATGTGTTTCCCCCGCAGAGCTCACGCCCGCACTCACACAAGACGGAGCCTGCTGGCACACCCTCGACTCTAAGGCCACCCTGAGACTCGTGCCCTGCAGGTCTCTCTTATCGGGTTCTAGGAAGGCGCAGTACTCTCAACGCTTATCAATACTTCAAGTGCTGTATTTTCAGGCTAATGTAACTAACCAGAACCCTGTTTTCTCCCGAACACACACACACACACACACACACACACACACACACACACACACACACACAATCAGTGACTTTAACAAATGACGCCAGGGAGACAGACTTTGTCCCGTGTGGCCACAGGGGGTCGCTGGAGAGCGCCGGTCTGGTCTTGCAGGCTCAGGGAGGTCTTCCTCCTGCCTTTCTTTTATCAGCAAAAGCATCCTCTAAGTCGTCAGGGACACCCTTGCTTTGCTTCAGAATTATCTCATTTGGAATACGTTTTTAAAAAATGAAGCAAGAAAATGTAAGAAAAAAATCTATTCCCAAGTACTGACTAAAAGGGGATGCGGTGTGCAGATGACTCAACTGGTTTGTGAAGATAGTGCCCTGCAAAGGCTGCTGTGGGACAGTCAGCGGGCAGTCAGGCGCCCAGGTGCTGGACTTCCAGAATAGAGCTGTGGCACCGTGTCAGCAAAACTGGCCTTGGAATAATTTAGAAAAGAAAATTTTATGATATGCTAAGAGAATTAATTATTAAAAACAGAAGAGAGGAAGTCCACACAAAGGAACAGAAAGAACACAGTCATGTTTAGAGAATATGTTTGAAAAACGTAATAATTACTGTGCCTTACCTGGCAAAAATAAATTGAAAATTGAAATGCTGAATCTAAAATAGAAAGTGTAAAGGATAATATTTATTTTATTTTTTGGTGTAACCTGCTGTATCAGAATGAATGGTTACAGTTCATTCAGCACTTTGATAAGCATATCTACCTATATTTTGGTAAGTAAATTGCTGAGGTGGTTTAAAAAAAATCTATGTGCATACACACATGTTCGAGGAAATAAAGTTTTAAAATAAGATAGAAAACAATTCATTTTGGGCTAGAAAAGTGAAAACGATTTCTGAGAATTTTCAGTTAACAAGATTGAGTTATCAATCATGTAAATCTAAATGAGTGAAGGAAGAATCATAGCTGATCAAAAAACACCTGTATACCTGCCACAGATAAGGCACACACAAGATATTCTGCAGGGAATGTGTACATCGTAATTCTTCAACTTTGTAGTATCAAAGGAATAGATGCCAAGGTTTGAAAAGTTAACTAATAATTCATATAATCTTATAGCAAGTTCTGCTAATTTTAATATATATATACACATATACATATACATGTATTTACATCTACGTATATGAAAATGCACATATACACTTTCATATATATAGAAAATGCATGTATATGCATATATGTATATGCATATATGTATATGCATATATGTATATGTGTATGTGTTTATATATATGTAAGAATATGAATTAAGAGCAGATGAGGCTGGGGTATTCTGAGAATTCTTCATTTAGCAGGTGAGTTTTCATTAATTCACTAAACGATTATTGAGTATGTAATAACCTTGAAATAGAAAAACAGCTTTGCTTCATTTTGGAGATTTATATGCTTGGAGGCAGGAGAGAGATTTCAGGCTGAAAGGCAGAAGGAAGGGAGTAGTCTACTTCGTTTCAGGAGTTCTGAGGAAGTCATTCTGAGGGAGTTAGTGAAAGGGTTTTAATGGAAGCATGGAGATTTGAATTTTATTTTGTACAGAAGCCATAGAAAATGTTTCAGTAGAAGAGTGGTTGGCTGCTATCAACACAGAGACAAGATCCACATCAAAATGCTTTTTCTTGTACTCCTTCTATGCTAGGGAATGTATTCCTTCCCACCTCCAATTTTCTAATTCTGATTTGCCCCCTGAATGAAAAATTCTTAGGAGCCATGAGGGTTTGAAGCATATACACTTGGCCCAGACCCATAACCAGCTGGATTAGTCATCACCTGCCAGGTGCTGCTGCAGTAATGAATACTCCCAGCATCTGAAAGGCTTACAACAGCAGAGGCTCATTTCCAATCCCGTTGCCTATCAGCTGTGGCCTTGCTCCACAAGGTTCTCCACATCCTCAAATCCAGGGTGAGGACAACCTTCATCTAGGGCTTTGCTGTTCTCAAAGTAGAAGGAAAAGAATGGTGGCTGAACCAATGAGATGGCTTTCAAAGCTCCTGTGCAGCCGTGATCAACATCACTTTCAGTCTCCTCTCATTGACCAAAGCAAGTAACATGGGCAGTCTGGAGTCAATGGCATGAGGCAGATAAGCCCATTGTGGGAAAGGGCTGGAAGCATGGGAATGGAATGATGCATGTTCATTCACATGTGTCCACGTGACCCATGGACACACAAAGCAAAGGACTCAGAATCTTTCCCCAAGTGTTTTCTTTATCATCTTCTTTTTCTTTACTCATAGGTTGGGCAGTGGGAGAGGGTATGAGGAGGGAAAAGCCTCTCTCTGTTAGGAACCTGGGAATACGTGGTGTCAGAGCTCATGGAAGCCATGGCAGCTGGTAAGTCAAAGAAAATAGACTTGAGAAAATAAAGCTTCCAGGAAGAAGGAGCAAGGAGAAAATAAAAAACGAGGTGTGTGGCGGTTCAATCGCACCTGCTTTTCCTGCAAACTGGTTCTTTGAAAAACAGTAATTAAACTGATAAGTTCCTAAAAGAACCTATCAAGAAAAAAGAGAAAAATACACACTTCCAATAGCAGTAATAAAAAAAAAAAAATCACCACACATCTTGATAACATCAGAAAGGCAATAAGGAAATATTATGAATCAACTTCATACTAATAAAATAGATAGCTAGATTAAATGGACAACTTCCTCAAAACACAATTTGCCAATATGGGTGGAAATGAAACACGAAATCTGAGTATGACATTTATTAAGTAATTATAATTTGTTATAAAACATCTTCATAAAAGAAATTCTTGATAGTCACACTAAATTTTGTGTAACACTGACAAAATAAATAATTCCAATCTTACCCCAAATCCTTCAGAAAATAGAGGGGAAAAGAACATTTTCTCACTCAATTTATAAAAATAACATATTGCTGATACTAAAATGCAGCAAACTGAGAATTCAAAGCTACTTGCTTGATTCAATGAGGTGAACCTATGGAAAAGTCAACAGCCAACATCACAGTTAAGAGTATAACACTGAACATTTTCCACAAGGCCAGGAACATGGCAAGTGTATCCACTCTTGTTATTTCTATTAAACTTTGTACTTGAATTCCTAGCTAGTGCAATAAGGCATGAAAAAGAAATCAAGGTATAGACATGAGATAGAAGGAAGTTAAACTGTGCTTATTCACAGCACAAATGTAGAAAAATCCTAAGTAATTTACAATAAAGAATTCTACTAGAACTAGTAATGAATTTAGTATACAGGACACTAAGTTAACATATAAAAATCAATTGCATTTTGTATGCTAGAGGCAACCTATGGAAATGTAAATAAATAATTCCACTTTCAATAACCATTGGAACACATACAACTTTGAGAAACAAATTTATCAAAGAAGCGTAAGAACTATTGATATGGTTTGGTTGTGTCCTCACCCAAATCTCATCTTGAATTTTAACTCACACAATTCCCACGTGTTGTGGGAGGAACCCAGTGGTAGGTGATTTAGTTATGAGGGTGGGTCTTTCCTGTGCTGTTCTTGTGATAGTCAATGAGTCTTATGAGATTTAATGGTTTTAAAAATGGGAGTTCCTCTGCACAAACTCTCTTTTTGCCTGCTACCATCCGTGTAAGATGTGGCTTGCTCCTCCTTGCCTTCTGCCATGATTGTGAGGCCTCCCCAGCCAGGTGGAGCTATAAGTCCATTAAACCTCTTTTCTTTTGTAAATTGCCCAGTCGGGTATGTTTTTATCAGCAGCACGTAAACAGACTAGTACAAATATTCTCTAAAAAGTACAAAACATTTCTGAAGGAAATTAAGGAAGTCCTGAATAAATAGATATGTTAAGCATATGGGTTTAAAAAATCAAAATTGTTAAAATGTAAAGTCTTCCCAAACTATTCTAGATTCTCTACTATCTCAATAATAATGTAGGTGACTTTTGGTGAAAGTTGATAGTCATCTCCTAAACTTACGGACTTGCAAAGATCTAGAATAGTCAAATTGATCTTGAAAACTAGGTACAAGACTGGAGGATCTATAATACCTAACACCAAGACCTAAAACTGTAGCAATCAAGAAAGTGAATATTGGTCTATACATAGGAAAAATGAATCCTCATAGTTCTACATATAGATCAACATCAATGCTGTCAATGGAATGTTTAGTTCCCACCACGTACGATCTACTTACCAATGGTGCTGGTGGTGCATGAGAAGCCAGGGGTCCCCAAACCTCTCCCTGGGCCTCAATCTTCCTTTCTTACCACTGCCAGGCTGGTGGTCAATGTGTAGCATGCAGAGTCCATGTTCAAGTCAGGGATGAACTCAGCCAAGTGTTCCTCGAAGGCAGGGTCAGCCCAGCCACACAGGTGAAGAGGTGGGTGGTACTGGCAAAGCAGCAGGAGATAGCAGGGTGCTCATCACAGCCAAGCTGCTCTCAAGAGCCTCCAACCAACACCTGCCTCCCACCTTCTCAGAGCGATTGCACAGGGCAGCTTCTGTGGGCTGCAGGGTAGCCTCGGGAGAGACACATTGAGATGGGGACACAGAATGACAGGCCCTAGATCTTCCCATTCATGATGGCAAACTGATTTTTTTTTCTTTTAAAATGGAATTTCACCCTTGTCACCCAGGCTGGAGTGCAGTGGTGTGATCTTGGCTCACTGCAACCTCTGCCTCCCAGATTCAAACAATTCTCCTGCCTCAGCCTCCTGAGTACCTGGGATTATAGGGGAGCACCTCCATGCCCATCTAATTGTTTTGTATTTTTAGTAGAGACAGGGTTTCCCCATGTTGGCCAGGCTGGTTCTGAACTCCTGACCTCAGTGATCCATCCGCCTTGGCCTCCCAGAGTGCTGGGATTACAGGCATGAGCCACTGCTCCTGGCCAGCAAACTAATTTTTAAAGGCAACACCGAAGCAATTAAATGGTTAAACGAAGTCTTCTTAATAAATATAAAAAAAAAAAACAAAACCACCCTGAGCACTACCCCACATCGTACGTTAAAATAGAAAACACAACCCCCCAGTCACATGGTACACAAAACTTAATTCAAGGTGGATCTTATAGTTAACAACAAAAATGAAAACATAAAACTTCTAGCAGAAAATGTAAGAGGATATTTTCACAAACCCAAGAATAAAGATTTCTTAGACAGGATCCAGAAATCACAGTCATTAAAAAAGAAATAAATCAGACTTCATAAAAGTTAAAAAGCTTCTCCTCAAAATGCACCATTAAAATTTGTGAATGAGCAAAATAATGATTGGGAAAAAATATTTCCAAAATATGTATCTGGCAGGAGATATGTATTGAGACTGTAAAAAGAATCCCTGCAATTAAACAGCAATAAAAAGCAAGAAAAAGACTTGAACAACCACTTTACAAGAATACATATGACGGTCAATAAGGAGATAAAATGTTCAACATCACTTGTGTTCAGAGAAATCCACCTTGAAACCTCAATGCCATAACACTGCCGTCCGTCTAAAATGACTAACATTGCAACAATGGACAAGACCAATTGTCAGTGAGGATGTTGAGTGGTCAGAATTCTTAAACATTGCTTGTAGGTGTTAACATTTTTCCACTTTGAGAAAATATGACAGTGTTTTTATAAAATTAAAAGATATATCTTCCCTTTGATACAGCAATTCCACTTCTAGTTATTTACCTAGGACAAATAAAAACTCTGGCCTCCTGCAAAAGGCTTGTCAAAGGTCGTCCATACCATCTTCATTCATAATAGCTGCAGACTGGAAACAATTCTGAAGTCCATGAAGAAGAGAATAGGTGTAGACAAACGGTCGGGCACTTGTAGATGCAACACTCCCCGGGAGTCACAGGGAGTCCATGACTGACAATGGACCAGCGTGGATCCATCGTAGGCATTTCACTGAATGGAAGGTGCTGGACACAAGAGTCCATACCATATCACTTTATTTATGTCAAGTTCTAGACTGGACAACCAAATCTATGCTAAGAAACAAACATGAAATGTGACTGCTCCATGTGGGGTGCCGGGATGGAGTAGGGGAGCTTTCTGGGGTGGTGAAAATGGGCTGCATTTTAATAAAAACGAGGCGACCTGGAGCGTCACTTTGTCAAAGCCGTGCTGTTAAGATGCATGCATTTCAGGGGATTTGCTACCTATAAATAGGATATCTATAAAATGGGTGGTAGTTAAGAGTGGGTAGAATTACGTTCCTAACAAAAATGACATTATGTGTAAACGGTTGAAGGCCAGCATGGTTATATTGGGTGGTTCACTCCACTGCCCTGTTCCCTGCGTTTGTGTTCCACGTTTTCACACTAAATTGTTGCTAGCTCCTTGTTGCCCCTTCCCATGGTACGTGCTGGTCAGCCACACTCGTCACCGCCCTCTGCTCTGCGTGGTGTTAGGCTGAGGTGGAGGAGAGGAAGCGGGATTAGAAACGTACTCCCTTTCTTAGGAAACCTCCCCATGGCTTTATTCTTTTCCTCTCACTAGAGTGGTAAGTTAGGGAAAGTCATTCAACTATATGCCCATAAATAAAGGTATCAATACTCTCTCAATTCCCAGTTCTTGGTGTCAGAGTAAGCGTTGTTGGAACACAGCTGTTCTGTGCACAGTGACTCTTCCCATAGCAAACTTGTGAGAAAATAGGGAAATGTGAGTCCCCACCCATTTGTCCAGATGGGCAGTTGGCTTGTCTGAGACTCTATATCCTCCTGGTTGGGCGTTGCACACAAAAGAATTTATCTCTACGGGGACTCAGTGTTCCAGGTAAATTACAGTGAAGCCAGCACCTGTGCCCTCACCACACGTCTGACCGGGGCTGCCTCTGCAAAGAAGACCATGGCCTGGGGCGGCCAGGCTCTAGGGAAGGCTATTCCATGCCAGTGCATTGTCCTGCCATCATTGTGAGGCACTGGGTCGGTTGTGAGTTATTATGGTATCTTAGGCATCCATCCCTGCAGAGAACTCCTGAGTGTGGCTGACATGTCCCTTTTACCTGGCTGCATTATTCTCAGGATAGGTGAGGTTCTCCTCCTCCATGCAGAGAACTCCTGAGTGTGGCTGACATGTCCCTTTTACCTGGCTGCATTATTCTCAGGATAGGTGAGGTTCTCCTCCTCCATGCAGCCCTCCAACTGGGGTGGATCCCATTGGTTAGCTGTGGGGGCTCCGAGGAGTTTGGGAACCTGGGACGCCAGTGCCTGCGAGGTGGGACCCGTGCTCCCCTGTCTGTGGTAGCCACGCCACCCTGTCATTCAACGCCTGCCCAGCCCTTTCCTGCCGACATCACTCAAGCGTAAGAGTCCTCCTGGGATGACCCTGGAGGGTGGCTCCTGATTTTGCCCCCTAGCCCAAAGGAAGTCTGCCAGTTCAGAAGAAAATCAGTAGACTTCTGCGACTGAACCGTATGAAGTGTGGGAGTCAACGTGGTCCATGCAGTGGCACATGGGGGCTGAAATCGAAGACATGAAGTGAGCATTTGGATCCAACCTTCATGACACCCGTGACAGGGTGTGTCATCATCAACATCATCAGATCCGCTGTTTTTACAGCAGTTTCATGGCTGCACTGGTGACTAGTCATGTACACAAAATACAAATATTTTATGCCAAAACGCTTTTGAATCTTCCTAATGTCTAAAATAACTGGCCGTTCTGCCATAACCATTTAATGAAGGCTAATTTGATTCAATGGGAACGGCCCAATACCATGAAAAGGAAGTTTCTATAATTAATCTGTTCAGAAGCTGTAGCAGGATTACTTACTGATAAACTAACAGCGGACACTAAGAGACATCGGAGCATTTTGCTATTAAACATTGACCAACAAATTAGCATTAAGAAAAAGACATAACCTGCATAGTGATTCGTGTGAATTGGACCATATACATTCTTGCCAGGTAACCTATTCGCAAGTTTTGTGTCTTATACACGTTTTAAATTGTTCTGAAAAATTACAAGAACTATTATTTTATTTTAAAAAACAGTGGTTTGTTTTTGACTGAGATGAAGAATGGAGCATAATTTTTTGGAAGCCCTAAATGGATTCTTTACAAACCCAAGTATTAATTCTAAATTCAAAACCCGGGAATATATTTTTTCAGGAGTTCCTACTCCCACGATCTTCTCTCAAAAAATCAGAATGAAATTTATCATGGTGTTATTTTTTTCAGTGGACTCATAAAACCATAGAAAATATGATATAATGTTTGTTTCTTTAAAGACATCTTCGGCCCTTTATAGATGACTCAACTAAAATGCACTTAGAAACAAAGGCATGTCTCTTCATTCTCTGAGGTTAGAGTGAAAAGAAAAAAGAAAATCTAATAAATGCCTGTGAGAGCCACGCATCAGACCCGGGGAGGCTGTCTTCTGTGGCTGAGGCAGATGTTTTAAAAACCCATGCAAACTCCTAGGTCAATAATTTACGAATGCTCCCTAAACATGGAAAGTACTCCAATGACTTTCCAGGGTGCCTGTTGCCCTACAATTTTTTAATAGTCAGACATACAGGAAGGAGCTCATGTGATTAGATCCACTCTTCCATTTTGGATTTATTTATTATAAGACGCATTACATTCTTCACAGTTTTTAATGTAAGTGAGAGTAAGAAAGCCAGAGGAAAAAATAAAACAGAAATTCAAATACAAGCAAAAAAAATTTTGCAAAATTCATCCATATGATAGTTACTTGTAAGAAATATCATTTTGTTGCTTAAAAGCTAAAAAATGTTTGAACAAGTGAAGTAGCCGAAATCATGATTTTTCTTAGGGTGAAGTCAGTCTCTGAAAGAATGACTCAGTGGTGCATGAAGTAAACATTACCTGTGTATCCCGTGGGAGTTAGTGAGGACTGGAGAAGGACCAAAAACCGAAGCAACCAAAGAGAGACAGAGAGGAAAAAAAAAAACAACAAAAAAAAAAAAACAGAAGCAAGAAAAGGCTGCTTTCTAACAAAACAACAAACCAAAAAAAAAAAAAAAAAAAAAAAAAGTTTTCCTGTTACAGACAAATTTTAAACAAGGAAATTCAAACTGCCCACAGTTATCATTTGAAATCTTAAAAGCAAAGAACCAGAGAACATTTGAGTTGGAGAGAACTTTGGTTAGAAAGATGAATTAACGCAGAAACCAAAAATAAAAAAAACAGCATGTTCTCACCTAAACAACGGGTTCACACGGACGCAAAGATGGAAGCAATAGATACTGAGATTCCAAAATCGGGGAGGGAGAAAGGAGGGTCAGGGTTGAAGAACTGCCTACTGGGTGCCATGCTCACCATTTGGGTGGTAGGTTCAAGGGAAGCCCAACACCTGTGTCAGGCACCATGTTCACACAGTGAACCTGCACGTGTAACCCCTGAAACTAAAATAATAAAATATTTTTAAAAGGGGATAAATTCCCAGGAGCTGAACCATCCCTCTACTCACCCACCTCCTCTAGGAGGTCTGCGAGAGACCACTTGGGTCAGCTGGGAAGGGTCTTCGTCCCACAGACCCGCGTGTTTCTCCACCTCCTGGGCACCTCACCGGCCACCAGCATGATCTTCTCATGATGACGTGATGCTATAAAAGTGATTTATCTATTGATCCATGTGCTCAATTTTTAAAATAGAAAGTCGAGCCTCATTAGTCACAGATTCACAGTTACGAATTTGCGCACTTAGTAAAATGTAACTTGTTATCCCCAAGCTTGTGCCACTTTTGAGGCCATTTGCAGACGCGCTCGGGAAAGCTTCAAAGGGGTGAGAAGCTTGGGCAGTGAAGGTGTGTGTTCACGGCGGAAGCCAGGCTGTGTTCTTCCTACAGCTCTCATGCTGTGAACACGTGTTCTTTTCACGGCCTATTCCACTCCTTGCGTTTTGCCGTTTCATGCCTTTTGCTGGCGATCTCACTGTTTACAGTGACACCCAGCACAGAGCTGAGATGCTTCCTGGTGTGTGTGAGAATCAGCAGCTGGGATGTGCCTCCTTGGGAGAGTCTGTGTTAGAGAAGCTTTGGTCAGGCCTGGGTTATGGGCTATGGGCCTTGGGTCCAATATCCACAAGTCCACAATGGTTATTAAACACGGCATCTTTAAACAGAAGCACACACCCATCAAGATTAGCTATTGACTATTTGATGAAAATGTGTGACCAGCGGCTTTCAGGAACCTAACCTTGTGTGTTCCAGGGGAGCAATGGTTCAGGCCGATTCAGGGTCAAGTCGACTTCAGAGAACACCAGAATCTGTGTTTAAATCTGTACAGTTCTCTTGGTTCACTTATTCCCTTCTAGGCCCTTTCTCATGCCTATCCCTATACTGGATGATAGGTTATAGTTGGGACCAGGGGCAGACACTGCCCTGTTCTCGCCTTCTTTACAGTGAAGTCTGACATAACACACTCAACCAGGTGGTTCCCCAGCTGAGGGGTCTGTTCCCAACACAGGCCCGTGGGCTCCAGGAGCACCGACCCCACCGACCTGGCCGCTGCTCTCTCAGGAGGGTGGGAGGAGGGAGAGCACCAGGAAGGATAACTCCTGGGTCCCAGGCTCAGGACCTGGGGGATGAAATCATCTGTACAACAACCTCCTAACTAGGGACATGAGTTTACCTAGATTACAAAACTGCACATGTATCCTGGAGCCGAAAAAAAAGTTTTGTGTGTGTGTGTGTGTTTTTTCTGTTTAATGTTTCCACTAAACAAGCAACAACTGGGATGAGAACTGCTCAGGGATTGCGACCGAGTGAATATGAAAGTGGGGGGTGCAATGAGTACCCCCCAAAGAAGGGGAAGGTTTTATTGAAAAAGTCCTGAGGCCAAAGAAGCAGTACCTTATCTAAAGGTTTCGTTCATAGAGTGCCCTGTTGCTGCAGGGTATTGGAGGTGGTCCCTGTCCACATCTAAAGATGAGGGACTCCAGGCTGGGAAAGAAAAGCCACTTGCTGAAAACCACTCTTTCACGCCGGTCATGGCTGCCCCTCCTGGGTAAAGTAGACAGCTTTTTGTTGAAAGCCTTGGTGATATTTACTTAATTCCCCCAGTCCCTCACTCCGCAACCCTCCCCAGCTTTCAGCTCCATCGTCCTGTGCGTTGAATCCCGCTGTCTGTATCTTACAGCAGAGAGTGAAGGGCTCTCCTTTTGCAAGGCTGTCCTGAAGTTCTAATTCCTCCCGTCCAAGAAAACCAGCAGCTGATCATCATCTTAAGCAGATCAGCACCGGCAGCCAGATGCCGTTCAGGCTTAAGTGCCCAGAAAGCCGCACGGATTAATTGCACTCTGTGTCATTAACCTCCAGGTCGGATTAGGTCACCTCGATTAAAAGCTGATGCTGGAAAGATTGAAAAGGGTGAGAAAGTCCTGGATACGAAGACAAAAACTTAAAGCATGAATGTCCCAATCCTTGGGGCTTTAAAACAATAGTTCAACCGCCTGACCCATTCAGAAATCTCTTCATCTCTTTTCATTCACACACTCACACGCATCCATTTCCATCCTTTGCACACATAAAGTTACTTTCAGAAGTTCAAGCTACTGCTGTGATCAGATTCTTTTGCTGTCATTACTGATGTTGCTGGTTGTTTTGTTGTTGTTGTTGTTTTGTGGGATGATAGTGTGTTACAAACATTTGTAAAAGTCCATTAAATGACAACAGAAAACCCCCTAAAGGCCAATTCTTTGTATAAAATTTGAGCCCGCTTGGTTGCTGTCAGAGCCTGCAGTAACGTGGTAATTTGCCGTGGAAGTGGGATTTCCTCTGTTGCTTTGGTAATAGAGTCCTGTGACGGGCCAGTTGTCCGTGAGGACTGGTCATGTCCAGGTCTATGAGCGCTTATGCCAATTTCGATCCCAAAGGAAATGGCCTGACTTACTTCTACTGATTGTTCTGTAGAGGGGTAAGATGTCTAAGCAGAGAGGAACACCTGCTGTAGAGTGGAACTGTCTATGCTTCCTGTTCCTTTATGGAAGCCTCATGAATCCTTCTGATGAACAAACGAACGACGTTTCACAAGTATGCCTTAGATATGTAGGCTCCAAATCCTAAATTGGTGCAAAGGTTGTCCTCTCTTCTCTGATCCTTCTCTCTCTAGACACTCCTTATAAATATTCCCACTCCCTCCATTCCAGCCCACCGGCAGCCACCCCACCTCCTGGCCTCCACCCTACAGCCTCACAGGGGCCTGCTTTAGGGTCTCCCACTATGACTCTTCCCTGGTTGGAACAAAACAAGTCTACTGCAATACAGAACAAGATGTTGACTGACACGGTGCGCCTCGATGGATACCCAGAATCCTTCTTTTTTTTTTTTTTTTTTTTTTTTTTTTTTATTTTTTTTTTTTTTATTTTTTTTTATTTGAGACGGAGTCTCGCTCTGTCGCCCAGGCTGGAGTGCAGTGGCCGGATCTCAGCTCACTGCAAGCTCCGCCTCCCGGGTTCACGCCATTCTCCTGCCTCAGCTTCCCGAGTAGCTGGGACTACAGGCGCCCGCCACCTCGCCCGGCTAGATTTTTGTATTTTTTAGTAGAGACGGGGTTTCACCGGGTTAGCCAGGATGGTCTCGATCTCCTGACCTCGTGATACCGCCCGTCTCGGCCTCCCAAAGTGCTGGGATTACAGGCTTGAGCCACCGCGCCCGGCCAGAATCCTTCTTGCCCGAACCTCCAGGACTCTCCTGAGGTTCTGCACTGTCACCCACCGATATTTAGCAGTCTGCACTGTCACCCACCGATATTTAGCTGGCCCCATATATGCACGAAAGGCCTGCTGGGCCACTCCCCTTTCCCTTCACCGATTTCATGATTGAAACAGCAAAGCTATACCTTTTTTGTTGTTGTTGTTGTTTTGAGATGGAGTCTCGCTCTGTCACCCAGGCTGGAGTACAGTAGCGTGATCTTGGCTCACTGCAAGCTCTGCCTCCCAGATTCAAGCTATTCTCCTGCCTCAGCCTCCTGAATAGCTGGGGTTACAGGCACCCGCCACCATGCCTGGCTAATCTTTGAATTTTTAGTAAAGACAGGGTTTCACCATGTTGCCCAGGTTGGTCTTGAATTCCTGACCTCAGGTGATCCATTCCCCTCGGCCTCCCAGTGCTGGGATTACAGTCGTGAGCCACTGTGCCCAGCCCCATTACTCATTTTATTTTTTTCAGCCTTCTTTGAAATAACCTAAATTTGACCAAGGAAATAAATAAAAATAATAATTATGCTAGTTTGGGGGCCTTCTGGAAAGATACTTGCTTCCTAATTAAAGGACAGAGGAGAGAATGCCAGCACTGTCTGTACCCTGTCTTCCTTGCTTCAGTACAAAGGACTCTGGCAGCTATGGGGTCACATAAGCAGGGAGACAAAAACCAGCCATCCTCCCGACAGCACAGTGGAAAGCTGCAGAAAGCAGGTCGACAGCGACACAGCAATTCTCCAGCTCACTCCTGACGTGCAGGTCTCCAGGCATTTGTGACAGAGAATAACCAGACGCTTTTGCTTCCTAACCCACGCACACACAAGTCCTTGCAGCTGAGTACAGCCTTAATTGATGCATTGTGGAAAACACTACTGTGCTTCGTCTAGGCTATAGAATATACAGCAAGACCCTGTGCCTTCCCCGAGAGCCAGCATGGCCGGTGGACAGGTCAGAGATGTGGGTAAGAAGGCCCTGTCTCTCTGACTCCAGGACTCAGGGTCCCAGCCCAGCCCCTCATCAGAACTCCAGCTCAGTCAACACAGATTCTCTCATCTGTAAAATGATGATGGCAACACTCACTTCACAGACTTGTCATCAAGATGAGAGGAAATGATGATGACCAAACAGTGCCAGGCATTCCACACCTTCACAAAGCATACCCCCCACAGCCCTCCCTGTTCAGCAATTTATTCCTGAATAACAAATCACCCTGGAACTCCGAAGCTTAAAGCAACCAGCATTCTAATCTCACTCTTCCTGAAGCTGAGGAATCCAGAGGTGGCTCAGAGGGCTCCTGGTGTGGGCTGCGGACACCATCTCATCTGAGACTTGACTGATGAGCACCTGGTTCCAAACGCGCTTCCCTGGTTGTTGGACGAACACATGACCTTCCTGGCTTTTGGATGGAGACTTTAGCTTCTTACGATGTGAACCTCTCCAAAAGCTGCCAGAGTGTCCCTGAAACAGGGGAGCAGGTATCCCCCAGAGCAAGTGATGGGAGAGAGACAGAGTGAAGGGGGGGGGGAGAGAGAGAGAGAGAGAGAGAGAAACAAAAAGAGAGAGAAAGAGAGAGAGGAGAGAGGGCAGACAGAGAGACAGAGAGAGGGCATCCAAGAAGCAAGCAGCAGTATTGTGCAACTGCACCTCAAAAGTGGCATTCCATAGCTCCTGCATTTGCCATCAGTCACACACGGGACATGTGAGCACCAGGAGGTGGTGGTAGGTAGGGCTACCCAGGAGGCTTCCTGCCACGGTGCTCAGAAGATGGTCTGTGGCATGTTCAGATTAAATCGCTTGGAGCAGTAACAAACAGACACTAAGTTGACACAGAAATAATAGAAATAATGGAAACTTCAAAATGAGGCTGGCACAGATCAAAGCTGCTCAGTAGAAACGTTAGTCACCTACATAGGTGAGGCCTGTGGAGAATTTTAAATTTTCCAGTAGCCATGGTAAAAAGTCACAACATGGAACAACTGAATTTCACTGAGGCTCCATTTCCTCTCCCATGAAACAGAAACGTCTGGAGTCTCCACTTCCGAGGGCCATTGTGCAAACTGAATGGTGCCACTCAGGACGTGCCTCACTGTCAAACTCCCTAAATGCTGGGGATGCCATGACTGACACCGCTGTGTTCGGATTTGCTGTGAGTTGGGTCCTTGCAGCCACGGACCTGCACATAAAGAAATTGGATGGGGCGCTGAGCTGCTGACCTATAGGACTCTAGAAAAGGCTGAAACATTTGATAATCAGAATACCTTTTGCAACAGTTCTGTCATGAACAGGACTTTTATTGACAAAGTTTAGCCCCAAGACAACTTTTTAAAAAACCATCTTGTTTTCTAAAACCATGTCTTCCTCACTGTGATTGTGTAGCAAGATTACTGATGTGGGATGGCCACTCTCACACTCTATTATTTTATCGCAATTTATGTTTAACAGATTGTAATTACATAAAATACTGTACATTCTTCCAAATGCTAATAATGACTGAGAATATATGAATGTATAAGTATTACTAATTTCTTGTGCTGTTAAAAATGCAGTTTTATGACAGTTTTAACTGGGTTAACTGTGTGTGTGTGAGAGAGAGAGTGAGTGAGAGAGGGAATTTTAATAGAAGGCAGTACCATTATTTAATCTTCTTTTTATCAAGTGAGTTTTCAAAATATATTTAAAATTCTCACCTCCCCACTTTCTTGATGGCATATTTGGTTTTATGCTAACCTGAATTCAGAAGATCCTGTTAATAAAGATGGTTTAATGCCTGTGCATTATTATAATGGACCACTTTGTTCTGCAGTTTCCCTGCAACATGGACTAAGTCATTAATCAATGGGTGCTGCAAAATAATTGTCTAGTTCTTAACAATTGTCTATTGTTGGAGCATTTGGAATTTTAAGATAAAGATGTACAGGCTGCTCTAAAAAATGGTTTAAGATTACCCTTCATGGAATCGTGGACATATTGCTGGAAGCAGGAAGCAGCTGACCCGGTTTTAATGCATTTTTGAGTCTCGCTGTTCAATTGCCTATTCAAATTGTGTGCAAAAGTTGACTTCATTAATATCAGAAAATAATGATTTCATATTTTGTATTGAGCTGGCATGATTATTAAATGCAGAAATATCATAGAATTCTTCGGTATTTTGAAATAGAGTGAAGCATGTGAATAATCACAATGATAATTTTTTGTCTATTTAACATCAGTTTTTGTACATGGCACTCCCATCTTAGATACCTACTATAAATAAGAACCCTGTATCTGAGTGATTGCTATTCAGCAAGAAATATATGACTACACCATGCTGCTTTAGTGGCTCAAAATTAGATATTTTTCTCGTTGAAAATGCTATAATTTGAAATGTCAATAAATACTTTTCATGCCATCTTATACTGTAAAAAATTACCCCTTATATCTGTCAAGAACGAAGTATAACTCATGGCCTGAAAAAAAAAAGTAAATTCTAACCTGGGGAAAAAATGTGTGCCCCGATTTTTAAATGTGGCTTCCCTTCCTGTAAACTTGCTGATATGACTACGTCTCCCCAGACAGCATTCCCAGGGACTGTCTTAGGACATGCTTATTTTTGGTATAGCAGTAACCCATTACAGACTTTTTTTTTTTTTTTTTTTTTGAGACGGAGTCTTGCTCTGTCGCCCAGGTTGGAGTGCAGTGGTGTGATCTTGGCTCACTGCAAGCTCCACCTCCCGGGTTTGCCATTCTCCTGCCTCAGCCTCCTGCGTAACTGGGACTACAGGCGCCTGCCACCTCGCCCAACTAATTTTTTGCATTTTTAGTAGAGGTGGGGTTTCACCGTGTTAGCCAGGATGGTCTCGATCTCCTGACCTTGTGATCCGCCGGCCGTGGCCTCCTAAAGTGCTGGGACTACAAGTGTGAGCCACTTCGCTCAGCCCAGACTTTCATTAATAATTATTATTGAGTGATTTTTATTTGGTGAGTACCTGGAATAAATATCATTTCTTTTCTTTTCTTTTCTTTTTTTTTTTGAGACGGAGTCTCGCTCTGTTGCCCAGGCTGGAGTGCAGTGGCCGGATCTCAGCTCACTGCAAGCTCCGCCTCCCGGGTTCCCGCCATTCTCCTGCCTCAGCCTCCGGAGCAGCTGGGACTACAGGCGCCCACCACCTCGCCCGGCTAGTTTTTTTTTTTGTATTTTTTAGTAGAGGTGGGGTTTCACCGTGTTAGCCAGGATGGTCTCGATCTCCTGACCTTGTGATCCACCCGTCTCGGCCTCCCAAAGTGCTGGGATGATAGGCTTGAGCGACCGCGCCCGGCCGCCAAATATCATTTCTTAACTGGAGAAAAAAAAATAGCTGTGTTTGTCTCAATACCCCTTCCCCAGGGGGACCAATTGTAACTATTCTTTTTTTCTCTTGTCTGTAACAAGGCACTGAAAAATGATCAGGCTTCTGTCTCTTTCAGTGTATTCAGCGAGTGTTCAGGGTACGTTAAGGCAGGAAGGGGCAGCTGGTCCCTCCTGCCACTTTCAAGTCTAGGAGGGTGAGGCCGCGCAGAGCGCCCGGCTTACTTCAGTAACTGTCTTTGGGGAGTTTGTCTGGGCAAAACACGACACACACATTATCCCGCTGAGCCTTCACCTTCACCCAGCCAGAATGAGGAGATGCATTGCCATGGTTGTAGGTGAGGAAACTGGCGGAGGGTCCACCCAAGCCGTGCAGCTCGAATCCCAGAGCCGTGATCAGAAACCGGTCTGCCTCACTCCAGAGCCCCCAGTTCTGCCTTCAGGCTGCTTTCCATTCTCAGTCTCACGTTCCTGAGGGAAGACAGAGCTTCTGACCCCAGAGCCCAGGTGATTTCCAAGGAATCAACTATGGTTTGACAGTGTTGGTTTTGGGGGCATTCAGGGCTCATGGCAGCCGAGCACACACCCTATTTCCTGGAGTAGTTTCACGGGAAAAATAGTTTGTTATATTACATTGTGTATACGTATGCAGATACCTCTATTACATTACACGATGTATATTTAAACATATACATATGTCACGTACACTGTATTACACTGTGTATATATGTATACGCATACATATCTATGTAGTCTGGCCTCTTCAGTAAGCAGTATGTGTGTTGGGATGAATCAGAAACCACTCATATTTTTGCCTCTCCCACTTCCCTTTTCAAAAATGGTGATGGAAAAAAACAAAACAAAACAAAGCAAAACCAAACAAAACACTTTCTACCTCTGAAAACCTGGCCTGAACTCTTGATATTTGCTGAGGTTTAAGTGTGTCCCCCAAATTTCATGTGTTGGAGACTTAATCCCCAGTTTGAACATATTGAAAGTTGGGGCCTTTACGAGGTGATTGGATCATGATGGCTCTGACTTCATGAATAGATTAATCTATTGGTGGACTAATGGATCAATAAATTAATGGGTTAATAGATTAATGGGTAATCATGGGAGTGGAACTGGAGGCCTTATAAAGAGAGGTCCTGGGAGTGACCACTGGTCGGAGCTCTCCTGTGGCCTCTGCCCTCCGGCCAGTCCTCCTGCATGGACAGCCGTGGGGGTGACCACCGGTTGGAGCTCTCCCGAGGCCTCTGCACTAAAGCAAGTCCGACTAGGTCTCGTCCTTTGCAGATGCACGCCGAGCTCTCTGAGCAGCTCCTCCCCGGCTGCCCCATCTTCTCACTGGAATATGGCACATAAAGTTACCCACAATGTTTCTTCTAGATAAAGCACTGATCTCAAACTCTGCGTGTTTTCATGTTTTCACACACAAAGTTGAAAGAGAGCCAGTTCTAGGCCTAAATAGAAATACCTTTCCCGTGGGAATGAAATTTTAAATTCTTCTGCTTAATGACATATAAGGCAGAAAATGAATTTTTTTTTTTTTTTTTTTTTTTTTGAGATGGAGTTTCATGTTTCATGTCGCCCAGGCTGGAGTGCAATGCCATGATCTCAGCTCACTGCAACCTCTGCCTTCTGGGTTCAAACGATTCTCCTGCCTCAGCCTTCCCAAGTAGCTGGGATTACACGCACGCACCACTACGCCCGGCTAATTTTGTATTTTTAGTAGAGATGGGGTTTCTCCATGTTGGTCGGGCTGGTCTCAAACTCCCAACTTCAGGTGATCTACCCGCCTCGGCCTCCCAAAGTGCTGGAATTATAGGCATGAGCCATCATGCCCGGCCATAAGAGAATATTTAATGTAGTTTTTATTTAAAAATCTGTGTTTATTCAAATGTATTAATGTCAAAATCATATTAACCCATGCAATATGTTTATTAACTGGAAATAGGTGTTGGTGTTTTTCCAATCATTGTGATCCAAATCGTGTAAAACTTAGAATTGTCTCCATAAATAAATGCTTTCTGCTCATAAATAAATTATAACATTTTGGAACACTGCGTTTAGAAGGGACTCTGCTAAGTGCATTGACATTTGACTTATAATGAAAGATGAAGTAATTTTGGATGCTGATGTGTTAGGATGTGTGTATAATAGTCTTCAGTACCCAGTTATTTCAGGGAGGATCTCTGCTACTGTCAGATTAAGACAAAACAAGAGAATGCTAGACATTATCTACTCCTTCACTTTCTTCGATTTGGGGACAATTTGGAACTATAAGATAAAAATAAATCAAGTGAATGAACAAACAAAGAAGAGAAGCAGATGAACAATGAAGAAACACAACCCAAAACCCTGTTTTGGTTCATGGTAACTGAGCATGGGCTATTTCTCTCCATGCGGGGCTGGCCTGGTGTCGATGGGTTTTAGTGTACTGACATTCCACTGTTTATGCTCATGGTTCTTTGAGGGAAGGCTCTCTCAGGTCTTGGAATGATGGCATTTATCCTGCGACTTTTATTAGACAGGGACATTAATTAAATGTAAAATTCCCTTAGGCTTATATGAAATTTAAAAATAGAAATATAAAAATTTATAGTAATAATACTGTAAATCTAATAATTTTTAGTCCATTTAATTCTTTTAAGGAATTTTATATATTTTGCCCTCCGTTACCAGATGCATGTCATAAATAAAGGTGATTATAGGACAGCTGGGAATATGTGGAAACATAATTCAGTTTTAGTGTTTGATATGGGACAGGGAACACAGTTAAGTCAGGTTATTTTTATGTTCCCATCTACTTGACTGGCGTCTCTAAAGCTACTGCAAAATCCATATTGGAGACGGGACAGAGACAAATGCTTTGCTGGGAGACGTCCTGCTTTTCACAGCCTGTGTTTCTGATGAGGTATTTAGCTTTTCACAAGGCGCATTTCCATGTGAATGCGGCTCCCCTTACATCTGGACAGAGGCGGAAGGAAATGGCACCCCCTTCCCTAACCATTGCCTAGTATTATGTGACTTACACCCTTGGCCCTGCCCCTGAAGTTTATTACTCTTCCCGATTATGTTGAGACCTCTTTATTTTGCATTTCTTTCATTTTGGACTTCATAGACATCCTTATAGTTTGTACTGTCATCTTCTTTTCTTCCCCTATCTCAATCACCTTGACCAAGGTGACATTGCTGGACCAAGACCAGGAAAAGTAAATTTAACAGGGCCATCTATGAAGTCTCACCTTTAGAAGAAACAACCAAAACATCAAAACATCAGCTGCCAAAACATCAGCTGCCGAAGTATAGATTTGGAGGGACTGTCGGGCCCAGACAGCCAGGCATGGAGCTAGGTGTTTTAGTTGGCAATAAGCTTACAGTGAGCTGACAGTGTGAGTTCCGTGGACGGATTCAGAGCTAGGAAGAATGAAATAGGAAGTATGGTCTGGGGCACGAGAGGGAGGCGACATTGATAATCTGTAATTTACGGAGAGAAGAGTGATCAAGATCACCTGGATTATCAGTCACTTGGTAGCTCTCATCATGAGTGCTGTTGTGAGACACTGCTCCATCTGCGGGGGACGGCAGAGCCAGCTTGCTTTAGCTTGGCCTGAAGAAGACACTGAGAGTCGTCAAAGGTGCCCTCAGTTATTGAAACCCTGTTCTGAGGGAGGTGGAGCGTTTTCCTCCACATGGCTCCCGGAGACTGGACGATGATGAGTGTCTGAGCATTGAAAAAAAAAACAAAAATTTGTTATACAAAGCAGGAATTTCTTAATTAAGAGGGCCAGGTCTCAGTGAAGAGAGTTTCTTGGCAGGACGTGAAAACTTTCCACAGACTGGATGACTCTCCATCAGAAATACCGTGGAAGAGTTGGTTCTGTGCATGAGAGGTAGCAGCAGAGGTGAGGTGGGTTTTTTTGTTTGTTTGTTTGTTTTTGAGATGCAATCTCACTCAGTCACCCAGGCTGGAGTACAGTGGCATGATCTCAGCTCACTGCAACCTCTGCCTCCCAGGTTCAAACGATTCTCCTTCCTCAGCCTCCCGAGTAGCTGGGACTACAGGTGTGTGCCACCATGCCCAGCTAATTTTTGTATTTTAGTAGAGACGGGGTTTCACCATGTTGGTCAGGCTGGTCTCGAACTCCTGACCTTGTGATCTGCCCACCTCAGTCTCCCAAAGTGCTGGGATTACAGGCATGAGAGCCCGCGCCCGACGAGGTGAACTTTACTGATGGGTTTTCGAGGCTTAGTGGGAAAGTGGGAAGCTTTGCACAGTGATCTAAGTTTTGCAACAAACTTTAATCAGTGGTCCCCATTCCCAGATCAGCTGCTGCCTCTGGACACCACCTGGCTCTATCTGAGAATGTGCACGGGCTTCAGGGATCATAAGGGAGAAAGGGGGAAGAGATTTAAGGAAGCTGGCAAGGTTTTCTTCTTCCTGTGTGCAAAAGATTTTCTGTTAACAGCCAACATTATCCTTCCCCACTCTAACAGCTCCTCTGTGCCTGGAAGCTGGGGCTCCATATTACAGACCTGCTGGCAGACAAGGTTGGTTTGGGCGCCACCCACACGAAACTCTTGGAAGATGACTGGAAGAAGCTGTGATTTCTGCAGCAGCTGCTGTGGGTGGGAGAAGGGAGGCCTGACCCGTGGCTCTGCTGAGGGCTCCTGAGGACTGCTGGTTGGGGCCTGCAGCTTCTGCCACCCCCGACTTGTGGAATTACCCTGCGTCACACTGCTCCTGCCCTCCCCAAGGTTGTGTAAATCCGAACTTCCTGCACATACTGAGGGGGTTTTGTTTCCTGACTGGATGTTGACCCCACACTGTTGAGAAAGGTGGTTCCCGTTGGCGTGGGTCTTTTTGTGAACGTAGGTTGACCCACACACTGTTGAAAAAGATGGCCCCGTTTACGTGGGTCTTTTTCACGAGCATGAAGCCCTGGCGTTCACGGGAGGCAGAGCCCATCAGAGGAGGGAGCAGAGCAGATGCTGCAGATGCCTCGTGGGGGAAGAGAGAGGCAAACGCATTTGGGGGACAGAGGTGTGCTCCTTCCTGGATGGCCCCAGCCCTCCCCACCCGGCCATTTCCACAGCCTCACCCCCAATCCAGAGGATGAAGCCAGCCTTTAAACAAGCCTGTGCCCCTCCAAACTCAAATAGTCCCAGGCCCGCGACCTGGCATTAGAAGGAAACACAGCCGGGAGTCGAGAGCTTGGGCTTCCTGCCCCGCCCTGGCTGTTGGCTTTTGCCATAGGATGCAGGCCCCTGGTTTTATTTCCTGTGCTGTGATGCATGGAAGGTTGACCACGCCTTAGAGGCCCCTTCCAGCTCTGGTGTACACGAGCCTGGCCTGGCCCAAGGTTTCCTCATTGATTTGTGTAGCAAATGGGAAATGTAAGTCATTATAAAGACAGACTTTCACGTAACCTGGACCTGTTCAAATAAGACAAGAGAAATAATGTGAGGCAGTACTTTTTATTTTCAATTAATTAATTATTAATTTATTTATTTTAGACGGAGTCTCACTCTGTATCCCAGGCTGGAGTGCAGTGATGTTATCACAGTTCACTGCAGCTTTGAACTCCCAGGCTCAAGCAATCTGCCCACCTCAGCTCCCCAAGTAGGTGGGACTACAGGCACGTATCACCATGACCAGCTAATTTTTGTATTTTTGTACTTTTTTTTTTTTTTTTTAGAGATGGCGTTTCACCATGTTGTCCAGGCTGGCCTTAAACTCCTGAGTTCAAGTGATGCACTGAACTTGGCTTCCCAAAGTTCTGGGCTTATAGGTGTGAGCCACCGTGCCCAGCCGCTGATCCACTACTATTCAGACGCAATCCCATGGCCTTTTGGAGCAGAACTCCTGAACTTGCTACAATCTTTGTTTGTACTGTTTGTGGCCCAGAGGTCCAGGAGGGAATTCCTGCTGTTGAGTTTATGAATCCCCTTCTGAGTGAGCACACGTGACAGGTCCTAACCCCTTTTTCTCATATTCTACCTTAAAGGTGATGGTGTCACAGGAAAGCAAACCTGGGCTCAGGTGAGCCTCTGCAAAGGCTGTGGTAAGGGGGTGACAGGTGGGACTTGTATGGGGAAAAAGGTCTGACCTCAGCATCTGTGTGGGCCTCCAGCTCAGGCAGGAAGGGATTTTCCTCTCTAAGGAGGGAGGAGCAAGGCGAGGTGGCCAGTGTGGAGGCCTCGGGGCAGGACAGGGTCACAGGTGAAAGCGTAGAGTGACCCTTGAGGTCACAGGTGAGTGTGGAGGGTGACCCTAATTGCAGACGGTGACCCTTGAGGTCATAGGTGAGTATGGAGGGTGACCCTGAGGTCACAGGTGAGTGCAGAAGTTGACTCTTGAGAACTGCCGAGTCTCTCCATCCCCTCTGAGCGGCTGTGGGAAGGCTGTTCTTAACTCTAATGCTTATCGAGTTCAAGCGTCTGTCAAAGCCCAGGGCCAGGGGAGGACAGAAGACTGGGCCTAGTGTGGACTGGTCACATCAATGTCCAGTATTTTGTCCAGGCTGGCCAGGGGGATAAGCGTTCAGTGCAGTGTCTACAGGCAGAGAAGGGGAATTTGGAGGCTGTATGTCCGGCCTGGTTCGAGGTCCATACAGGGATGGTCCACGAGCCTCCATGGCCCACAGGGAGGCAGCTCTTTGCACTGAGTTTTCCTGTAACACAGAGGGTTCGGGCTTTTCAACCATGGCTGCTCCCCAGGACCACAGGCTGGGCCAAGGCCAGTGCTGTCAGTAGAGATTGAGCGTGAGGATCCTCAATCTGCCTAGGTACTGTCCAAGTTCAGTGCAGGCTTCATATCCCTTCCAGCACGTGAGTTCCCTGGGTGTTAGCCTCCAGTCAGGTGCCCTGGAAGCAGAGTACAGGATGGGACTCACAAGAAAACCTATGAGGGTTGAAGAACTCGAGACAAGAAGGGTGTGGGAGAGGAGGGCGCAGTGAGGCAGTGTTCATGGGGTCTCGGTGGCCTAAGTCACTTTGCAGAGTCCCTTCTCCAGAGAGGGATGCAGCCCTTCCATGATCAGCTTCTTGGACCCTTCTTGATCCAGGGCAATTGAGAGGGGTCATCAGGGCACCCTGCTGAAGGGCACACATCCACATGGCCACGTGGGTCTGTCCAGTGGGGCAACGGGCTTCCTGCACCCTGGGCTCTTGGGCCAGCTTGCTGCAGTGATGTGGGGTTGGGTGCGTCACAATAATTGGCCTTCTCTTCTTTGATTAAGTTGTTCCTTCCCAGCTGGATCCGGAGAGAGAACCCGTGAAACACCCTGGCTCAGCACCATCCAGAAGCTTTTCTGAATGGAGACGCTGCTGGGCCATTGGGACACCTGCAGTGGAAATGTTTACAAGGCAATAAACGTGCAGTTCATGCCCCAGACCCTCTCCCAGGTCTGCTTTTCCTCCTTTGTCTGTTCCCAGGAAGGGCTTTGGAATCAGACCTGAGCTTGGGTCCCAGCCCTGGCAAGTTCATGTGACTTTGGTAAAGTCTGTTACATTGAGCAAGAGTGTCCTGGGATTTGAGCTGGGACTCTAAGCATGGTGAGCCCTGAAAGAGTTGATATGTGTGGGTATGGCATCTGCCTGTGTTGGGTGCTCTGGAGAGGAAGGGGGTCAGTGATCACCATTGTTACCCAGGTCACCTCCTTACTTGGATGCCTGTCTCACATCTGTCTAATTCTTACCTGTTCTTCATCCCTAGATGTGCATGCTTCAATCTAGCATCTCCATATCCTATCCCTCTATCCACACTGACCCTCCACGGAAATGCCCTGATGGTCTCGTTGGAGTGGGGAGCTCTGCAGACATGAGCAGGGAAGCAGAGGCCCCGCCCCAGGACTGCCACATGACCCTCAGGTGATGGTCAGGCAGTTGTTAAACTTTCTCTCTAAAGTAGTAATTGATCACAGTCAGTGCCAGAGAAAGGCAGTCTCCCTATAGATAGAAAACACCTGAACCTGGTGATCAGCAACTTCCAGATAAGACCTCAGCAGTTGGACGAGCAGGCTCAAGCATGTGCACTAAGAGGCAAAATGGCAGAGTTTAACCAGTATGTGACCTTCTTCTAGGAAGCTCAACTGCTAAGGGAAGAAGGCCTCAAGTGAGCATGTGCACAACTCCAGTGAACACCGTCCCTGCGGCCCCTCCTGAGCACTATCAGGCCACTGTGCATGCAGATGGCACACCCCAAGGGAAGAGCCAGGGGAGAAGAAATGCAAACCCCAGAACCATGCCAACACAAAAAACCCCAAGTCAAGGGTGGATGGAGCACTGAGACCTCTCACATCGCCTGCTTGGCCCTCTTCTGAGTGTACTTTACTTCCTTTTGTTCCTACTCTAAAACTTTTTAATAAACTCTCACTCCTGCTCTAAAACTCTTTATCTCTCACTCTGCCTTATGCCCCTTGACCAAATTCTTTCTTTTGAGGAGGCAAGAATTGAGTTGCTGCAGACCCACACAGATTCACCTCTGCTAACGGTCTGTGAGAAAGTAATTCTGAACACAGGTGTGGCTGCAGCTGGCCTTTATTCTATGCTGCAACTGGCCTGGCTCATGCCTCTCCATCCTTCCCGGATGAGTGAGGGCACAACAGGGCAGTGACTACTCCCGGCACTTAAATCTCAGACTCTCGATGTTTTACCTAATGAGAAAAAATAAATAAAGTGATTTGTAAAGGGATAAATCTGGGACACTATGAATTTTAAACATGTAGCAGAACTGTGTGTTATTTTAATTTTAAGAATAGCCACCATATCCAACCAAGAAAGGTTAGCATGTAAATAATATCCCTGGACTAGACTGTGGTCATCATGAGTTTCACCCTGGACTTTTGTAATCAACCCCACAGCAGCCTAGGAATAACCCCCAAATAGGGAGTTTTCCCTCTTTGTAAGTAAGATGTACATTCTAGAGTCAAAATGAAGTGGAAAAAAAAACCCAGAAAAAAACTGATGCCTACCCAATTGATTCATGTTATCATGAATTCAATTAAACAAATTTTTTTTTTTCTTAAAATAGGCATTTTGTAATCAAAAAGAGCTGATGGCAAAACCCATCTTGCTTGTGGAATGTTTTTCTTCCTTTAATTTGTGGCCGTCAAGATAAAAGTTTAAATATCAGATATGAATGTGAAAAGCACCATGTCTACTATATTTAATATAATTATAATTTTTCAATATTTTATTAGAAACAAAGTCATATTATGATAACGAGGCATATTAGCATATTTATAAATTTGCCCTTCATACCCAGCAGGTTACTTGCAGGCTCTTTCATTCCAAGGATCTTTTGTGTAAATGTAACTACCTTTCCATTGCTAACAACACCATTGACCCCATGTCAGGCAACATTATCTTTTCCGTAATTTGCACCAAGACCTGCATTGTGTTTCATTTAGCAGAATGCTTATCAGGGAAAGACAGGAAGAGAGACATCCACAGCTCTTTGTCAAATAAATGGAGGTGATAAAAAAAAGATAGGACTTCAGGAAGCAGACTAAGGAAGTGTGCAGACAGGAGGCAGAGGGAGTATCTGGCCATTTGAGAGCAGAGAGAGGTAGGGCAGGAATGCAGGGGCAGCTCCAGCTCTGAGTGGCTTTGGGGTAGGAGCAGGCAGGTTGCAATTCCTTGTTTCCAATTTCAGGTGCTTAAGAAACTCCACTTCTGGATTTGGGGGTTTGAAAACCAGGATGCAATTGCAGAAATACCGTGTAAAGATGGAAGTGGGGAGCTGGTTTCATGGTCTCTGAACCCTCCACAGAATTGGAGGTTGCAGTGAGTGGAAATCACGCCACTGCACTCCAGCCTGGGTGATAGAGTCAGACTCTGTCTCAAAATAAATAATAAATAAATAAATAAATAATAAATAATAAAAATTTAAAAAAGGTGTGTTCGAGCTAGTTATAATGATGTAAAATTCATGGTCCTACACTGCAATTACTTTTGCACCAACCTAATAGTCAACGCCCTAAGAAAAGACTGTTGGCTCAACAGGCCAGGGCCAGAGTAAACAGGACATTTTCCCAAGGAAATCTGGGAAAGGAAAGAGGACTGATGCAGGGAGTAAGATGGGAGCGAGAAGGGCTAACGTTAGAGCAAGAGGGGTTTTCAGAACTCTTGGGCTGTTACCACAGTCACTCCGGACAGGAGTGTTGGTCCAATTTTATTTACATCTTTAAGGACAGAGTGGTTCCAGTGGGCATTCAGCTACATTTAAAAATGACAGAAAGTGTAAGAGAAAGGAAGACTAAGTCCTATGTGAGTATCTTTCAAACTAAAATGGAAGCGTACGGTTTTTCTGCTGGGTTATGTGTGTGGGTATTTAGAGTTCCAGTGGTTTCCCATCTCTGGCTGTTATTTCTGTGGCATTCAGAACACAGGACTCTCCATTGACCGAATTGTCCAGTAGTATTAGGTCTTAATCAGCACAAAAGCATAAACAACCTGAAACATTGCAATCAAAATTTTTCTACGCCAATAGATAATGAAGGAAGAAGGAGATAAAAACAAACCTCTGAACACACATGTATTTATGCGTGTGTACATGGGCACACACATGTATGTGGAACGATCTGTTAGAGTAGGGAGCTTAGTGACATGGGCAGGACAGGAGAGGGCCCCCCCACCCAGGAATGTCAGGTGACCCTCAGGTGATGGTCAGGCAGTTATTAAACTGTCTCTCCAAAATAATAATTGGTTGCAGCTGCTGCCAGGGAAAGGCAGTCTCCCCATAGAAAACACCTGAACCTGGTGATGAGCAGCTTCCAGATAAGACCTCAGCAGTTGGACGAGCAGGCTCAAGCATGTGCACTAAGAGGCAAAATGGCAGAGTTTAACCAGTATATGACCTTCTTCTAGGAAGCTCAACTGCTGAGGGAAGAATGCCTCAAGTGAGCATGCGCACAACTCCAGTGAACACTGTGCCCGCGGCCCCTCCTGAGCACTAGCAGGCCACTGTGCATGCAGATGGCACACCCCAAGGGAAGAACCAGGGGAGAAGAAATGCAAACCCCAGAACCATGCCAACACATAAAACCTCAAGTCAAGGGTGGATGGAGCACTGAGACCTCTCACATCACCTGCTTGGCCCTCTTCTGAGTGTACTTTACTTCCTTTTGTTCCTACTCTAAAACTTTTTAATAAACTCTCACTCCTGCTCTAAAACTTGCCTGTCTCTCCCTCTGCCTTAAACCCACTTCAGCCCCTTGGCTGAATTCTTCCCTCCTCTGAGGGAGGTGGCAAGGACTGACTTTGTTGCAGACCTGTTTGGATTTGCTGTTGGGGACAGAGCTATTTTACTGGTATCCTCTTGGACCCTTTGACATTTTGTTTTAGTGCCATATTTCACAGGCAATTCTTGATATTTTAAAATCAGTTTTTGAAGGAGACATCTTGCTTTGGATTATAATTTTTTTGCCGTGCACAATGAATGGAAATGTTGCAAATATGAACTTTCAATATCATTTGTAATTTTTTTATCAGAATATAAATTGCTGAACTTAGTGATAGTTATCAGAAAATGGAGGGGCAATAATGTAAGAAAAGGTCAGTGGAAGTAAAGTGTGGCTGTCAGAAACAAGGGGCTCCCCTAGTGCAAAAGGCAGGCTCAGATAGGGAAATAGCAGAGCAAAGGCTGTGAAAGGCAGAAGGATTTCACACCCATCCGCCACTTACTCAGAGGTCGTGGACTGGCCATTTAATTTTTTGAAACGAATTTTCCTTATGAGAACAGATGTTAATAATGACCTGTCAAAAGCCATTTCCATCGAATACTATAATAACCTAGCTCAGTGCCTGGCCCATGCAGTCACTTAAGGAGTAGCAATTTTTATTATTATCATTATTATTATTGCTAGTATCTTGCTTAGTCATAGGTTGAATGCTGTTGACTTCCACTTGTCTATTGGTCCGAATTTTAAAGCTTCTTTAGTGTTCCCTAGAATGTCTATCAACGTGATTGAGAAGAGTGTTTAGGCTTTTGAGATGGAATCATTGACTTCAAAGTGCTCAGACATTACTATTGCTTGTGTTTTTAATCTGAAAGAGAAGATAATTACAACAATCATTGATTCATAGGATTTTTGTGTTGGAAAGAACTTCAGATAATTTTTTTTTTTTTTTTTTTTTGAGATGAAGTCTCGCTTTGTTGCCCAAGCTGGAGTGCAGTGGCACAATCCTGGCTCACTGCAACCTCCATCTCCAGGGTTCAAGTCATTCTCCCGCCTCAGCCTCCCACGTAGCTGGGATTACAGGCATGTGCCACCAGGCCTGGCTAATTTTTGTATTTTTAGCAGAGATGGAGTTTCACTATTGTTTGCCAGGTTGGTCTCAAGCTCCTGACGTCAAGTGATTTACCTGCCTTGGCCTCCTGAAGTGCTGGGATTACAGGTGTGAGCCACTGCACCCAGCCGGACTTCAGATAATTCTTGAACCACTTCTCTGCAGCCACCACTGAGACTGAGGATGGCTAGGCCAAGAAAAGTTCCCCTTTTCTGACCCATGCAGCTATAGTCAAGTTAGAGCAAGAATCCACGTCTCCTGGACACCATTGCGGGGTTTCCACCTTTTAAAATAGAGTGCCGTTGGGCTTGTTAGTATTATAGCAGTCTTCTCTGGAGTATCAAAATACATGATATGACAAAAGTTAATTACATACAACCAGCCGAGGAAAAAAATCTCAAACTGTAATTCACAGTTGAATCTTTATGGTTTCCATGGTAGTGGGAAGATGAGAGTGTTCAAATAGAGCAATCTTGCACACAAAAAAAATGTGTTAGGTGATTTTTCCAACATTCGTAAGTAATCAGGCCAGATCTATTATGGTGTTACTGGGAGCTGCATGTCAGAGAGAAGAGCAAGCTCCATTTCAGTGCCATCAGCGTGCAGCACCTGCGGCTCTCGCCGTATGCTGGCTCTCCCCAGGCAGGGAGACAATTAAATAATGAGGAAGGCACAGGCTTCCTGGGGCCCATGGGCCAGTAGAAGGAATCCTCTTGTGCACCCCGGTCTGATGCTTTTCCTCATGCAAAAGTTTACCAGGGGATTCAAGGTGTGGTCAAGGTCAAGGCCCAGTGTCCGCAATTGCCTCGTTGACTGAACACACAGGGGACAGAAAATAACCAGAGGGAAGCTGGCCCACAGCTTTTTAATTTTGTATTTATTTTTTTGAGACTGAGTCTCGCTCTGTCGCCCATGCTGGAGTGCAGTGGTGCAGTCTTGACTTACTGCAGCCTCTGACTCCCGGGTTCCAGTGATTCTCTTGCCTCAGCCTGCTGAGTAGCTGGACTACAGGTGCGTGTCACCACGCCTACCTAATTTTTGGATTTTTAGCAAAGATGGGGATTTCACCAGGGTGGTCAGGCTGGTCTCAAACTCCTGACCTCAAGTGATTCGCCAGCCTTGGCTTCCCAAAGTGCTGGGATTACAGGTGTGAGGCACCGTGCCCAGCCACCCCCACAGCTCTCTATGATGTGGCTGACAGTTACTCCATTGCACAGCGGTGGCAGAATGGCTGCTCCTCGTTCATGCTGGGTCATAGACCTGTGAGATTTATCTCACTGTTTTCTTCACTTTTATGTAAACAAGAATTATCATAGAGGGAAAGGAAGATAGCCAATACATACATTAGCTTCAAATCACAAAACATCTTTAATATAAACTGGCAAAAAGTGCGTATTAATGTGGACGAGAAGAGTCAAGCTCTTTAAAACATATGAAAGGATTTTTTTCTGAGCCAAATAAGAGTGACCGTGGCCCATGATGCAGCCCTTAGGAGACACTGAGAACATTTGCCCAAAGTGGTCTGGGCACAGTTTGGATTTATACATTTTAGGGAGACACTGATATGTGAGGGGGGCAGGGAAGTACTGCCTGAGAAGGGCAAGGTCCCTGGTGAGGGCTCCATCCTCCGGCCTGTGCCCATGGACCTAAGTGAGAACAGGCACTCTTGTTTTTGCCCCGAATGTTGCATTTTCCAAGCCCACACTGGCCTGCCATGTCCCCCATCCTGTGCCCATAAAAACCTAAGACCACAGTGGGCAGAGGCACAAGTGTCTGAACATCGAGAAGAACAGGGGCACAGAGCAGGGCAGAGTGGACCTGGACCAAAGGCACAAGCCCTAGTCCCATGCAGCACGCTTGCTTGTCTAGGAGCACTGCCCTGCAGCCTGAGGACACACAAACTGCCGGTGATTGGCCACCAGACTCCTGCCAGAACAAACTGCATGATCCGGTACAAGGACATATGCAGAAAAAGCCTCCGGGTGGACCTACGGCACTGACGACAAAGTGCAACGACCTTGGAATTCCATGTTAATGCACCCGGAAGACATTGACTCCAGAGGAGGCTCGGAACAGCCAGGTGGGCAGGTGTTCCTTGGACATCACAGTTCCAGGACCAGGACGGTCCCCCTGATGGAGATAATCCCTCTGGATTTACACTGTCCCAGCAACACCGGCTCCTTCTCTTCAGCACATATCCTGCTGATGCCATGTGTAGATGCAGCTCCCTTAAGGCACTGGGATGAGATTGAGCAGTGGAAGGCTGGGGAAATGAGGAGCTTAAAATTATGCCCAAATAGAGAAGAGAAATTAAGAAATGAAATTTTGTAGCACGTGCCCATTCACAAACACTTTGAGATTCTCCTAAATATTTCAAATGGGATAAAGAATGATATTTAAGCTACCTAGCAGGGGAAAACTTGTTTTCAACATTAATATTAGTATTTCAGAGGAAGCGCTTGTTTTCCTCAACGTTATATAGTTTTATTTATTAATTCATCACCAATGTGCAAGCCAGCAGCTGTGGTGCTGTGTGCTTATCTTTAATGAAAACTAAAGGAAGACATTTCATTTTAAAAAATGTATTTAAACATTAAAGATAATAATTCATAAATATTGTTTTTGCTTTATAATAAGAAAAAATAACAAAATATACTAATTCTTTTATCATTGGTTCAGGGGATTTGTAGAAGACCCTTATAAGATTCTGATTGGTTTTTTCTAGTCTATCCTGCTACCTCTCTATCTTCACCATCGTATTGAAACTTTAGTGAGAGATTTTAAAGCTCTTAACCAACAAGGTAAATATAAAGCATACATAGTCTTCAGACAGACTGACTTTAAGCCAGGAGGGAGCGCTGGTGTTTCCACAGTCTAATCTGTATGTTGGTGAAATGATGCAGAGATCTTGGTGAAACAAAATGTATAGACAGCTGTCACAGTCGATTTCATCTGCTTCCCAGAAAAAAGAAAATTCATGATGAACATCAGGGCATCTGAGACAAATGTGAGAAGCCTATCCCAGAGTGTCTGTTCTAAGGATGCCTCCCACTGTGGTCAGTGCCCTCCTGCTGCTGCATACGCAGGCAGTTTCCCAGAGTGTCTGCTCTAAGGATGCCTCCCACTGCGGTCAGCGCCCTCCTGATACTGTATATGCAGGCAGTTTTTTTCTTTTTTGAGACGGAGTTTTGCTCTGTCGCCCAGGCTGGAATGCAGTTGTGCAATCTCAGTTCACTGCAACCTCCGCCTCCCTGGTTCAAGCAATTCTCCTGCCTCAGTCTCCCGAATAGCTGGAGTTACAGGCATGTGCAACCACGCCCAGCTAATTTTTGTATTTTTAGTAGAGATGGGGTTTCACCATGTTGTCAGGCTAGTCTCAAACTTCTGACCTCAGGTGATTCGCCTGCCTTGGCCTCCCAAAGTGCTGGGATTACAGGCATCAGCCACCTTGCCCGGCTTATATTTTCTTTTCTTTTTTTTTAAGACAGAGTCTCGTTCTGTTGCCTAGGCTGGAGTGCAGTGGCACGATATTGTTCCTGAACCTCCCAAGTAGCTGGCATCACAGGCGAAAACCTCCATACCTCGCCATGTAGGCAGTTTCTAATTTACATCCTCATAAATGATGGCATCACAAACATACTCGCACACATGTCTTTCATCTGAATCTTTCAGATTATGGAGGTAAAGGCGGAATTGATTCTTAGCACAGAAATATTGAGTAAAAGGACCTGAATTTTAAAGAAACGTTGATAGGCAATTGCAAGGGAATTTATGGTATTCTAACACCTGTATTCCCATAGGCAATGCATGATAACTCTCTTTTCACTATTCTTTTGCAAAGATTTAGTATTATTATTTAGACACAGCTTATGCCTTTTGGTACATAAATTCTGGTATCTGGTATATTTTTGCATTTTATTGCTTATTCATGATGTTCACATTTTAATGTATTTACTGAGCTTTTTTCTTCTTTAGATATTTGTATTTATTTCTATTTTGTGTTCATATTTTATTTTTTATTTGTGAATTCTTTTGTGTTAAGATTATTGACTCTTTATAATTCTTGAAGCTAACAATTTTCTGGGTTAATTGAGGTTGTTTCTGAGAGATGCGGCTGGAGGGGTGAGAGAGAGACAGAAGGAGAGAGAGAAAGAGAGAGAGAGAGACAGGAGGGAGAGGAGGGAGAAGACAATGTAATTTGCCTTTCTTTGCTTAGTCACCTAGCAGAATTATACTAAGATTGTGGTCAATTGGGCCTATTTTAAGTGTACTTATTCAGAGTGGATGATATTGCCGTATTTACCCAGTATTTTAGTTTGTTCTTTAGATGTTGGCTGTTTAATTAAGGGCTGTAAATGGCTACATGTAAAATAACTCTTTGATAGTGGTTACCTGTATCTAACAATTTATTCAAAGATTCGCTGTAGGTATTTTTCTTCATGCTACAAAAAGGAAAAGTTAGCATCAATTCCATTTTGAATGTGTAGAATGATTCACCGACAAAACCAGTTTATAAATTGCATCCACCAAAGAGATATTTAGGAACGGAACATTATGTCACGAAGATCTATTTATTTAACCAGAACTTTGTAAACCTGTGAGATCATGTCAGCACCTGCTCATTTTGCGCCTTCTCCAGAAGGCACCTGTGCTCCTGCCTGAAGAATCCCAGCAGGCCACACCGGCTGTGGAAGGCACGTGGGCTAAGGAGGTACTGTGCTCTCAGAGCGAGTTGCCCTGGATGTAGAGGCTCAGGGTACAAGTGTGTGTCATCATGCACCTGCAGGTCCTTGACTTCCCAGGTAATTGCGGTGTCCGGAAAGGCAAAAAATAAACATAAAGCAAGTCAGAAATTAAGATTCAGAGAAGTTTTACTTTGAAGGGAATCTAAGGTTGGGAGCAGAGGCCGAGAAGACCTATATGAGCAGTTTAAAGAAGAAGTACTTTTTTTATTATTGTACTTTAAGTTCTGGGGCACATGTGCAGAACATGCAGTTATGTTACATAGGTATACACGTGCCATGGTGGTTTGCTGCGCCTGTCAACCTGTCACCTACATTAGGTATTTCTCCTAATGCTATCCCTTCCCAGCCCCCTACCCCACAACAGGCCCCAGTGTGTGATGTTCCCCTCCCTCTGTCCATGTGTTCTCATTGTTCAACTCCCACTTATGATTGAGAATATGCAGTGTTTGGTTTTCGGTTCTTATGATAGTTTGCTGAGAATGAAGGTTTCCAGCTTCATCCATGTTCCTGCAAAGGTCATGAATTAATCCTTTTTCATGGCTGCATAGTATTCCATGGTATATATGTGACACATTTTCTTTATCCAGTCTGTCACTGATGGACATTTGGGTTGGTTCCAAGTCTTTGCTATTGTGAATAGTGCTGCAATAAACATACGTGTGCATATGCCTTCATAGTAGAATAATTTATAATCCTTTGAGTATATACCCAGTAATGGGATGGCTGGGTCAAATGGTATTTCTAGTTCTAGATCCTTGAGGAATCGCCACACTGTCTTCCACAATGGTTGAACTAATTTACACTCCCACCAACAGTGTAAAAGTTTTCCTATTTTTTCATATCCTCTCCAGCCCCTGTTGTTTCTTGACTTTTTAATGATCACCATTCTAACTGGCATGAGATGGTATCTCATTGTGGTTTTGATTTGCATTTCTCTGATGACCAGTGATGACGAGCATTTTTTCATATGTTTGTTGGCTGCATAAATGTCTTCTTTTGAGAAGTGTCTGTTCATATCCTTTGCCCACTTTTTGATGGTGGTGTTTGTTTTTTTCTTGTGAATTTGTTTAAGTTCTTTGTAGATTCTGGATATTAGCCCTTTGCCAGATGGGTAGATTGCAAACATTTTCTCCCATTCTGTAGGTTACGTGTTCACTCTGATGATAGTTTCCTTTGCTGTACAGTAGCTCTTTAGTTTAATTAGGCCCCATTTGTCAATTTTGGCTTTTATTGCCATTGCTTTTGGTGTTTTAGACATAAAGTCTTTGCCTGTATCTATGTCCTGAATGGTATTGCCTAGGTTTTCTTCTAGGATTTTTATGGTTTTAGGTCTTATGTTTAAGTCTTTACTCCATCTTGAGTTGATTTTTATATAAGGTATAGGGAAGGGGTCCAATTTCAGTTTTCTGCATATGTCTAGCCAGTTTTCCCAACACAGTTTATTAAATAGGGGATCTTTTGCCCATTGCTTGTTTGTGTCAGGTTTGTCAAAGATTAGATGGTTGTAGATGTGTGGTGTTATTTCTGAGGCCTCTGTTCTGTTCCATTAGTCTATATATTTGTTTTGGTACCAGTAACATGCTGTTTTCACTACTGTAGCCTTGTAGTATAGTTGGAAGTCAAGTAGTGTGATGCCTCCAGCATTTTTTTTTTTTTTTTT
>NW_016808212.1:1079527-1145000 GCF_001698545.2 Rhinopithecus bieti
CTTGATCTCCTGACCTTGTGATCCACCCGTCTCGGCCTCCCAAAGTGCTGGGATTACAGGCTTGAGCCACTGCGCCCAGCCGTGGGCCTTTTTTTGGTTCCATATAAACTTTAAAGTAGTTTTTTTCCAAATCTGTGAAGAAAGTCTATGGTAGCTTGATAGGGAAACCATTGAATCTATAAATTACTTTGGGCAGTATGGCCATTTTAGAAGAAGTGCTTTTTAAACAGTGAGACCCTAACACTTAAAACCTTAGCAGCACAATGTTATGTTGGATCAGAATGTAATGAAATGTCTGAGGTTTGGATTTGTAGTGTGATATTTTTCTCATTTGAGCTTGTTTTATCTCTTCATTTGTGGTGATTGTTTTGATTTGTAGAAGGGCAATTTAGCCTGGAAGTCCATCTGCTGCAATGCTGCCCCCATGCGCACCCCCACCAGTCTGGCCCTCAGCATGTGCTGATGGTGGGGGATTGGGTGTTGTGAAGGTTCATTTTATGTGCATCATGACTGGGCTGCAGGGTGCCCAAATATTTGGTCAGATGTCCTTCTGGGTGTTTCCGTGGGGGTGTTTTGAGATGAGATTAACATTTGGATCAATAGGTTGAGGAGAGCAGGTCCCTCTTCCAAACACGAGTGAGCCTCATTGGATGGTAAAGGTTTGCATGGAACAAGGTTGGCCTCCCCCGGTCCAGAGCATTTTCTGCCTAGTGGCCTTTTTGCTGGGATACTGGCTCTGCAGGTTTTGGACCTGCCAGCTCCCACGGTCATGTGAACCGGTTCCTTTTTTTTTTTGAGAGGGAGTCTCGCTCTGTGGCCCAAGCTGGAGTGCAGTGGCCGGATCTCAGCTCACTGCAAGCTCCGCCTCCCGGGTTCACGCCATTCTCCTGCCTCAGCCTCCCGAGTAGCTGGGGCTATAGGTGCCCGCCACCTCGCCCGGCTAATTTTTTGTGTTTTTTAGTAGAGACGGGGTTTCACCGTGTTAGCCAGGATGGTCTCGATCTCCTGACCTCGTGATCCGCCCGTCTCGGCCTCCCAAAGTGCTGGGATTACAGGCTTGAGCCGCCGCGCCCGGCCATGAACCGGTTCTTAAACACACACACGTGTGTGTGCATGTGTGTGTGTGTGTGTGTGTAACAGGGTGCTCTGTTTCTCCGGAGAACTCTGGCCAACAGAATTGCCTCACCATGAAGAATGGAGCAGGTGAGTCTGCTCAGGCCCTAAGCTGGAGGAAAGTGGGGTGGGGGGGATGGGAGAATCTTGGGTCAGCCTCTGTGCACCCGCTGAGCTTGAGCATGGATGACAGGAGTTTGTGAAGACAACCACGGTGTGCTCTGCAGTTGATGAGGCCCCTGCTCTCCTCCCTGAGTCTTCTCAGGCCCTAAGCTGGGGGAGGGCTGCTGGGGGGATGGAAGAATCCGTGTGGCTCTTGTGTTTGGCTGTCAGCCTCTGTGCACCTACTGAGCTTGAGCGTGGATGACAGGAGTTTGCAATGACCACCATCGTGTGCTCTGCAGTTGACAAGACCCCTGCTCTCCTCCTTCTGAATGAGCTCTGCCCTGTCACTGGAGAGTGCCAGCTTTGGGATCCTTCTGCCTGAGCTTGATAGTGGATGATAGGAGTTTGCAATGACCACCACAGTGTGCGCTGCAGTTGACGAGACCCCTGCTGTCCTTCCTCTGAATGAACCCTCCCCTGTCACTGGAGGGTGCCAGCCTTGGGACAATTCAGGGGACACTCTGCACGTGAATGACTGTTTGCCTATTTTTAAACAATTGTGACAGAGGTGAGATGTGTTTCCAAAAATTCAGGGTCAGAGGGCACTGACCAGTGGCACCTTGCAATGGGCAAATGTAAGAACTCCAATAACTTTCAGAAATAACTGGTAACATATTCTGAAGGGGCTACTATTTAGATATAAATACAAACTGTATTTTGTAATCACTGGGGTGATCTCGGGAGCTTTTGGCTACGTATCCTGTCAATCAATGCACAAAAAAGTTTTTTACATATTCCAAAGTTCCAATTTCTTTACCTAAAAATGGAGATATGAGGAACTACTTATCATGTAACACTTTTTACAATTAATATTTGATACAGACTTGCACTTGATACTGTTCCAGCATGGTCATTCCTCCCCTGGAAGAGCTGAGATCTGTCCCATAAACATAACAGGAATCTAAAAAAATGACTTAGAACCCAGAACGGAGAGCCACTTTTTCTTCGTATTTGAGGGGTTGGAACACCTTTAATGGAGGAGTCAACTTCTGTGCTAAACATAAGGGGATAATGGTTGCGTGGTTAGTGCAGATGCGGAGGAAGCTGGAGAGTGACGGGCAGGTGCCCGGGGCTGTGTGTCGATGCGTGCGAAGACAGGCTCTGTGTGAGTGCACGTACATGCAGGTGTGTGCGTGTGTTCATGCCTGTGCACACACACACGTGCTTGCAGCCATGTATGTGTCCACACTTGTTTCTGCATGTGTGTGTTTGCACCTGTGTGAGCACTTTTGTCAGCTCACTCCTATTTGTTTTCATGTGCACGTGTGTATGTGTGTATGTGCTTATGTGCGTGTGTGCAGTGTGTGTAGCGCTAAAGAGAACTGTAAGGAAGTCAGTCTGGGGAGGTGGGATGGGTTTGCTACACAGAGACCAGGGAGCCTCCTCTCAAAGGTTGTCAGTTTTGCACTGGTAGGTGGGCAGTTTAAACTAGAAGACGAAGAAATGACTTCACGCACACATCTAGAGGGAAGCACATTCACAGAGGTGTTTGGCGAAATGAAGTGTCAAATAGGGTGAATTTAAAAAAATGCAGCTGCCTTTTGGAAGTTATAGAGAAATTCATGCACCAGTTTTCACTCTTCAGCCTTAGAAAAATCCTCAGCAGATAAAATATAAATTAATATATTTTGTGAATAGCCAGAGATGTACTACTGAGATTCTTTTATGTGATAAGCTTTCACAATCTGTTTCAAGTTTTCATTTTTAAAAATATTTAATCTGTGCTCAAAAATTAATTTATATCTTGAAAAATGACAAAGCTCCTCACTAAGTCATAATTGGGTTCAACAAGATAGCAGTTGAATAGATGAACCAGCCTTTTTTTACATAGTGATTACACTGAAAGCAGACATATGTTTTGCAATCTAATAATAACAAAAATTAAAATGACCTTTTATTGTTATTTCATATAGTTTTTACAGTTGTGTGATTTCATTATATTCTTAGAATAGATATGTTATAAAATCTTGCACTAAAATTATAAGCAGTGCAATATGTAGGTTGACTGCAAGAAAAAGTTCCAATTAACAAGAGTAAAAAATACTATCATTCATATATTTTATTATGCTTCCTGATAATTATTTAACAGAAGCTATACATTGTCAGTGTAGAACTTGATCAAGCATGCTGCTCTTAATAAATCATGATTAGTAACTACATGCTCATAGTTTTTAAATTCAAAATCTATAATCAACAAGATAATATGATTTTACCTTTTATGAAATTCTGAAACAATCTTTATGACCATTTTATATCTTTAAATGTCAGATATTAGGATATATTAATAAAAAGAGCCCTTGACTGGCAGTCAGATGCATAGTATGTAGCCCTGGCTCTGGTTGTCCTGTCAGCTTAGCCATTCTGAGTCTCTGTGATGTGACCTGTATAACGAGGGCATTTGGGCCATGCGTTCTCTTGAATCCCTTGCTATTGTGAAATGATCAGATTTTCCTCTGCATGTAGGATTCAAAGAATTTGCGAAGTGCTGTATAGTTTTAATGTAAATTGTGTTTAACTCCATGCAATATAGTTATTTAGGTACATATAATAGAGTTAGAAAGAAGATAATAAATATGAAACAATTACTGTTGGTAACCACATTTCTTTGGTAGTCCTTTTTTCTTGGAAACCAGCAGCCAGGTGAGCAGCCAGGTGGTAGCATTTTAAGTCCAGCAGCCATTGCACTCTTTTAACAAAGGGGTTCGCTGTCTATGCAGAAGAACTGCCTCCGCAGGTCAGCTTAATCAAGTCATATGCTTGGTTTAAAATGATATGATAATTTCTATTGAGCTAGTATAATTGAACAAATATTTTTTTGACCACGTGTGTTAGTCCTGGGCCTGTTTTAGGCTCTATGAACATCTGTTTTAAGCCTAAAACATACACAATCACTTCCCAGTGAACTCTAGGAAAAATCTGCAGTTCGATTTTTTGATCTGGTGCAGCTAAGGGGAGCTCGGGGGGAAGAGCACATGAGCCTCAACTGCGAGGGGAAGAACCTGTTATAAGCTGGAAATGAGATGTGGGCCTAGGAGAGCCAGGGATCTGTTCTGAATTGGTTGCTCTTTGGAGGGATTAGTGAAAGTGAGGATTAATTCGGGATTAGGTGTTGCCATGAGTTAAGGGCAGTTTAGCAATCAGGTATCCAATTTCTAGGTGGAAATAGCAAAGCAGTTCTAGGGTGTTATTAGAAAGAAAGCAATTACCACTCAAAGAGGGGGTCGAGATGGCATTTTCACAGCTGCTGCGTCACCCCAGAGAAAGCTCTTCCTCAAAACCTGCAGGTGGCTTTATCTATGTCTCCTCCAATTCTGGCCCATGACAGGCCTGTGCTTTTACTTTTTAAAATTAGACAAGTTTATACCATTTTGAAATGATTTAAAAAGACATCACTTAGTATGGTACCATGCTTAGATATAGTATACAATAAACCACTTCGGGGAATGACGGTGGGTCGGACTGACGGGGTGTTGACATTTCAGAGAATTGGTTGGCTCAATCCAAGGGCAGACAGACTCTGCGGCCAGGAGCACGGTTTCTGCTGCAGCTGTGGCACTCCCCTTGGGAGTATGGCTTCGTCTCATTAACACGAACTTCTTCGTTCATTAATCCCAGCAGTGATGCTAACAGAAGTTAGCGTGAGAATAAAACGAGGTAAGGTATGTGAAATGTCCTGTTCTCTCCATAACTGTACGTGGTAGATGCACAATGGCAGACTCACTGCTTATCCCTCTCCTCTTTGTTCTTTCTTTCTTTAAATCCTTCTGCCATTATTTTCTGTTCATAGGATTCCAGATGGAAGTAGATATGGTAGAACGTTGAAAGGAATTTGTTAGTGGAAGTAACTGTATCTAGTGAACATTGGTTCAAAATGGTTTATAATGTTCATCAAATTGTTATGATTTTTGCTGCATCCCAATCCTAATCCTTTTCACAACTTGTTCCCAACTGCGGCATGCACCTTGGGCATTTGGTTAATGGAGGTGCCATCACTGTGGCCTCATACGTCTACACTGCTGGCTGTTTCAGCCTCCTGGGGATACGGAAGAGCCTTTGGCATGGCTGCAGTGGTACTCACAGTGGGGTCCCCCCAGCCCAACTCAGCTGCAACAGTGGTCATTTAGCTCCCTTGTCCTTCCCTTTCTTCAGCACAGCATGGTAGGTGGATTTGACCATCCTACAGTTAATGAGAGCAGCCGCGTAATAGAATCTGGGACTTAAGACCCTGTGTGGTCTCCTTTGACCAAGGAGCAACAAAAAGGGAGTAGCAGAAAAATCCCCTCCACTTCTCCCTCCGCGGGTCTGTTCTGAGCTGGGGAGGCCAGCAAGACCTGTCTGAAGACAGCCTGCAAGGCTGAGCCGCCGACCGTTACTACTGACTGCTTCTACTTCTGTCTTTTAGCACCTTGAATGTTTTTTATTTTTCTTTCTTGCCCCACTTCCTTTTCTTTCCTTAGTCATAGTATGCTGGAATTGCACTTCCTAATGAAAATTTCAGCACACAAATTTTGCCTGATTCTCCGTTTTCTAGGGGGCAGAGGGAATTAAGAACACTGCTGCTGTGGGTTACTTTACAAGGCAGATTTGTGGACTCGTCATTTGGAGGGGTTGACCTCCACTGTCTCAGTTCTTAGCACCCCATGATGAGAAAAGCATGAGCCCTGTTCCAGGAAGAGTCACATACCCAGAGCCTGGACTATCCTCAGTGGCAGAGAGCACTTTCCGTGTACAAAGCACTGCCCACTGGCTGCTACCGGGTTCTCATCCATAACTGGCCACATGTATGTGAATTAATTGTGATCTCAGTATTACAGGCTCATCATTTCCTGGGGCTCCTGGAGGCAGCAGTAATGCGTCATCATTTGATAATGATCATGACACATCTGGGAACCAGGCAGGAAGGAAAGAGTTGGTTACATCATCAGGTAGACCAGATGCCCATGCCACCTGCTTCTTTGGCCCTGATGTGCCTCATCCTCAGCTTCTACCTGGCCTCATGGGAGGCTTCCAGCATCAGCTGGCAGAGCACAAAGGGACTTGAGTGACATTCACAGAATTCATACGGTACGTTGCTCCTAGACTGATGTGGACCTTGGTTGCACTGCAGCCCCTCTCAGCATTGTCCCTAAAGAACACGGGTGCAGGGAAGCCCTCCAGGTGGCAAGTTGAGCAGTACATTTGGTTTTCCATTTTATTTGTAGGGAGATACTCAGGAATATATGCCAACTCGTGAAGGTTCATCAGTGCCTGAGCTGGAAACAGTGATCTCTGTCCTGGATGACCACCTGCTTCTCCTGCAGCTGCTCCCAGCCCTTGTACAGCAGACCAGTGAACACAGTGGCTCTTCTGGCCACTGTGAAGGGATGAAGTCTGTGTGTGGCTCTGAAAGGATGGGCTCTCTCCTACCACTGCTGAATGTTCAACATTCCAGCAGTGGAGTCCAGTGCTGGGTTCTGGGTGCAGCACCTTGGGTGCCACACTATGCAACAGATCGCAGACCCTGCTTGCCTGAGAGGGGCAGCTCTTATCCTTATCATGACTGATGCACGCTGCAGAGATGGGAATGACTTCCTGCCCGATAAACCTCAGGCAGCACAAGCTGCTGAGGCCAAACTGACTGATCAACAGACAGCACATCATACAAGTTTTCTCACCAAAAAGCTGTTAGGGAGGAACAGACAGGGGTGCGCCGGGGGCTGACGACAGGAAATGTGCTGCTCTTTCCCTGTATCCACCGCCACCCTCTGCGGCCGCTGCAGAGTAGAGAGGTGATCACTCAGCCAGGGAGTGGCAAGCTTTTTTCTTCAGCAACTTCTCCATGTTCTTGGAACTCATGCAATTCAAAGGAAAAATAATGAATATGAAAGACAATATGGAAACACCTTCAGGATAAATGGCAGAGTGGAGAGCTCTCAACAGAATGCAAAATGCCTCTTTTAGCAAGAAAACCATATGAGCTCACAGCCACTTTGTAGGCACTCAGTAAGATTTGCAGAAAATTTATAATGGCTGTGATTCTCTACATATTTATTTAAAATATGATTAAATATATTTCCTACACATTCTTAAAAGGCTGCATTGAAATTGGGAAGGTGTGTATATATGTGTGTGTATATATGTATGTATATAAAATTATTATTATTATTGTTTTGAGATGGAGTCTTGCTCTGTTACCCAGGCCAGAGTGCAGTGGCATAATCTCAGCTCACTGCAACCTCTGCCTCCTGGGTTCAAGTGATTCTCCTGCCTCAGTCTCAGGAATAGCTGGGATTATAGGTGTGCACAACCACGCCTGGCAAATTTTTGTATTTTTAGTAGAGACAGGGTTTCACCATGTTGGCCAGGCTGGTCTTGAACTCCTGACCTTGTGATCTGCCCACCTTGTCCTCCCAAAGTGCTGGGATTACAGGTGTGAGCCACCACACTCTGCCAGGTAAATATGTTTTTACAAAACATCAATTGAGATTTTTTTCATGTTGAGTAATAAATTCTACACAGTGAAAGGGTTAAAAATTGCATGGTATTTAGCCCAGACAATGTCAAACTAACCTTGCATTCCTGATGTAAACATAATTTGATAATGAGGTACTATATATGTGAGGTATACATATGTATGATTATATATAGATGATGTGTATATGAATATATATACACATACATATTTGGTAATGAATTATTACATATAATATTAGGTTCATACATAAAATATTAGAATATTTTACTTTATCAATATTTTAGTATTTTGTTACCTTTTTAAATGAGTGATATTGGCTTGTAATGCTCCTTTATCTTTTAATCCTTAGTAACTGGATCATATGGAAAGTGCACATTTAATTTTTTAAGAAACCACCAAAATTGTCTTCCAAAGTGGCTGTATCATTTTGCATTTCCATACACAAAGAATGAGAATTCCTGCCTCTCCACATCTTCAGCAGCAACTGATTTTGCCAGTGCTTTGGAATTTGGTCATTCTGGATGTCTGGAAGTACCTAATTGTGATTTTCATTTGTAATTTCCTAATGACATATGCTATTGAGCATCTTCTCATATGCTTACTTTCTTCCATATATCTTATTTGGTGAGGGATCTGTGTAGACATCTTGCCCAATTTTTTAAATGATTTGTTTGTTTTCTTCTTGTAGAGTTTTAAGAGTCTCTATGTATTTCAGATACCAGTTCTTTATCAAATATGTGTTTCACAAAGGTTTTCTACTAGTCTAGTTTGTCTTCTTCTTCTCTTAACAATGTATTTTGTACATTTTGATTTTCAGTGAAGTCCACCTAATCGATGATTTCTTTCAGGGATTGTGCCTTTGGTGTCATATCTAAAAAGTTATAGCCAAATTCAAGTTCATCTAAATTTTCTGCTATGTTATCTTCTAGGAGTTTTATAATTTTATAGTTTGCATCTAGGCCTATGAATAATTTTGAGTTGATTTTTGTGAAGGGTGTAGGTATACATCCAGATTCTGTAGTTTTTTTTTTTTTTTTTTGCATGTTGATGTCCAGCTATTCTAGCATTGTTTGCTAAAAATACTATCTTGTCCCCATTGTGTTGCCTTTATACTTTGTCAAGACTATGTTTGTATAGGTCAACAAATACCACACAGTTTTGTGTATTGTAGCTTTATAGTAAGCTTTGATGTCAGGTACTGTTAGTTCTCTAATTTTGTTTTATCTCCTTCAAAATTGTGCTGGCTCTCCTGGGGTTTTGGCCTCTTCATACAGACATTATATTCAGTTTGTTCATATTCACAAAATAGCTTGCTAAAATTTTGATGGGAATTGTGTTGATCAAATAGGGGAAGAACTGACATCTTGACAATATTGAGTCTTTCTATCAACATGGGATAGCTCTCAATTTATTTGAATTTTCTTGATTATTTTAATCAGAGTTTTCAAAATTTAGTTTTCCTCATACAGATACTGTACACATTTTGCTACATTTGTACTTAAGTATTTCATTTTTGAAGTGCTGAGTAAGTGCTACTATGTTTTTGACTCAAATCCAATTGTTCATTGCTGGTATAAACAAGCGACTGGCTTTTGTATATTGACCTTAAATTCTCCAATTTTGCTCTAATAACTTATTAGTTCAATTTTTTGCTACAATTATTAGTTTAATTATTTGCTACAATTTTTGTTGATTCTTTGGGATTTTCCACATTAAAATTATGTAATCTGCGAACAAAGTTTTATTTTTTCTTCCCAATTCGTATGCATCTTCTTTCTTTTTTGTCTTATTGCATTAGCTAAGATTTCTAGTAAGTGTTGAAATAAAAGAAGTGAGAGGAGACAGTCTTGTCTTTTTCCTGATCTCAGTGAGACTATTTTTTCATGATGAAAGGACAGAAACCCATCTTTCTTCATAATGATAGGAAGTCTTTATAAAACACTCAATATTTTAGATACTCAAAACATAGTAAAAAATTGCATTTTAATTTAGAGGTTAGGAAAAGAAAACCAACACATGAAATAAAATAAGCTAAATTTAGTAACATTAGTAACATTGTAAAATAAGATACTGGTATTTTAACAGGAGCACCCTGGGGAGAAAAATTCCTATTTAACAATTAAATGTCAAATTACTTTCCAAAGATAGATATGTGCTTAGGGTTGGCTCAACTTCATCCCCAAATTAAAAGGCCACATAAAGATATGTAATCACACTGCCAGCAAGCACCTCATAAACTGTTCGCTTCAAATGCCTGTCTATACAAATGATAAAATCAAATGCAAATGCATTTTCTTAGAATAGTGATGCCTAAGACATTATACGGTTTTTTTTGTTGTTTGTTTTGTTTAGTTTTTTGTGTGCAGACAAGTAACCTTTGTCTGGTTGAAAACGTGTAGTGTACTGTAGTATTTAAGAAGCCGGTGGAAAGCAGAATGATACATTTGGATAATGTGAAGAATGTTCTCAAGAGGCAATTCGCGTAAGTGTGGTAGAGTGGGGAAGCCGCAATGTGTTTGCAGTGACCTGGGGCTGGGAACAGGGCAAATTGATCCTCAGCATGACGATGAGGGAGGGAAGGAGAGCCCACCAGAATCTGGGAACAGGGAACTGCAGGGAGAGGCCCACCCACCCCCTCGCCCCCTGTTGGATCCCTGACTGTTAAGGCACAGAGCCAGTCTTTGATACCCAAGAAAGCTAGGCATAGCCATATCCAAACTTCATCTCTTCCTTTTCCCAATCATCTGCTTGTCTTCAAAGTGACCAAACCCCGTTAGAAGCAGTTGGCCAGAGATCCTTGGATGCTGTTCACACAGGTGAGTTGCCCTGGACAGAAAACAGAGCTAGGAAGGGTGGAGGGCGAGTCTGGTGCTACAATCCCAAAGTGACCAGCCCAGAGATCTTACAGACATGGTGTTTTAGATAAGGCAAAGGGTGGCATCAGTTAGCTCCCATTGCTACAGGGTGGAAAGTGGTCGCCTCTCTCAGTTACTTCCTGTTCACACTGCTTGATATCCACCTGCCAGACCTTCAGGACGACTGCCCAACATTCATCTCTCTATAGGGTGACACATTCATTGAAGGATATGTGCACATTAGTTGGATTCAGCATTGGCTCCAGCTATGGTCGCCGTTAGGGAGTGCATGTTTCTGTCCCCTCAAAATGTGTATGTTGGAATCCAGCCTCCAATGGATAGTGTTAGGAGGTGGGCCTTTAGGAAGTGGTCAGATCATAAGGGTGGAGTCTCATGAATGCAACTAGTTCCCTTATCCAAGCCCTTATATAGGAGCTCATAAATAAATGTCCTGTATGAGAGAGCTCTCTTGCTCTTCTCCACCATGTGAGGACACAGTGAGAAACTGGCCGTAGGCAGGCTGGAAGACGGCCCTCACCAGAACCTCGCCTTACAGACACCCTGATCTCAGAGTTCCACCCTTCTCAACTGTGAAAAATAAATCTCCATTGTTCAAAAGCCACTTAGTTATAGTATTTGGTTAACTAAATACCATAAGCCAACAATAAAACCATAGCTGGGGTCAATCATGACAGAAATGATAGAAAATAGATTAAGCTTGGTGAGAGATGGGAGGGAAGACATGGCTTGCACAGATTTTGAGGGACACTATCTTGGGAGGGAGAATGAAGTGTCATGGAATGGAGGACGAGAAGCACAGAGAACTCACAGAAAGGCATCATTTTCCTCATATTGCCCTGGGGTGGCCTTGCTGAGGGATCCTGGCCAAGCAATTCGAATCAGCAACACACAGGCAGTATCTGGGCTTCCCCTACACAAACATGCACACTCATGGGTGCAGGAGCATCTGCTCACTCTTACCTGGACCAGTGCCCCAAACACAGAGTATGTGTGAAGTGAACCAGTTTTTACGGAGTCCCAAACAACAAAGGCTTCCATTGCAGGCTGCTATATTTTTCCCTGTGATCTTGAGAAAAATATCTTAATGTTGCTGGTTTTCAATACCCTCAGCTTAAATGTGTTGTACTAGGAGTGACTGTTGCTGGCAGCTTCCCTGAGAAGCAGAGTCTGAAACTGGAGAGCTGGTAGATTGTTATTAGGTCAATACCTGTATAGAGAGAGAAGAAAGCAGGAGAGAGGGCAGAGGGAGAACGTGGGCTAGGGGAGCTGTGCCCCCAAATGGCCTTCAGACTTGTCCTGAGTTGTGCAATGTGGGGGATCCTGTGGGGGGTGGTGGACAGCTGAGGGCCCTCAGAGCACCCTGGGGGGGTAGGTCCTCTCGTCCTGTGGGACAGGTCGGGGTGCAGCCCAGTGGCCACGTCGCCTACACAATGTAGCAGTGATGCAGATGAAATATTACAGAATGATTAGTCACAATCAGCTTTTCAAACAATTCAAACAGAAAACGTAGGCTCTCTTTGTCCTTTGCTGAATCACCAAGAATCCAGTTTAATTATAAATAGCTTATTTTTCTTTGCATCAAAATCTCCTTGGGTCCACATCTTATTTGGATATAGTAATGATCAAATATCAAATAGTGCATTCTGGGTGAGTTAGCCCAGTGTCTCAGCAACTAATTCTCTCACTGGGTTGACTTTTTCAGATATTTTTTCAGGCCTGGTTCTTTTTAATCCATTGCATGTTCTCTTGGAACTGGCCAATGTTATTTTCCCTGAAGTATATCTCACCAGCCCCGAGTCGTTTTTTACTATTTGCATTCATTTTAAAATTGAAAATATGTTGAGAGTCCCAAGTACCCCATGCAGGTATCAGTAGAGTCCAAGGCTAGCATAAAAGCCATATCCCTTGGAAGGTAGTAGGAATGGGAACTCATCTGACCTGAAGAAGAACAGGACAGCAGAGAGAATAAAAAGAGGCAGGTGGTAACATGGAAATAAAGACAAAAAAAAGCAATGTGTGGAGGGAAACTTGCATTTGGAGAGGGAGGAGTGACAAGTCAGAGAAAGTTTCTTACCTAATTAAATAGGGATAAGAGTTTCTCTAATGACATCTTGTTATTCTGATTTCTTCACTCAGGATACATTGCTAAGTTCCCATTGTAATTATAAGAAGCATCCCGGAAACCATTCGTAATGTTGGTTTTCTCCAATTGCACAGTGATATGAAACCCTACAGTATCAACATTGGATCTATGTGGGTTTTATATCTACTCTGAATAAAATGAAAATATTTAGATTTATATATTTTGAAGTCGGAGATGAAGTGTTACTTGTAATTAAACATAATTAAATATTATTAAGTATAATTAAACATGTCTCTATCACTTTTTTCTACCATACAACGGAAGTTTTTTGGTAAAGATAGATCACTTGAATTCTATTTTACCTATGGTGAAAAAAATTATTTAAATGTAGCTTGTTGTGAGATCAAGTTTTCTGTATTGAGATAGAAAAATTGGTAATGCATATCTTAGCTAAAATATAGAAACGTGCTAAAGATTTCATGAAGTGATTTTTCAAGCTTGGTTTCATTCTTGCTTACTATATACACTCAAATATACTCATTGAATTTAAGCTTTGATAATTAGTAGTTTCTTATTTCCTATTAGATTTACTGATAAATGGCTTCTTTTCTCTACTTTTTTTGTGTTATGACTTACCTTTGACGTACTTCAATCTCTCCCCCATATTCACACACCTCTTTGTAATTTAGTTATCAATATTCTTATTACAGTTTTATTTTTATTTTTTAAAATAATCCAGTAAAGCATAGCTTTTCCATTATTTTCAACAACACTGTGTTGTTTTAAATGTATGCCCAGGAAAAGTATGGGAATGAAAGATGTTTTAAAAATCAATCTGATTCTTTTAGCAGTAGAATATAATCCATTTACAATTTTTGTCAAAACATACTCTAAATTACTTTAGTCACGATACATTACGTTTTCTTTTTATTGTATGTTTTGTTGTTTTCTTTTGATTGTGTGCTAATACTGATTGATGAAATACTATTGATTTCCATATCGTATTACTAATAGTACTAGTGGATTCCTCTAAAATTTGTATATATGCATTTAAACCTTAATGTCTTATTAGCCTCCCTTGTATTGAATAATTTCTTTGGCTTGCACTGATATAAACATCCTTCCATATCTCTCCTACTTCTACTCGCACTGCCCACAGATAGCAGAAATTTATTTTTAATGACCTTTAATTTTAGGTTTATTTTAATTTTAGAAGTTAAAATAATTTTTGAAATTAAGTATCTCTAATTTTGCATTAAGTATCTTTAATTTTAAGACTGTTTTAAGCCACTGCGTTGACATTTATATACCACATCACCAACACTTACTTTGACCTGTACTCTGAATTGTATTGGAGTTCATGTTTGTTGCGATTCCTTGTACTTTATAGTTTCTTCTTTTCAATGATTCTTGTTCTTGTGCTTTGCTTATTTGTTTAACTAATATATGAATCTAAGCATGTATTATAGCTATGTGGTCAGAATCATATTACTATATTACAGAGCTTCAGTTTCATATACATTTAGTAAAGTTGATTCTCATTTTTTGAGCTGCTGATTTTTCTGTTACCTAATTACTTTCATGGGTCCATGTCTAAGGTAGCTGGTAAGTATCCAGTAAGTTAACAATTGAGGCCATTATATAGTTTTCCTAGGGGCCCTCTCTGGTGCCTTTCAGTTCCATGGAGGGCCCCTCTCACCTGCAATGCACAATTAGCTGTTTTCCAGGGAAACAGAGATTTTCTATCCAAAGTATTGGCAGGGAGTCAACCACAAAGGAGAGCCCCTTGGGGAGAAGAGAGGCTTTGCGGCCCTTCTCCGTTCCCCTCAGAGTTCTCTGCAGAAGCGTTCACACTGGACACAGGAGGCAGCAGGTGCCAGGGCACTCAGGATGTGGCCAGCTTGAGGGCAACTTTCCCAAGCACAGCCCTAGGGAAGCCCCACCCCTCAGACCCACTCCCTGGTGCCTGGTCTCAGCTCCTTCTATCTTCTGGTGGTCAGCTGGGGGTAAGGCAGGTGTGCAGATTTCAATGGGAAGGGGCCGAAATTGTGGGAGCAACATAGGGAAACACATCCTGTTATAAACAAGCTGTTTCTGGTTAGATATTGTTTTCATTTTTTTTTATACTTTTACTTTGTCTTTTGATGTCCCCGATTGATTCTCTCAAGAAAGGGTCTACCATGGCAGAGGTTACATAGAGCAAGACCAACTAACAAAGTCCACTGAGGCATGACTGGGTCACTGCTTCACTAGGACTCATTCCTTGTGAGCCAGCTTGCTCCACGGCTGTCCTCGTTCTCAGCTCTGAGGTTTGGGGACTTTGTGACATTCCACCAGGGAGTGTGTTTCTTTCTTGGGTGTCTCCTTGACCCTCCCCATCGCTGGCTCTTCACCAGTAATGGCAGTTTTCCCTACTCTCTTTTATATCTACCAAAAACTCCTTACCGTCTTCTGTATCACAGCTACTCCTTCAGACCAGAATTAATAGATATTTCTTTTAGTGACTGGCACTTGGTGAGTGACACTGCTTTCCTCTAAGATGGGAACTGTGAAAAAGTGATGCGTTAAACAAGGTGGAAGTATGTTTGTGGGTACGTGTGTGTATTACTTCGCTCAGTTTGGGTGGTATTATTTTTGACACGCTTATGGGGAATGTACATGAAGTTATCCAATAGGTGACCTAGAATTTAGAGAAAATAAGGCTTTGAGAACAATCAGTATGAGTAGATGAGATCCTTCAGGGTGGCGTATGATATACTGATAGACAGACTTACTTAGCATTTCCTGATGTCAAACACACTGCAAGTGCTTTATAAGCATTCACCAATTTAATCATCATATTTACTATGAGATATATGCCATTAGCATATATGTTTTAAAGAAGAGGAAACTGTGGCCCAGAGAGGTTAAGTGTCTATTATGTAAGATCTCACTGGACAGAGACAGGAAGATTCAAATGACAGAATCCTTGAAAACATCAGTATGTAGAGACGGAAGAGAACATGAAGTCCGTCAATGAGACTAAGGAGATGCTGGAGGGCCAGGAACAGGCCAGAGAGGAGAGTTGGTGTTGGAGAGGTGAAGGGAGGAGATTCTGGAGGAGGAGCCTATGGCTTCCAGGGCACATCCAGGGCAGTCACTGGAAAGTGGGGAGGACCTGCAGGGCAGTGTCCATGTGGTCACTCAGAATCTTCTCCTGGGAAAGTTCACAGTGGAAGGTCCTACTGAGGAGGGAGGGAGGGAGGAGGGAAGGGTGAGGATATGGGCATGGGTCTGCTCAGAGGTGAGGGAGGAAGAGGATGATGCAGGTACTGTAATGCCACCCTGGACGGAGACACAGGGGTGTGTGTGTGTGTGTGTGTGTGTGTGTGTGTGTCTGAGATGACCTGAGAGAGACCAAGTACATGAATAGGAAGGAGAGGAGAAGCCAAACACCTAAGGCCCAATGCCACCCACCTATGAGCACGTAGAATGAGGAATCAAGACCCCTGGGAAGTCTGGTCTTCCAAAAGAAGAATGGAGGCAAACACATGTTGAGCCGTGGGAACTGGGAGTGAAGAATCAAGAAAAGACAAAGTCTCTGACGAATCAGCTTCCAGGACAGCAAGCAACGCCCCTGCCTTGATTCTGCAGCATTCACCCAGTGACACGAGACCCGGCCATCAGACTCGTGCATGTCAGCTGTGGTCCTTGCCGGACATCCCTACACATTAAAACAGAACGATTCCACATCACTCTTACAGCTCACTCATCTGTTAGAAGTAAAGTAAAATTCCCCTTAAACACATTGCCTTATAAAATGTCATTTTATCAGCTTCCTGTGTAATGTGCATATTTTGCATTATTTCTGTCTCAAAGACATTTGGTCCTAGCATGCATGCAGAACACACACATGCATGTACACATCGGCACACACACGCACAAGCATGCATGTACACACGTACACATTCACACACACATACATATGCCTGCAGAACACACACATGCATGTACACACTTTTTTCTACCATACAACGGAAGTTTTTTGGTAAAGATAGATCACTTGAATTCTATTTTACCTATGGTGAAAAAAATTATTTAAATGTAGCTTGTTGTGAGATCAAGTTTTCTGTATTGAGATAGAAAATTGGTAATGCATATCTTAGCTAAAATATAGAAACGTGCTAAAGATTTCATGAAGTGATTTTCAAGCTTGGTTTCATTCTTGCTTACTATATACACTCAAATATACTCATTGAATTTAAGCTTTGATAATTAGTAGTTTCTTATTTCCTATTAGATTTACTGATAAATGGCTTCTTTTCTCTACTTTTTTTGTGTTATGACTTACCTTTGACGTACTTCAATCTCTCCCCATATTCACACACCTCTTTGTAATTTAGTTATCAATATTCTTATTACAGTTTTATTTTATTTTTTAAAATAATCCAGTAAAGCATAGCTTTTCCATTATTTTCAACAACACTGTGTTGTTTTAAATGTATGCCCAGGAAAAGTATGGGAATGAAAGATGTTTTAAAATCAATCTGATTCTTTTAGCAGTAGAATATAATCCATTTACAATTTTGTCAAAACATACTCTAAATTACTTTAGTCACGATACATTACGTTTTCTTTTATTGTATGTTTTGTTGTTTTCTTTTGATTGTGTGCTAATACTGATTGATGAAATACTATTGATTTCCATATCGTATTACTAATAGTACTAGTGGATTCCTCTAAAATTTGTATATATGCATTTAAACCTTAATGTCTTATTAGCCTCCCTTGTATTGAATAATTTCTTTGGCTTGCACTGATATAAACATCCTTCCATATCTCTCCTACTTCTACTCGCACTGCCCACAGATAGCAGAAATTTATTTTAATGACCTTTAATTTTAGGTTTATTTTAATTTTAGAAGTTAAAATAATTTTGAAATTAAGTATCTCTAATTTTGCATTAAGTATCTTTAATTTTAAGACTGTTTTAAGCCACTGCGTTGACATTTATATACCACATCACCAACACTTACTTTGACCTGTACTCTGAATTGTATTGGAGTTCATGTTTGTTGCGATTCCTTGTACTTTATAGTTTCTTCTTTTCAATGATTCTTGTTCTTGTGCTTTGCTTATTTGTTTAACTAATATATGAATCTAAGCATGTATTATAGCTATGTGGTCAGAATCATATTACTATATTACAGAGCTTCAGTTTCATATACATTTAGTAAAGTTGATTCTCATTTTTTGAGCTGCTGATTTTCTGTTACCTAATTACTTTCATGGGTCCATGTCTAAGGTAGCTGGTAAGTATCCAGTAAGTTAACAATTGAGGCCATTATATAGTTTTCCTAGGGGCCCTCTCTGGTGCCTTTCAGTTCCATGGAGGGCCCCTCTCACCTGCAATGCACAATTAGCTGTTTTCCAGGGAAACAGAGATTTTCTATCCAAAGTATTGGCAGGGAGTCAACCACAAAGGAGAGCCCCTTGGGGAGAAGAGAGGCTTTGCGGCCCTTCTCCGTTCCCCTCAGAGTTCTCTGCAGAAGCGTTCACACTGGACACAGGAGGCAGCAGGTGCCAGGGCACTCAGGATGTGGCCAGCTTGAGGGCAACTTTCCCAAGCACAGCCCTAGGGAAGCCCCACCCCTCAGACCCACTCCCTGGTGCCTGGTCTCAGCTCCTTCTATCTTCTGGTGGTCAGCTGGGGTAAGGCAGGTGTGCAGATTTCAATGGGAAGGGGCCGAAATTGTGGGAGCAACATAGGGAAACACATCCTGTTATAAACAAGCTGTTTCTGGTTAGATATTGTTTTCATTTTTTTTTATACTTTTACTTTGTCTTTTGATGTCCCCGATTGATTCTCTCAAGAAAGGGTCTACCATGGCAGAGGTTACATAGAGCAAGACCAACTAACAAAGTCCACTGAGGCATGACTGGGTCACTGCTTCACTAGGACTCATTCCTTGTGAGCCAGCTTGCTCCACGGCTGTCCTCGTTCTCAGCTCTGAGGTTTGGGGACTTTGTGACATTCCACCAGGGAGTGTGTTTCTTTCTTGGGTGTCTCCTTGACCCTCCCCATCGCTGGCTCTTCACCAGTAATGGCAGTTTTCCCTACTCTCTTTTATATCTACCAAAACTCCTTACCGTCTTCTGTATCACAGCTACTCCTTCAGACCAGAATTAATAGATATTTCTTTTAGTGACTGGCACTTGGTGAGTGACACTGCTTTCCTCTAAGATGGGAACTGTGAAAAGTGATGCGTTAAACAAGGTGGAAGTATGTTTGTGGGTACGTGTGTGTATTACTTCGCTCAGTTTGGGTGGTATTATTTTGACACGCTTATGGGGAATGTACATGAAGTTATCCAATAGGTGACCTAGAATTTAGAGAAAATAAGGCTTTGAGAACAATCAGTATGAGTAGATGAGATCCTTCAGGGTGGCGTATGATATACTGATAGACAGACTTACTTAGCATTTCCTGATGTCAAACACACTGCAAGTGCTTTATAAGCATTCACCAATTTAATCATCATATTTACTATGAGATATATGCCATTAGCATATATGTTTTAAAGAAGAGGAAACTGTGGCCCAGAGAGGTTAAGTGTCTATTATGTAAGATCTCACTGGACAGAGACAGGAAGATTCAAATGACAGAATCCTTGAAAACATCAGTATGTAGAGACGGAAGAGAACATGAAGTCCGTCAATGAGACTAAGGAGATGCTGGAGGGCCAGGAACAGGCCAGAGAGGAGAGTTGGTGTTGGAGAGGTGAAGGGAGGAGATTCTGGAGGAGGAGCCTATGGCTTCCAGGGCACATCCAGGGCAGTCACTGGAAAGTGGGGAGGACCTGCAGGGCAGTGTCCATGTGGTCACTCAGAATCTTCTCCTGGGAAAGTTCACAGTGGAAGGTCCTACTGAGGAGGGAGGGAGGGAGGAGGGAAGGGTGAGGATATGGGCATGGGTCTGCTCAGAGGTGAGGGAGGAAGAGGATGATGCAGGTACTGTAATGCCACCCTGGATGGAGACACAGGGGTGTGTGTGTGTGTGTGTGTGTGTGTGTGTGTGTGTCTGAGATGACCTGAGAGAGACCAAGTACATGAATAGGAAGGAGAGGAGAAGCCAAACACCTAAGGCCCAATGCCACCCACCTATGAGCACGTAGAATGAGGAATCAAGACCCCTGGGAAGTCTGGTCTTCCAAAAGAAGAATGGAGGCAAACACATGTTGAGCCGTGGGAACTGGGAGTGAAGAATCAAGAAAAGACAAAGTCTCTGACGAATCAGCTTCCAGGACAGCAAGCAACGCCCCTGCCTTGATTCTGCAGCATTCACCCAGTGACACGAGACCCGGCCATCAGACTCGTGCATGTCAGCTGTGGTCCTTGCCGGACATCCCTACACATTAAAACAGAACGATTCCACATCACTCTTACAGCTCACTCATCTGTTAGAAGTAAAGTAAAATTCCCCTTAAACACATTGCCTTATAAAATGTCATTTTATCAGCTTCCTGTGTAATGTGCATATTTTGCATTATTTCTGTCTCAAAGACATTTGGTCCTAGCATGCATGCAGAACACACACATGCATGTACACATCGGCACACACACGCAGCAAGCATGCATGTACACCACTACACATTCACCACACATACATATGCCTTGCAGAACACCACCCACATGCCCATGTACACATCATGCACACAATGCACAGCATGCATGCAAACACATGTTATACACATTCACACACATGCATGCAGAGCACCACCACATGCGATGTACACATCTGGCACCATACCATGCTCACAAGGCCCGTGATGGCATACGCATCGATGCATGACACATCTGGCAGCAACATACACCATGCACACATCGTTGCACTTACACATGCCGCAGAACAACTCATATGCATGTACACATCTGGCACACATACACACATTACATGCTTGACACAATCTGCACCCACTTGCACATACGTGCAGAAACAAGTACATTCATGCACACCTCTGCACACACATGCACACATACATGTACCATTTGCACAACATGCCAGCACACGCAAACAAATGTAGTGTGTTACACCATACAGTATACAGAACTACTCGTCTGAACACACATGCTAAAGCAGAACACATACATGCATGTACATATTAGCACACACATACACACACATGCATGCACACACTTGCATGTGCATGCACACACACACCCTCCCTCCTCCATGCACACAAATCCCAGTTTTCTTCCCTGAGCTTCTATAAGGTGCTCTGCTACACACCACTTAGACAACCTCAGAGCCCCAGTGAGGGTTTGTCTGTGGCAGTCCCAGGACTGCAATGCATTATTTGATTTTGTGTGAGAGCCATTCTTTGTATCTCATTTTTTGTCACAGGATATCAAGTGCAGGTCTTTGTACAGAACAGATTCTCAGTAATTGTTTATTGATCCATTGGTAGTGACTGATATTTTAGGAATTCTTTGGGGAGAATGATCACAGCCATGGTGCCCAGCAGAAGAAAAAGGCAGTGTCGTGACCTCTGGATGATTTACAATGACAGGTGTGGGTTTACACTTTTTCTCAGCATTCTTATATAATGCAATAAGATGCTTGCTAAAATACAAGTTTTAGAGATTTTTTTCCACTTGGATTGGAGCTGAATTGCTTTGCACATTCTTTGGAGAAAAAGCTGAAATTCTGTTAGCTAGCATTATGAGTCAGCTGTCTATATTTATGACAGAGATTTTATAGAGTGCATATATTTATTTGGAAATGGTACCTGAGGGAATAAGGAAATCAAGATGAATGTCTTATGGTGTCTCTCTATGATACCTGAGCAACTGTTGTAATTCTACCAATTCTGTAAAAAAATCATGCAGGCATGCAAGTTAATTGTTTGGAATTTTGAGTGCAGAAAATCTGAGAGAATGAGTTTTTCAATTTCATTATTTTTGCTTAGTGTAGACACCATTCAAATACTAAGAATCCTATTGCATTTTAAAATGAGATCTATGAAGACTGTTTGCCACTATTTGCTGGTCTCTCTCTTGCACACTTATTTGTGATGGGGAGGCTATATTGTTTTCCTCCACAACAGGCATCAGAATACATGTTACGGAGGTAAAATCATGTCTGGAAAAATATTTTCTACCCTTAGCAATGATCAAAGTAAGACCCCGGGTATTGGTGACTCCCAAGGAGTCAGAGAAAAGGGATGTTTCTTTGCATGATAAAACGTTGCGTGTACTTATTGCTGTACAGAGAGGAAGACGAAAAAAGCAACAGAGAGAGAAGGTGAGGTTAGATAAGGAGGCCAGAAGGAACATGGGTGATGTCACTTTGCTCAAGAGCAGGCAAAGAGAGAGAATGCCAAGTGGTCAACATGAGCTTTGGAAAGCAGGGACGTCTGGAAGAGAAGGGTGACTGCAAGGCAGGTGTTTCTGGGCTCTGTGATCAGCGCCAGGCGTAGTTGGGCTACCGAGAACCTTGGAGAGAGTGCTCAGAAGTAGAGACTGGGGCTCTGGGGATTTAAGGCTTGGTTTCCACTGCCCTAGAAAGGGGGAATCGGGAGGCCGTTATTTACATGGCAAGGGACAAGCTAAATTCAAGTTGTGTTTTTTGTGGCAACTGAAAGGACTACAGAATAATAAAGATATTACCAGTGCTTAAATATGTGACAAGCCTGGGCGTGGTGGCTCATGCCTGTAATCTCAACACTTTGGGAGGCTGAAGAGGGTGAATCGTCTGAGTCCAGGACCAGCCTGGGCAACTTGGTGAAACCCTGTCTGTACAAAGAAAACACAAATATTAGCCAGGTGAGGTGGTGCGCACCTGTGGTCCCAGCTACTCAGGAGGCTGAGGTGGGAGGATCACTTGAGCACTGGGAAGCCAAGACTGTGGTGAGCTGTGATCGTGCTATTTATTTATACCTATTTATTACTCAGCCACCAATATCCATTTACTTAGCTGTTCAATTCCAGGGCAATCGATAGCAGTACCAGAATTTTTAACCTGCACACCCACAATAAACACGTTATTAACTAGAACATCTTCCTACATAGAGAAATGTCATTTGTGAACAAAAGTAGTACTCCAGCCTGGGTAACGGAGTAAGACCCTGCCTCAAAAATAATAAATAAAGAAGTGACAAATCTGGTCATGAGGCTTCAATCACCCCAAGGAACACTTCCTTTAGAAAGTGCACTGTGGCACGTTCCCTGAAGCATGCCAACCCTTAGAACAGACCCACACGTGTGGAGGAGGGGAGGCTGCAGAGGGGATGAGAAGTAAAGAGGAAAGGAGGGTGGCAGGCACATGGGAAAGTGGCCCCTTCAGCGAGGGAGAGTGGACATGTCTTTGCAGAAGGTGAAAATGAAAGAAGGAAAGGGCTTCAATTTCTGGTGAGAAGGGATATAGACAAAGGAATGAGAGTTCTGTAACAGACACACCACAGAGATGCAATATACAGCGGTACTGACCGATTCCCAGCGAGCACCCCATCATTGGAGATCCTTCAGGCTACATGTCCAGGGTCCTGCGGCAGGGCCTCCTCTCCACACCCCCATCTCTCGACCACTTTGTTCATTCACATTTCTCCTCAATTCTTTTCTTATTTTTGATATGGAGTCTTGCTTGTCACCCAGGCTGGAGGACAATGGTACAATCTCATCTCACTGCAACCTCCGCCTCCCTGGTCCAAGCAATTCTGCCACCTCAGCCTTCTGGGTTCAGCTAGGATTACAGGCACCCTCCACCACACCCAGCTAAGTTTTGCATTTTTAGTAGAGGCAGGGTTTCACCATGTTGGCCAGGCTGGTCTCGAACTCCTGACCTCACGTGTTCCGCCTGCCTCGGCCTCCTGAAGTGTTGGTTAGGATTACAGGCATGAGCCACTGTGCCCAGCCATTCTCCTCAGTTCTTGAGGTCCTGCTCTGTGGGCTTCCAGACCTGTGAGCCCGTTATCAGCAACTTCTCCCATTCTCAGGCCTGCCTTTCACCTTTTCTCTTTTCCCTCAGGCTGACCAGAGCCTCAGGGTACAGCGACCTTGGCTGCCGCCTCTGAGGGGGCTGTTTTCCTCCTTCCCCCGTCCTCCTGCCCAGCATCCCACGTGCCAGGTGGGCCCACCTTGATCCTCACTGGTGCATCCAGGTCGGGCCACCTCTGTTTCCTTTAGAACCTCAGGCCCTCACGACACCAGACTGTACCTGTTCGTTCCTGCACCAGCTTGCCAGTGAATTTGGAGGTCACAGTTCAGTCTATAAAGCACCTGCTTCTGCAGCCACAGAAACAACAGGGCTCCACCGTGATGCCTTTGAATGGACCACGACTTCAGCCCAGCCTGGCCCTGGTGAGGCAGCTGACACCCCCACAGCCTCACAGGCCTGTTTATGATGAATCTGAACAAATGGGTATTTCCTCCATTTCTTCAGCATGTGTCCAGGCTGTCAACTCTAGAATGTAGGAGCCTCTGGAGGAAGAGGGAGTCCTGGCTTCTTTAACCACCCTTAGGAGCACGGTTGGTGTGGGGTAAGCACAAAGATAGCAAGATAGATATTTTTGAAATTGTGTAGATATGTTAACGAGCAGGATTTTCTTGTAAAAACATCATCTCTTAGGTTAGTCTACAAATGATAAACGTTGGTAAAAATAAGAGTTTTCTTGCCACAAACCTCAAACAGGATGGAATCACCAAATGTAATATTCAATATCAATTCCTGTTTTTAAGAGATGAAATATCTTGCATTGTTAATATAAAACCGAGGCCAAGGTGCGTCAGGAAATTAATTTATGGAGGAGCAAGTGACACACAGGGAGCATCTATATCTTGGAAAAATGTATCTGTGGGCAGAAGCATATGGGCCCCTCTCTAAAGGCATAAGCTTCCTCAGGCCCCATTAGGCATGCATTTTTCTAAATAGTTACTCTTAAACTTCGTAAACAAGCCAAACAACATATGGAATGATGATGATTTGCATAAAATATGAGATGGGACATATCCCAGCATTTCTTCCTAAGTGTGTTGCGCACTTCGTTTTTGGAAACAACAACCCCAAGAGGAAAAAAAAAGTGACTTCAATTTGTGATTAAATGTTGGAAAGGACCTCCCTTCTTCCAACATTCAGCTGCTTTCCTGAGGCCCTCTGTGACTCCACTTCAGTGTGGCACAGCATTTTCTCTTTGGAGTTTAGTGAACTCTTTCCGGCCCCGGACACATCGACTTTTCGTTAAGATGTCACCACAGAATCTCTGTCACGGGCTTACTTCTTCCACCTGAACAAACACACTGGCTTGAAGGTGTCAGAGACATTTATCGTCGTGGGCAGATGCTACAGCCAGTCCCTTCCGTTGTTTTCCTCTGGGTTCTGTGACAGTAAGTAGGTCATTCTCACACCCTTGCAAGGGACGTTAAAACACACGTGTTTGTGATGAAATGTGTTTTGGCTGCACCGGGAGAGCCAGGGCACAGCACAGCTCCTGGCACCTTTACCTTGACCCCATCCATGTGTCGGGAAGTCGGGAATGCAGCAATTTTACACCTCTCTGCCTGCTCTGCCTCTGGGGAGAGACTGGAGGGGTGGTGACAGGTTGGATAGGGATGCTGAGAATGAAAATCTCGCACATGTGGACATTTATCCTATCATGTCCGTTCACTCAATTTGTCCCTCCTTCATCCCTCCTTCGTCACACTCATCGAGGCTCTGTCTGACACAAGACGACAACGGTGAGTTAAGCCAGAAACAGACCAGGCCATCAAGACCCCCAGAGAGGGCACTGGGCCCACCCCAGCCCTGCTGCAGCACCCAGGACTCAGTTTCCCTATGGCTACAGGTGTGTGTTCCAACACTCAGTGTTCTGGCTTCAGAGAGCGGCTGCGTTTCTACATGACGCGAATGCACAGGAAAGCACTCTGGAACCTACAAACCCTGAAAAATTTAAGTTCTTACTTTCTGTGATACGTCCTCACCTTGATTCACAATCAGAGATCAGGAGAAACCTGCTGCGGCTGTGACTTGTCCTGCTCTCCACGCAGAACCGAAGTGAGCCCTGAGAGGCCCATCCTGTCACCTCGCCGTCGTTAGAATAATCTGCCCAGCCTCTGCCTGCAAATGTTGCCCTGGAGAGGGGGATTTTCCTCTGGTTTACTGCCTCTGAGGGGTCTTCCTGGTCTCAATGGTGTTTCAAGGATTAACCGTTGATGATGGACTCCTTATAAAGGTAGCACAGAGACGCAGGTAGGCGATGACACAGCATGATGTGGCCACTGTCCTTTTCAGAACTGGCCTTTTCTCTCCATGCTACTTGCCTCATTTGGACACAAATGTGACTATTGCTGACGGGATAGTTCCAGGGTCTAAGCAATCCTCTCTGACAGATAAGATATCTGCCACCAAAGTCAGATCTTAGCACCAGTTAAGACAGAGTTCTGGCCAGGCACGGTGGCTCACTCCTGTAGTCCCAGCACTTTGGGAAGCTGAGTCGGGCGGATCACGCTGTCAGGAGTTCGAGACCATCCTGGCCAATATGGTAAAACCCCATCTCTACTTAAAATAGAAAATAAGCCAGGTGTGGTGGCGTGTGCCTGTAGTCCCAGCTACTTGGGGACTGAGGCAGGAGAATTGTTTGAACCCAGGAGGTGGAGGTTGCAATGAGCCGAGATGGTGCCACTGGACTCCCGCCTGGGCGATAGAGTGAGACTCTGTCTCAAAATAATAATAATGATAGTAATAACAACAATAATAATAATTCTAACCCTCACCCCAGGCAGAGATGACGACGGTGTCAGATGGCAGGGGCTCAGGAGAATGAAGGCACAGACATCGACCTCCTCCATCAGAGGCCTCAGTGTGAGAGAGAGGAAGAAAATCTCTCCTGCAGGTGCAGGTCTGGGACCCACAGGTAAACACAGTGCCGGGCTGTGGCCTTCACGGGGATGGGGGGAGGACCCACGGGTGACAATGCCAGGGTGTGTCCGTCACAGGGCCTGGAGGAGGACCCATGGGTAACAGTGCCAGGGCATGGCCGTCAAGGCTGGGGAGGACCCACGGGTAACAATGCCAGGGCGTGGCCTTCAAGGTGGGGGAGGACCCATGGGTAACAGTGCCAGGGCGTGGCCTTCACTGGGGAGGACCCAGGCCTGCACATATGTCAGTCTTGGGCTCTCCCTCAGCTTGTGCCATCCACCATGAGCTTTTCTGAGCAAAACATGGCCCAGGCCAGCAGCGGGAGTCTCTCCAGGCTGGGCACACCCAATGCCAGCTCAGATGGAAACCTGGGCGCGTTGGCCGGGAGCCCTGTGCCAGGACAGGTGGGTGGGCTGGCCTGGGGGTCCCTGTAGCCAGAGAGAGGTGGCAAGCTTGGAGGTCTCCAGCAACAGAGATGGCACAGGGAGCGCAGCTGGGTCACTGTCTCCTCCCAGCTGCCTCGGCAGGTAACAGGTGCAGCAATGATCCCCTCTGTGGCAGATGATGGAGGTGGCAGTGACCCTCTCTGGGAAAGAAGTCTGCCCTTGCTAAGGTTACCCCAGAAGCTGGGAGCAGAGGCAAAAGGAGAAAGAAAAATGTCAAAGAAAAGAAGAAACACACAAAAAGATGACCTGAGAGGCATCAGAGAGCCAGGAAAGGGAACATTCTGGACTTCCAGATGTGGTAGTTCTTGGTAAAAGGGACCTTCAGCAGCGCACACCAGGCCACTGCAACCACAGCCAGGCACAGAGGAAAACTGTGCAAAGAGTGTGAGAGTGAAGAGCGCACCTCTCCTCTTACCCAGCACTTCTACTCCTGGGAATGCATATCATAAAAACAAACAAGCCCTTGCGTTATTTCTACTCATTAAACTTAGAGAGTTCGCTGTGTAGGAGGTGATGTGAAAAATTTCCAATCACGTTTGAAACATGAACGGTGGGCTCCGTGCCTTGTGTCTGCCTGGCATGTGTTTCTTCATGGTGCCCGGAGGAAGGTTTGGGAGACCCACGCCGCAGCGTTGGCGTCTAACAAACAGGCACAGAGGGCAGAGCAGCTGGAGGAGGCCAGGGCGACGGGAGCGCGCCCCAGAGAACTGTGAGTGTCCTGGGAACCCAACAGTGCCACTGTCCGTCCCTGTGTGGACGCCAGGCATGAGCCACAGAATTGCCTCCAACATAGCAGACCTGGGATATTTGTAGGCAAATATTTTCTTTCTTACAACTTGTTTAGGTTGTTTTACTTTATTCTATTACTGGTGTATTCACCCTTATGCAGTCACTCAGTTACCCGTGGGCTACCCAAACTTTGACACAGTAAAATATTTCGAAAGAGACAGACCATATTCACATAATTTTTATTGGAGTATATTATCATTGATCTATTTTTATTAGTTGTCGTTGTTAATCTCTTACTGTGCTTAATTTATAGACAACACTTTACCATAGATATGTAAGTACAGGGAAAGACAATATATACAAGGCTTGGTGTGAGCTGCCATCTCAGGCATCCACAGGGGTCTTGGAATGAATCTTCCATGGATAAAAGGGATATACCGTTTTATTATTATTATTGCTACTTTTTACAGTAAGCACGTGTTATTATATAATTAGAAAAAAACAGATACAATGAAGCCCCGTTCAATGTGGACAAAGGATGGGTATTCATAATAAGAAAAGATTTGTAATTTTCTGGAGAGTGAGAACGATGGTTTCTCTCTCACCATATTCTCTATGTCTAGCAGAGGAATTTTACAGATGCTTTTAGTAAATATTTTTTAAAAATCAATTCTAATATTCAAGGACATTAAATACTGTTCACTATAAGAATTTTTTTGTCGTGAAATATGAGTAGAATAAATAGATGCCAATAGAAAAGAAAAGCATCAGTATTATAGAAAATAAGTAAAGAAAATTTTAAAAAATTCAGCGTTAAACATTTTTTGGAATACGATAAAGCAGTAAGTATTCTCAAAATTCCAAGTTTTAATAGAAATAAATATTTTCTCATTAAGACAATTTGAACTTGTTTGCTGTTTCTATGTGTAATTCCCTAAAATAACTCTTCCAGGTATTTCAGAATTACTAGCGTGGGAACAGCGGGGAGCGTCCCCTGGCTGCACTCCTGCGTGAGGAGCCAGCCTGGGCGAGGCGCGGCCGCGTGCAGGCCTGTGTGCGCATGCGCATGTCCATATGCTTCCCTAAACCCCGCCCTGTCGAGAATCACCTAGCAACACGGTGGGGAGACTGGAGCAGGCCGAGAAGCAGGGTGTATGCCAGCCGTGAGGGGAGGATGCTGCAGGGCTGAGTGTCAACTGCTGGTTTCCTTTACGAAAACATGTAAGATTAATTTCCAAGCTATGTATGCTGTGTAAGGTGCAGAGCTGAAGCCAGCCAACATCTTGCCTCATGCTCTAGGCGTGGGTGACACAATTTCACATCCCACTTAGTCATCCCAGATCTCCCTTGACAGACAGCAGCCGTCAAGAGACGGTTCTTACGCCAGCAAGGAGCGGAGGGTGCTGTCAGAAACCACTCCCAGAATCTCTGTCCTGTGTGGTGTGTGTGTGTGTGTGTGTGTGTGTGTGTGTGTGTGTGTTGTGGATATTAAGATGTGTATGTTGGTAATATATACACACATATGCATATTAGTCTGGACGTTCCAGGGAGCAGAAGCAATAGGAGATTTTTTATAGGAACCAGACTCAAAGGGGTGCTGGAGGCTGAGCTGGAGACCCAGAACAGCCACTGTGGTGAGGTACAGTCTGAGACCAAGGTAGATCCGTGTCCCAGCTCAGATACTTGGGCAGAGAGAGAGAGGTCTTTATCATGCAGACTCTCTCTACTCTGCAGGGCTTCAATGGTTTGGTGAGAACCATCCACCTTAGCCAGGGCAATTTTTTTCTCAGTCTACTGATTCCAGTGTTAATCATGTACAGAAGCCTTCGCCCTGATACCCCCAAAATCATGGTTAAATATCTGTGCACGCCACGCCCAGCCAAGGTGACACATAAAATTAATTAATGCTATTAGTTATATTTCTATACAGAAGGGGAGGGACAGAGAGAGACAGAAACACAACGAGGGACACAGAGAGAGGCAGAGAAGAGAGGAGAAAAAAAGAGGGAGGCTGTGAAAATGGCCCTTAAATTCTAGACAGAGCTCTATTATTGATAAGAAGTGTAAAAGTTGAAAGTTCATTAACCTTTCAAAGTTAGAGTTCCTAAATTACAAAAATATTCCAAAACAAATACTTAGATTGTCATGGAAATAAAGTGGAAAAAGAAATTGTAACCAAATTATATCCACAATAAAGTCACGAAACAGTCTCTAAGTTATGAGACGACCTTGAGGAAATATGCAAAGACAGTCATTTTTCTCTGGTTTGTATGACTTACAATCTGATTTTCACGTTGTGTCTTTAATACTAGTATAATCATAATCACTCTGCATGTTAGAATGGTGTTATCAGTTTCAGTACATAGAAAATAAAGAATAGGCCCAGTGAATTGTCTAACTTGTCATTTAAAAGAGTTTACAGTATAGCATTTATTAAAACACCATATTTTCATCGCAGTATTCCATTTTTGATGATATATATTTATTGAAATACCGCTGTGCCCACACATTTAAATTTAAAGATTGAAAATTTCTTGCTATATTCTACAGGAGGAAGTCTAAGAAATTATAAAATTATGTATATCTATACATACATACAGATAGAGATGTGTGCAGATATAATACAATAAATCTAACATTTAAAAAACAGATTTTCTTTTTTACTTCAAGTGTAAAAAATTCAAGATCAAGGGAAAAGTAAAATTTTAATTTGTATTCAGAGACATTGAATGTGTCCAGAACAGATAAGACCTCTGTATTCAACCATGGACCTATGCATATCTAACTTTGTAAATAAATATTTGGAATGATTATTTAAGTTACAATCCAATTTGTCCTTTACAAATGGATTACTATGGGTTCATTAAATTTGTTCATTAGGCTTCCATAAGGGGCCTGCTGTGTTAGGAGAAAAACAGGAACAATTTGGAACAAATTTGTTATGTAAATTAAGGCATGCAAACGGAAAGGAAAGCTTGAGATTCCATGGGCTTTATTTCCTTTAAAGAATGAAATGGCTCAGTCCATTTGGGTAATGGTTCCACAAGCTCCTGTCTGGTGGGTCACTGACATAGTGTGAGACCATGTCAGTGCCTAGCAAAGCTGCACATCTCTGGGCTTTCTGCTTTGGAGGTTTCCAGAAAGGGATATGCTAATCAGTTGAACCGCATGAAATTAAAGTGCATGCACATCAAAAAGCATTGATTATTTGTAGTTCTCCAGGATTCAACATAAATAGCCATTTAACAATCAGGGTCAGTGAATTTACGGGAATATGAGAAAATACATAGATATTCACTCAGACTAAAAATTGGGATTTGGGTTTCATAAGAGCATTACTTAAAAGCAGATAACTTTGGAGGTCAGGTAGGTAATATTTGTCCTTAGAGGTTTTAAGCAATAAATTGAGCATTATTCAAATAGATGTAAATGAATGCATGAGAATAAAGATATGAACACAAATTTGGTACCACAAAGCAAAAGGTGATGACTAGATGTGCAGATTCATTAAATTATTGAATTAGCAATCACTCCCACATAATTCTCACCTGATTTCCAAATTATCTGCTTACCCTTCCTCCATTATTTTATGTTTTATTCCCATTGAGTTATCGACTCTTTTAGTCTGCACATCTCAAGTTTGATTTATACTAACCACATGGTTTCTAAGCCCTGTCATTTTAAATGGCTTATTCCTAATCCTTTCCTTGATTGTATGTCAGACAAATCCTACCCATCTTTCACACCCAATACTCAAGCCCCACTTCTAGAACCTTCCCTGTTCCAAATATCATATTTCTCCATGTATCAGACACTTCAGAGTAATTATTTTCTATTTCCATAATTTATAGCATAAATATTATATTTTATTGAACATCAATTTCTCTTCTTTACTTTTCCAGTTAGATTATTCATTCCTTAAACTTTGAGGTCAGCCTTAACCATTATATCCCCCAGGACATATGAAACCGTAATGATTAATTAGGTATAATAACTTACTGCTTATGAACTACACCTAACAGCTACCTATAGAACATTCCACCCAACAAGAGAGAGGAGGCATTATCCTCCAGTGCATATGGGACATTCTTCCGCATGGACCATAATATACCGTAAAAAAGCTTTAATACATTTAAATAATTAAAAAATTTAAACATGATGTTTTCTAACCATAAAGGGGTAAAACTAGAAACCAATAATGGAAAGAAATTTGAAAAATTCACATGTATGCGGATATTAACACATTCCTACATAACCAACGGGTAAAAAGGAAATTACAAGATACATTTTAAAATACTTCAAAAGTAACGAAATGAGGACACAACATGACAAAAATTGTGGGAGTGCAGCTAATGCAGTGTTTAAAGACAAATTTATAGCTGAAAATATATACATAAAGAAAGCCAGATAGATCTTTAATTGATAATCTAACCTCAAACTAAGATATCTGGTCAATGAAGAGGAAACTGAACACAAAGCCATGAGAAGAAAGGAAATAACAAATATTAGAGCAGAATTAAATGAAATACAGAATAGGAAAGCCACAGAGAAAGCCAATGAAACTAAAAGTTGATTATTAGAAAAGAAGAAAATTGACAGATTTTTAGCTAGACTGACCAAAGAGAAAGGGAAGAAGATTCATTTCCCAAATGAGCAAAGAAAGAGGGACTTACTGACAATACTATAGAAATACAATTATTGTAAGATAATTATCATAAGGTATATAATTGGCTAGCTGTGTAAAAGTTGGAAGTTCATTGATCCATAAGCAACTGCATGATAGCAAATTAGATGGCTTAGATGAAATGGACAAGCATCCAGCAAGACAGTAACGATTAAAACTAACTCAAAAGGAAATAGAGAATCTGAAAGGGTCTAGTAAAGAGATTAAAGGATTAAATTAGTAATCCCAAAACTAACCACCAAAAAACCCAAGACCTAGTTAGCTTTATTGTTACATTTTACCAAACACTTAATAAACAATCAACATTAATTTTTCTCAAACTCTTAAAAACATAGAAAACACTTTGCAACTTGTTCCATGAGGCTGATATTACTCTAATAGCAAAATCCAGTTAAAAGACATAGAAAATCAAACCACAGATGAATGTATCTTAAAAACATAGATAAGAAAATTCTTCACAAAGTAGTAGCAAACAAAACAACCATCTACCTATAAAAGGATTATATAACATGACCAAGGGGGATTTACCTATAAAAGAAAGATTGGATTAGCATCCGAAAATCAATTAATGAAATACACCATATCAATTGAATAAAGGATAAACAACTCATAGTCATCTCAATAGATAAAATAGAGCATTTAATTAAATCCAACATTCTCCATGATAAAAATGGTTAACAAAATAAAAGTGGAAGGGATCTTCCTGTACCTGATAAAAGTCATCTATAAAACTCTCAAAGCCAACGTCACACTCAGTGGTTAAGGTTGAATGTTGTCTCAATAAAATAAGGAACAAGGCAGGATTCCACTCTTTTCACTTCTTTTCAATATTAAACTGGAAGATGTGGCTGGGACAAGTAGGGAAGGAAAAGAAATAGCAGGCATCCAGATTGAAAAGGAACAAGTGAAACCATATGTAGGTGAAGATGACATAATTGTATATAGTAAATTCTAACATATCTATTAAAATAATTAAAACTGATAAATGACTTCAGAAATGTTGCAGTATGCAAATTAATATATAAAATTACTTTTATTTCTGTGCACTAGACATGAAAAATTCAAAATTAAAATTAAAAAAATTACTTATGATAGCATTGAATTAGGAATAATTATAGTGAGAGAAGTGCAATGTTTATACTCTTAAAACTACAATAAATTGTTGAAAGAAATCTTAAAAGATCTAGATAAATAAAAAGATATCTCATATTCATGAAATGGACATCGTAATGTTGGCAATACAGGATACTCTACCAATTGATCTACAGATTGAATATAATCCTATCAAGATCCCAGATGTCTTTGGTGTAGAAATCGACAAACTGATACTAAATTTGCATGAAAATTCAGGTGGCCCAATATAAACCAAACCTTTTTGAAGAAGACAAAGTTGAAGGATTTGTGCTTCCTGATTTCAAACCTTACACCAAAGCTATAGTAATTAGGACAATGTGGAACTGACATGAAGATAGATATATGGACCAATGGGACAGCATGAAGAGTATGGAAATAAAGGGTGTCAAGACCACCCTATGCGGAAGCAATTGTCTTTTCTTTTTTTTTTTTTTTTTTTGAGACGGAGTCTTGCTCTGCCGCCCAGGCTGGAGTACAGTGGCCGGATCTCAGCTCACTGCAAGCTCCGCCTCCCGGGTTCACGCCATTCTCCTGTCTCAGCCTCCCGAGTAGCTGGGACTACAGGCGCCCGCCTCGTCGCCCGGCTAGTTTTTTGCATTTTTTAGTAGAGACGGGGTTTCACCGTATTAGCCAGGATGGTCTCGATCTCCTGACCTCATGATCCGCCCGTCTCGGCCTCCCAAAGTGCTGAGATTACAGGCTTGAGCCACCGCGCCCGGCCAGCAATTGTCTTCTCAATACATGTTGCTGGGAACTGAATATCCATACGCAAGATAATGAATTTGGCCTCTGATTCACACCAAATACAAAATTAATCAAAGAGCTAAATATATGATGTAAAACTATTAAACTCTTACAAGAAACATAGGAGTAAATTGTTGTGCATTTGAATTAGGCAAGAGTTTCTTAGATAAGACCTCAAAAGCATAAGCAATGAAACAAAAGATGATAAATTGAATTTAATCACATTTTAAAACTATTGTTCTTCAAAGGACAATAGTTCTTCTCTTTTTTGGAAGAATTTGAAGAGAATTGCTATTAATTCATTATTAAGCATGTGGTAAAATTTATCAGAGAAACCTACTGTAAATGGGTTTTTCTTTGTGGGTAGAATTTTTTTATTACTAATTTAATGTATTAGGGTTGTAGGTCTAATCTGATTTTCCATTTCTTCTTGTGTAAGTTTTGGTAGTTCTTTTATTTCATCTAAGCTATCTAATTTGTTGGCAATTGGTTATTTATAGTATTTCTATTATCCTTTGTATTTCCTTAAGATTGATTGTAATGTATCTTCTTTCACTTCTAATTTAGTAATTTGACCTTTCTGTCTTTTATTCTTGGTCAATATTCCAATGTGTTGTCAATTTTGTTGATATTTTTAAAGAACCAAAATTGAGGTTCATTGATTTTTCTCTCTTGTTTTTTCTATTGTCTAATTGTTTTACGTCCCAATAATATTTATTATTCCTTTCCTTGTTATTTCTTTGGGTTTAGTTTGCTCTTCTATTTTTTGTCCCCTTAAATTGGAAGATTAGTTTATGTGTCTGTAATCTTTCTTCTTTCACAGTGCTCCCATTTCCAGTTATAAATTTTGATCTGAGCACTACTTTCATTATATCTTATAAATTTTAGCATATTTTGTTTTCATTTTGTTCATATTAATGTATTTTCTTTTCTTGTGATTCTCTTTTTTTACTGGTTTTATAAAAGTTGTTTAATTTTCACATATTTGTGAATTCTATTTATTTCTAATTGTGATCCTTTAAAGTCAGATAACATATGTTGATTTTTACATTTTTAACTTATTAAGACCTATTTTATGGACTAACATGTGGCCTACCCTGGAGAATGTTCCATGTACTCTTTAAAAAATTGTGTATTCTGCCATTGTTAGATGGGGTGTTCTACAGATGCCTCATCTGGTTGGTATATAATTCAAGTCTTATTTTCTTACTGATCTTCACTCTAGAGGCCCTATCAATTACTGAACATGGACTATTAAAATCACTATTATTGTAAAATGTCTATTTCTTCTTTCAAATTATGTTTATAAAAGGGTTGATTCATTACAAATATATAACAATTATAAATACTTACTCACCTAAAAACAAAGTACCAAGCTGATGAAGCAAGTTAATCTTTGCTTAATTTTGCTTAAGTTATTAAGTTAATTTTGCTTCATCAGTTTCATACTTTTTTTAGGCAAATACATATTTATAATTGTTACATATTTTAATGAATTAACCTTTTATAAACATATCATGTCCTTCTTTTTCCTTTATAACAATTCTTAATTTAAAGTCTATTTTGGCTGATGTTTGTATAGCCACCCCAGCTCTCTTTTGGTTACTATTTGCATAAATTATATCGTTTTACTTTCAATCCATTCGTGTCCTTGAATTTGACTTAAGTCTTTTATATATAGCATATAGTATGATAATTTTAAAAATATATTCTGACAGTCTCTGCTTTTTATCATGTAGAAGTTAGTCAATTACATTTAATGAAATTTCTGTTAAGTAAGGATTTCTGCCATTTAACAATTTATTCTATATATGTTTTATACCTTTTTTTCTCTCACTCTTTCTACCATTGCTTTCTTTTGCATTAAGCAGATATTTTCTAGTGTACAATTTCAGTTCCTTTAACATTTCCTTTACTATATTTTTTGAGTTATTTTTGTAATGGGTTGTCTGCAGAGTACAATAAATATCTTAAATTATACCAATCCAGTTTAAATTAATGCCAGTTTAGTCTCAAAAGCATTAAAAAATTTGCTTCTATCTAGTTCTGCTCCCCACTTTTTGCTGTTATTTTCACAATAGCTTCTTTATATAGTGTTTTACCATCAATCTAGATTTATAATTATTGTCTTATGCAATCATTTTTTAAAAATAAGATAAAGAAGGAGTTGTAAACAAAACAACTCATTTATACTGTTTTTATTTTTACTTATATGGTTCATTATTTCAGGTGAATTTGAGGTATTGTTGATTGTCCTTCTGTTTCAGCCTTAAGGACTCCCTTTAGCATTCCTTGTAAGTTAGCACTAACAGCAACAGACTCTGAGTTTTTGTTTATCTGGTAATGTCTTAATTTTTATTTTATTTTTGAAGACATAGATTTTCTGGACATAATATTCTTGGTTGACAGTGTTTTCTTCAACACTAAATGTATCATCCCACTGCTTTCTGAACTTAATTGTTTCTAATGGGAAATGTGTTGTTAATTTTGCCAAGCACCCCTTGTGTGTTATAAGTTGTTTTCCTCCTACTGTTTTCAAGATTGTCTTTGACGTCCAACAATTCAGTTTTAACATAACTTAGTTTGGATCTCCTTAATTTTATCCTGATTGGGGTTTGTTCAACAGTTTTATGTGTAGATTAAAATTTTTCTTCACATTAGGGAAACTGTGGTTATTATTTTTTGAAATATTACTTGTGCCTCTTTCTCTCTCTGGTCTTTTTCTGAGGCCCCATTTTGTGTATGTTAGTACATGTGATGGTCTCTTGCAGGTCTTTAAAACTCTACATTTAAAAAAAAAAATATTTTTTTCTACGTGTTCCTCAGACTGTGTCATCTCAATTGACCTACCCTCAAGCTTACGTGTTCTTTCTTCTGCCTGCACGAATCTTCTGCTGAGACCCTGTAGTGTATTTTTTGCTTCAGCTATGGTACTTCCCAAATGGAGAATTTTCATTTGATTCTTTTAGTTCCTCTCTAGTAGGTTTCCAGGGCTACTATAACAAAGTGCCACAAAATGGATGGTTTAAACAACAGAAATGTATTGTCGCACAGTTCCGGAGGCTGTAAGTTCAAAACTTCGGTGTCACACGCATTAGTTCCTTCTTAGGGCTCTGAGGGCAGGATCTGTGCCAGTCGTCTCTCCTTGGCTTGCAGCTGGCTGTCTTCTTCCTGCATGGCCTCAATCTCCAGTCCTGTATACAGGCCTGTGTATCCAAATGTTCCTAATACGCCAGTCATATTGGATTAGAATCCACTCAGTTACCTCATTTTAACTTGGTTACTTCTGTAAAGATGCTCCTCCTCAAATAAGATTACGCACTGAAATACTGGTGGTTAGGCTTTCAACATACAAATTCCAGGGAATGTGAGTTGTTACTTTTACAAGTACCATTACACTGGGGAGGGAGAAATGGTACTGGGGTAAGTCAAATCTCTCAGGAGCTTGCTGTTCCTTCTGAGAATAAGCTCTTTTCTTGAAAAAAGTGTCCCCAGGGTGCTGCAAGCCTTTGGTTCATTTCCTGAGTTCTAAAAATGTTGAACCTAACAATTTTGCCAGGTTTTCACAGCTTTTGTGAAAAAAACAGATTTTGGAGTTGCTTACTTCACAATTTTCTATTTACTTGCTTTTAAAAGGTGTGTATGTCTGTGTGTGTGCAACAAAGCAAAGTTTTATAGTTTTACTTGTTTAGGACCTGTGTGAAATAATTTTTAAAAACTCACTATTTGTCTTTAATAATATTTGTGATATTTGTTTATTTTTTACATATAGTTATGTCGTTTATTTTTAATTGTGGGAAAATATTCCATTGTGTGAATATATTAACATTTATGTATTTATTATTCTATTGATAATCATTTTCCTCAGTTTTATTATAAACACTGGTATTTGAAAATTCTTATATGTGTTTCTTTGGGCCCATGCTCAAGACTCTCTTTAGGGTGTACTCTAATACCAATGAGTTAAATCACAGACTCACAGGTATGTACATCTTCAACACTACTAGCTAATGCCAAATTGTTTTTTAAAATATATTTCCCAATTTGTACTTACACCTGCAGTGAAAGGAAGTCCATTTTGTTCCAGATATCCTTTCACAATTTGTATTGCTAGGTTTGATTTGTGTGAGTGTGTGTGTGTGAGTGTGTGTGTGTGTGTTGATACTTACCCATTTTGCTTGCTGTTCATTGTAATTCCTAAATCTGAATCTATGCTTTGGTGTCTATAAGTAATTTGGAAAATTTCTGTGACATTATTTATTCAGGTATATCTTTTGCATGAGCAAATGCACTGGCCATCTTGAGGTAAATGCATTAATGGTCTTGATAGCCTAGTAAGTTTTTGTTTGAATATCTTCATGAAGATTAGTGTTGGAAATGAGTGTATGGCCTTAAACAAAATCATGAAATGAGTTTTGCCTATGGAAAGGAATAGTAGAAAATGTTAGATCATCCATAGGAACACCTCTTGAAAACATATAAACATCAATGATAGCTGCCTGTTTTGTTTGGGCTGTAAGTGGAAGAAAAAACCCAAAATGATAATTCAGAATTTAGAACTTTTATATCACATTGGTTTGGCGTTGGAATTTAAACACCAAACTTCGTGTGTGAATGATACAAGCTGAAAAAGATAACTAAACTTAAGGGATTTTAAATAAAAAAAAATCAACATAAAAGAGCTTATAATAAAATAGAAAACACAGGGAAACACTACACCACAAAATTAAAGTCGAAAACACAACAAAAGTGGAATTACACACTCAAGAACTAAAAATAAGAGAGTAGTAATATTAAGATAAATTCTAAAAAATATGGTTGAGTTGGTTAAAACAAACCAAATAATAGAAGCCATGATGTACAAAGAATGAGAAAATTGATATTTCTGTAAATTAAGTGGAGCATCTACAAAATTAAAAGCATAGATATGGCAATTAAATCCAATTATTTGATATATCTTAAGAAGGAATTAATGAACTAAATGGGTGATTGAGCTTTATAAATTTATCAGAATCGATTACAGATGACAAAATAGAAAATATTAAATAGAAATGAAGAATTATGAAGGATGCAATGATAGACTCCAGTTTCTATTAAAAGTATCAGAAGAGGGAAGTTGATAAGATGGAAGAGGAGAGATGATTCATTTTTCCAGAAAGTGTGAACAAATACATTCCTCAAATTTTGGATTCACAAGGAACTCAAAATAAGACATATAAAAATAAATTACACTGAGACCATGTATTACAACTTCTCAATGCCAAATGATGATATTCTAAGACTGAAAACAAACAATAGATGATAAAAAGCACTGGAGCTCTATCCCCAGAGAGGTTGTTACTCAACAGTAGGGGAAAATAAGGATGTTTCCATCTGATGGAAGTAACCACTTACATAAAAACATCTAACAGAGGATATTTTTCAAGAAAAACAAACTCTACATCATGAGTCTAGGATTCCAAAAATGAAGATGAGTAAAGATATTGGTAAACAAGATAGGGAATTACATAAACATAGTCTGTGTGGGAGACTGAAAAAAGACATGTCGCATCACCGTCTCCAGATTATATCCTTGAATATCCCTGAGTTCCACGTCTACACATTCAACCTGTTGCTAGTTGAAAATATTTTAAAAATAATAAAAATAATAAAACAACAATAAATAAAAATAAAGCATAGCAAGTATTTACATAACATTTAGATTGTATTAGGTGTTATAAGTAATCTACAGATTAAAGCTTATGCAAGGATATGCATAGGTTATATGCAAATACTGCACTGTTTATATCTGACACTTGAGCATCTGTGAATTTTGATATCAATAGGGGATCCTGGAACCATCCCCTTGTGGATACCAAGGGATGAATTTATCCATCTTCACTTTCTAATTCATGTAACATTAAAATATTACCTCACTTACAAACAAGGGTCTTTGCATATGTAATAAAATGAAGTATCTTGAGATGCCATCATCCTGGATTATCTGAACACCCTCACAAACATTCTTGTAAGACGAAAGCAGAGGGAGCTTGGGCAGACACACAGGAGAAGCTGTGTGTCCACAGTCAGAGATTGGAGCCATGTGGCCACAAGCCAAGGAGTACCTGCAGTCACTAAAAGCTGGAAGAGACAGGAAACGTTCCATCTTGGGGCCTTCAGAGTGAGTGCACCTGTGCTGAAACCTCAACTTCAGACTTCTGGCCTTCAGGACTGTAATGAGAACAGATTTCTTGTTTGAAACCTCCCATTTCATACCTTGTTGCCACAGTGGCAAGAAACTAACACGTGGTAGGACCAATTTATTGAATGGACTGGACTCAATTAGAGTAGAATGTCATTCATGAAATGGTACAAGAAAGGAAACAATGAAGATGTGAGAAAGAATTGATAACATAGAGAGAAAAAAATTAGGTCAAATTAATAACTCAAAATCATGGCTCTCAGTAAAAACAACAAAACAGACAAACCGCCATTGAATGTAATCAAGGAAAAAAAGGAGCAAGTACACTTTGGGGCTGCCCATCATCCTCCAGTTGTCATATGGAAGGCTTCTCTGTGTAAGACATAGTGACAGGTGTCTGTCTTCCCATCCTACCCCATCACTTAATCAGTTTCACACACAGAATGATTTGTATACATTTTTCTGGATAAATAAAATGCAACATTCTATGGATCCTGTATTAGCATGTTCTCACACTGCTATAAGGACATACCCGAGGCTGCGTAATTTATAAAAGAAAGATGTTTAATTGACTCAGTTTTGCATGGCTGGGGAGGCCTCAGAAAACTTACAGTCTTGGTGTAAGAGGAAGCAAACATGTCCTTCTTCATGTGGCAGAAGGAGAAAGAAGAATGAGAGCAAAGAGAGGAAAAGCCCCTCATAAAGTCATCAGATCTTGTGAGAACTCACTGTCACGAGAACAGTATAAGGGTAACCGCCTCCTCCATGATTACAAGTTACCTCCCCACCAAGGTACCCAATCCACTGTCAATGGAACAAAGATATAAGAGGTAACCAACTTCACATGATTCAAATTACCTCCCACCATGTCAACCATATACCATGACATGTGGGGATTATGGGAGCTACAATTCAAGATCAGATTTGGGTGAGGGCACAGCCAAACCATATCAGACCCTTTATAAACAGACTTGCCATGTGCAAAACTCACAATAAACACAAAAATAAATGCCTGTTAAGGAGGAGCAAGCTGGTTCTGAACTTTATGGTCCTGAATGGCAGAGCACCATCCTCTGCCATCACCATAGATACATCTAACCAGCTGAGGCTTCTGAGAGCCCTGAGCAGGAATGGGCTGCATCTGTCCAGATCCCAGGAAAAGCTGACACCTGTGGGGAGAACTGGCTCCACCAGGGAGCAGATAGAGGAAAAAGGTGATTTCGAGGTGATTCTTAACACACTAAAGAGAAAATAACACAATCAGTTTCTATGTCCCATGAGGGGTCCAAATGGCACAGGTGTGTACGTAAGGTGAACCAGAACTTGAAAAACAAAAGGAACATCGTGGCAAAGAATAATTTTGGCTTTAGATCCAAGGGCATGAAACTGTGCATGTCCAGAATATGACATAGGATGAGGGTGTCAGTTTCCCGTGTACAACTGGCTGGGCAGTGCAGTAGGGGAGGGACATGGGGAGAAGGAGGGGAGCTCTACACGCTCTTAGGTGTCCAGGGCGATGTGGAAATTCCCAACACCTGAAAGTCCAAAAACATCAGGGAATGTCCAGACTCCAAGGGAAATTGATAATCTCTGGTCTTCTTTTAGCACAACTGTCTTAGCACCATTGTCTATTATTCCTCTAGAACCCCAACACTGTGTGTCTCCATCCTCTTTCCAGAAAGAGATGGCTTAAAGAAATGACTTAAATAGGACACACACCTCTTACTTAGCCGTTTCATCTCTCATCCCTGCCAGAATATGCAGATCCCAAAATGCAAATCCAAGGAGACATTTTGATAGATGAATGTGCTTTTGAAAGTTTAAACCAAATCCTTGCCATAATTTATAACTTTTCATCTTAATAGTGCACTAGTTTTTGCCTTGCATAAATACAAAAGTTATCTCTTAAACTATTCCAGATAAAATTTTTATACAGCTCTTCACTGCCTCATTCACTTTCTCTTTATAAGTTTCTCTTTTCGAATCCTATTATCCCCTCAAGCATTGCACATAATTTTTCTCTGCTTGTTAGCGTACTGGCTTGCTAACTCCAATTCTTTATTGCATGCAGGGTATTTGTTCATGCTTACAATCTAGATCTCACCATCAGTTGAGCTGAAAGTCTCCACGATGCCTCTCTCAGCAATGAATCTCTTACTTTATTCTCATCAGCATCGTCTTCCATATCATTTCATCTTCAGTTTTGTTTAATGCTTTGTGTCAATTTCTCTATTTCAGCTGAAATTGTTGCTTTGTCACATCATCAGCTAAATATTAACCATCAAGTCACTCTCTCTCTGTCTCTCTCTCTCATTTTCAATCTCTCTCTCCCTCTCATAAGCAACCTTGAGCTTCACCTTCAGTTGAGATGCTGGCAATTAGTAATAGCTACAATATTTCTGGCCAAGGTATTTGCATAACTTTATGGAACACCTATATGCAAGGCACTTTGCCCGGAGTTGTGAAGAAGCTATCAATAAGTCAGACTTATTTTTGCTCTGAAGCAGTTTATTGTGCACCACGGAAGTTAAGAAATGCATTTGTATACATGAACACAAACAGTTTTATCACCCAACAAAATATGATTATTACCATGTTGGTGATGCTATTGCCCTGGGAGTGGAGATTAAAGTCAGACCTGCAGCTTGCTCAGGTGACTGGAGCAAGATGTGGAAGAGGTGGCATTTGAGTTAAGATTTGAATAGCAACCAAGGTACTCAGAGAGGAAAGGCAGACAAGCTGGACCAGGGAAGTCAGCGAGACAAGATCTTTAACAATCTGTGTTCATAGACATTACATTCATAGAGACAACGTTAAAATAGGGTGGGATCAACTCCTCTGCAAGTGGAAGAGTTTCAGAGATTCTCATCTTTAATCTAGTGGTAATAATTAGAATGTCCGTGCATCTGCAGATATGGTGTTTTAAATCAAGCCAACCTCCTGGTCCTGCTGTGAAAGCATCATTGAATAACGATAGTTTCACAACCTGGAATCTTCAATATGTAGGTCTCGGTTCCCGAAATCTTGAGTATTGGTGCCCAGAAGACTTTCTGCTGTGAATACAAAAGAGAAAATACAGCTTGGGACCCGGGATGGAGAGCAGGCATTCTCCTTTCAGTATGCTGAGAAGAAATTTCTCAGATCCCGATTTCTAGTGCAAAATGGTTTCTTCCACATCCTGTTAAATGTTCTTTTGCTGTTCCCTGTGAAGCATGTTGATTTTATGAAGGTGTGAAAGTTCTCCCAGTGACTCGAGATTGGCTTGGTCTTCATCTTTCCCAGGTCATTCTGGAACACTGGAGAGTCCAGAGTGGCTATGCGTCGTTCCAGGACATGATCCAGGCTTAGGGCTTCCAGGCCTTGGCAGTGAGGAGGGGATGGGGAGTCTACCATGAAGAAGACAGGATTCGTCTTTGGTTGATGACTCAAAAAACCACAGGGATGCTCCATGAATATTACAGTCTCAAAATTACAGTTAATTTGAAGGTAACGTGGCTCACATATTTCCAAGTAGTAACACTGTTGTCTGCCATGTTTGTAAACCCAGTGTTCCTGCCTGGGACCCTCCTTGCTTAGTCATCAGCAGCTTTGACAGAGCTGCCTTCCCTCTCCCATAGCATTCTTCACTGGACTCAGGAGCCTCCTTCTCTCGGTTTCCCTTCCACACAATTGGTGCTCATTTTCTCCTAGTCTGGGTCCTCATCCTCTCCATCTTCTGATAAGCACTTGGTCCTCTAGCCCCCATGGATTTGTCTCTTCACTTGCCTCTGTGATGATTCCCTCCATTCTCCTGGCACCTGTACGACTCGGTTCATCAGTGGCTTCCTGAACTGAAGATGTCCACTACCAAATCCATCTTCATCTTTCCTCCACCCACAGACCCAAGCTTGATCTTGCAAATTCTTCACGTCCATAAATGGCAATTTGGTTCTTCCAACTTTTTGAGGAAAATCTCACATACTCTTGGTTTTTCTCTTTTTCTTAGTTCCCATGCTCAATTGCTAGCATATGCTGTTGAATTTGCCCTCCAAACCTACAGTATACAACGACTGCTTATTCACCCTGTGTCCAGTCTAGGAGGAGGCAAAGCATCCCTCACTGGGTTGATGGCAGCTGCTGGTTTCAGATTTACTTCCTCCTTTTATCACCCCCCACACCCCCAGCTTTCTTCTCTCCACAGCCATCAGCATGATCCACTTAATGTAGGAACAAGCCACTTTCTGCTCAAATCCACCCGAAGTGAAAGCCACAGTCCCTCAGGGTCCCAAGCCTGACACAGGCCAGTCTTCATGATCTCCAGTGATGTTCCTGGGGACTTCTCTCTTCAGTAATCTTCTGTAGAAGCCTTGACTTCCTTGCTGCTCCTCAGACAGATGGAGAGCATCACAACGGATTCTACAACATTAGAAGGGTTACAAGATAATCTAATGATCAGCAAATTGGTGGGAACAGACACATTCTTCTAAAGCCAGCAGAAACGTTATTCCCACCTCCGCATCCTTCCTTCCTCACATCTCTCTGACTGACCCTCATGCCTTCCTTTTTCCCTCCCAAGGACTCTCATGATTGCGGAGTAGCCACCTAGAAAATCCAGGAACACCTCCCACCTCAAGGCCCTAACTTAATGACACCTGCCAAGTCCCTTTTGCCACATAAGATAACGTAGTATCTTCATGAGTTCTGGAGATGAAGATGTGGATATCTTTGGGGGTCATTATTCTGCCCACCACCAGATTACAGACCTAAATGAAAAAGCTGAAAATGTAAAGTGCATATAAAAAATTGAATTTTTTGAGACTTCGGGGTCAACTATTTCTTACATATTACACAAAAAGGCAATAAACAAAAGGAAATAAATATTTAAATATCACTTTTTCAATAGATAGTAATAAGAATATGAAAAGTCAAATTACAGATTCAGAGAACATATTTGTAAAACACACATTGGATACAGGATTTGTATCCACAATATATGAAGAATTCCCATGGGAGAGATGAAAATGCAGACAACCCAATGATATTGGGCAGCAGACATAAATTTACAAGAGAGGGTCTTGGCATGGCCATGAGTGATGGAGACAGGTGCGTGGCCCATGTGGAGACACTGGCGCGGACTCCCTCAGGAAGGACATGCCACCACTTTCTAGGAGAGTGGTCAGAAGGCAGCCCCAGGCATTGGGTCTGCGAAGCCATGAGGAACCGCCCTGCCTGAGGCCATGGCCATCCAAGACTCAATGGGACACAGCTTATTGTCTATGTTTACTTTGGAGGTCCCTGCTAGGTCCACTGAGACCTCGTCAAGCATACACCTCATTTCAACTTCTCCCTGTTTAATTCACTTTCTCCACATTCTTTTCACTGTTGTTGTTGATCCCTTAAAAATTATACTTCTCATACTCCATCAGAGTGTACATTTAGACAATGTATCTGTGACATGTGACAGTCACAAGAGCAATAATCCTTGACAGGCCTGAGCATTGTTTATCAGAAAACTGTGAATTAAAACCAGCAGGAGATACCACTTTACATCCATCAGACTGGCTGAAATGGAACGACTGCCCACACCAAGTGCTGGCGATGTTTCGAGAAAGTGGAACTCTGTCCACTGCTTGTGGGACTAAAAAATGGCAAAACTATTTGAAAACAATTTGACAAATTCTTATACAGTTAAATCAATCCATTTGCTTCATAATTTCACTCCTATTTCCTACCACAAATAAAAAAATGTCCACAGAACGAGTCAATGAAAATGAGTAACAGATTTGGACATCCTTGTGGTGGATTGTGCTTTCCATCGCGGCCACAGCAATACTTCCGGTCCTCTTCCAGAATCATGCTGCTCCCCCCAAAAGAGGCTGATTCTCTTAACCCTTTTCATAGAAACATGGCTGTCCTTTGACACATCTAGCCTTGACTGATAGAAGGTGGTAGAAGTGAGACTGAGTCATAGACAGCAAAATGCCTCTGTTAGGTCTTTCTCTCAGGACAACTGCCCTTTGTACCCAGCCACCATGTTGGGAGGAAGCTCAGACCATGTGTGGAGGTGTCAGGGCCAACAGTCCCCACTAAGAGCTTGAAGGTACCACCAGCCTCAACTACCACAAACACCAACCAGTGAGCCTCGAGAAGATTCCAATCCACAGCCTGTTCCACTTCAGTGATGTCAGGCAGCTGAGATAAGCTCTCCCTGCTAAGAATTAACTGATTTGCTGATTAATGAGCAAAGTAAATGTTGTCATAATTTCCCTAAATTCTACACAAGACACTTCATACTATTTGCAGTGGCAAAGACATGGAATCAACCTAGATACCCATCAGTACTAGACTGGATAACGAAATGGTGGTGCATGTATACCATGGAATACTACACAGCCATAAGAAAGAAAAAAATCACATTTTTTGCAATGACAAGATGCAGCTATTATTCTAAGTGTATTAATGCAGGAATAGAAAACCAAATCCTACACATTGAGTACACATAGACACAAAGAGGGAACAATAGACGCCGGAGCATACTTGAGGGTGGAGGGAGGGTGGAAGGCGAGGCTAGAAAAGCTGCTTATCGGTTCCCATGCTGACTACTTGGGCGATAAAATCGTTTGTACACTAAACCCCAGTGACACTCAATTGACCCATGTAACAAACCTGCACGTGTATCCCCTGAACTTAAAATAAAAGTTAAAAAAGAGAGAAGAAAGGTGTACAAATGGTCAAAAGCACATAAAATTCCCCAAATCAGAAATCATTCTGTAATTGCAGATTAACATCACAAAGAGATGCCACTATGCACTCATTAGGAGAAGTAAAATCAAAATGACTGACAATGGTAGTGTTGGGAGGGCATCGAGCAACTGAAATCCCCACGATTCAGCCACTCTGGAAAATATTTTGACATGAAAATAAAAAAGTTAAACATGTACTTACAAAAAATCAGCAATTCAGCTCATGGGTATTTTTGCAAAATGAATTTTTTAAAAGCTTCTACAAAAACTTGTACATGAATGTTCATAGAAATTTTATTCATAATAGCCCCAAATTGGAACAAATACATATACCTATTAACTGGTGAATGAATGGGTGAGAAAACTGTTATATTCCTAGAGTGGAAGGCCAGATTGTTCCTAAAACTCTGTTGTATTCCTACAGTGGATGGCCAGATTGCTCTTAAAAGTATGTTATATTCCTACAGTGGACGGCCAGATTGTTCTTGGAGATTGAAGATGCAGGGAGGGACCTACTTCAAATGATGGTAAGAAAACTTTGGGGGGTGATGGGAAGGGTCTGTTTATTAATCATGATGCCGACTCCACAGGACCATACCTCTCTCAAAATCAATAGATTGTGACTTTAAATGAGAACATTTTATTCTAAGTGAATGATGCATCAACGAATTTCCTGTTAAAAACATGGTCACGGAAATACATGGTCAAGAATCTTTGCAGCTTCGTTATTCACACTCTAAATAAGGCCTTTTGCTTTTTCTGTTGCTCTATGATTTAAAAAAATTAATGTAGAAAAAATGAATATTTCTCAGGCACATTGCAGTTTATTATTATGTTTTCTTTTGTAAAACCACCATGTTTAATTTAAAATATCTGGGAAATAAAAGAATATACAAAAAATAATTAACTGCAATTCTACCACACTATCCTAACACTATTAACTTTATGTGTGTTTTCTTCCAGTTTTATAAAAATTGTTTTTAACACAATTCAGACTATTGCATTCGTTTATCATTAATGTTATTAATAATAATTATTAATAAATATGTTTCCCAGTTTTTCACATTTCATAAACTTTAATGGACCCTTTGTTATATCATTAAATTCATAACTGATTTAAAGTTAGCATAGAAATCTCCTGTAGAACAAATGAAGGTTAGAGCAAAAGAAATGGATCTTTCCTGTATGAGATCACACATCTCATGGTCTGGGCTTTCCAAACCTGGTCTTGGCTGATAAAAGGAGATTTGAGAAACAGTAGCTCAGAACTGCCTCGTCTAAACAACTGTTGTGAAAAAGATGATTCAAAACATTCTTTTAGTGAAAATAATCCTGAGCTATAGATGACATACATCTAAGTGTGTCTATCCTAACTGGCACATTTCATTGTATAATCCCTGGACAATTAACACTTAATGAAAAGCTTTGAAATAAGTCAGTTGTGCCATCTTAAATTAAATCGCGATGATTTGATTTCCACTGGAAATCGCATAAGAAAACAAGAAGACATTTCTTAGGAAACAAATGTACTATTAATTCAATAGAGACTAGAAAGTGATGTCTCTAGTTAACTATAAAAGATAAGATAATTTTTTCATATTTGGATGAAAAGCATTATAATTAGTGCACTAAATGGGGGCCAGGGACTTTAAACGGAGTTATGTTACAATTTTGTTTATACCATAAAAATAGTTGTATTTTTTCTTTAAACACATCACAACTGTATAACGAATTAACTGAAAGGTGTGATTAATATGTAAAAATTGACTTTGCAATTTGTGATAAGAAGTTGAAATCTAAAAAACTGAAAATGTGTTAAAATTGATATGCATAGGTGTCAACAATTTTCTGGAAACTCTCTTGCTTTCCAAGAGGGTATTTTGAGCACTTGAGAGGAGCGATGGCCTCCTTTCATGACTGACATGCTGTGCGTTACTATAACACGCTCTGTTAGCACAGTAGTTACAGCCTGCACAGCCAGGGTGCAGACTAATCACCACCTGGAAGTATTTACAAGAGAAAAGACAGGCTGCAAGAAATGGAACTGTATTCCTTTAGACCTAACTATTAGCATTCTCTCACAATTATCTCATGGTCTTAGAAATACATGACACTTCTCATTTCCCTATCATTTTTAATGTCTGACACCAAAATTAGGATATTGAGAAGGTCACAGAGAACTGAATTCCGTAATGATCCTTCACTACTCAGTGTTCTCACTGATTTTTTCTTACCTTGGCTATTTTTCACTAGTTAATGTGGGATTTATTTTACCCGTTGAATACATCTTATCTCTGAATTACTCATCAAAGGTCCCCATGACATTTTCTCAACTCCATGTTTTCTTCATAAATCTTCTTGCTGCTATAGTTTCCCCCTCTCCCTTCTCAGAGTTGAGATTTCCATGGCTTCAACACGGACTACTTGAACAATGGGAAACACAGTCCCTGAGGAACACGGATTGGTGTAGAGACATAAGGAGTAAAAGTCACCTCCAGGCTTCAAGTAGCCATAAGTTAGCAGATATGGTGAGCAAATAAACACACATACGTGCACAGGTGCACATGCATGCACACAAACACAGTACACAGCTCATGTGTGCACTCATGAACAGCTGCACATATACACACATACATATGCACATGCCAGTACGGTGTGATCTGCGCCTTTTCAACCAGCTGATCACTAGGCAAGGGATACAGAAGGCTGCCTCTGGTGTGAATAGAGGAGATCACATCCTAAGTAGAGCTGTAGGTATTTACACATGCTGAAGTATTCATAGTGTGTCACCACCTTAGAAAGACTGCACACAGGTTGCAGGCCCTGGGCTGGCACTGCCTTTGCTCAACATGTGGGCCTTTCACATGAGCCAGCGGTTTAACCTCTGGCTTCACCACGGGTGAAAAGTGGAGCTTTGGCTTTTCATTAAGAGGCTGGATAGGGACATCTGGAAGACGAAAATTACTCACCATTTTTGGAGGGAATGCCATCCATAGACCTCAGTGCTTGTGAAATGGTGACACTGGACTGGTGGCAGCCAGCTTGCAGATGTGAGCAGGGAGATCCCAAACCTAATGTCACCAGCCCAGTGGACAACACCATGGTGGAGAAACATGTGGGTATCAGACTGATCGACCAGCAACCGGACAATCCACACCCAGCACCCCGCCTGTCCTGCAGCTTCAGGGACCTCCTTAAATTCCACAGGAGTTTGGTCAAGAAAACAGGTTTCGCTATGAAGGCATCTAAATACCTGAGGGTCCTCAAAACCAAAGCTTAGGCAAGAAGGAACTCGGCAGGAATGCAGGTGTGGGGTTTGGAGAGATGCTCTAGTTATGGCTCACCGTGGAGGGGCAGCCACAGCTCACTGTGGAGGGGCGGCCACAGCTCACCGTGGAGGGGCGGCCTCTGACCTCCAGGCAGGGGTAGGGGCCACGTGCAGGTAGGTTTCTGCTCATCCTGGCACGTCCCCCTCCTCCCGGCCCCAGCCACACACACTCAGAATTCTTTACCTTAATGGCCTTTGCAAGTTTTTATAAGAAGTTTATTTTCCTTTGTTGACTTTTATAAGAAGTTGTGATTATATATTTTTTTCTCCCCACTTGACTGCAAGTTCCTTGAAGACAGAGGACATTTGCTGCAGCTGTATCTCGACCCCTAAGCACAGTGTTCAGCAAACATTTGTCAAATTGTGCTAAGAAGGGAGGGGAGTTAAAATATTTAATAAGAACTTTGCAAACATTTTTCTGTTTATGTGTCAATAAAATTCCAAAGGATTGGGTTTGAAAGATTCAACAGAGAAATAACCTGTTGAAATTGTTTTCACCACACACACACACACACACACACACACACAGACACACACACACACACACAGACACACACACACAGACACACACACACAGACACACACACAAGGTAACTATGTGAGTCATGGTAATTAACTTGATTGTGGTGACTGTTTCACAAAATATAGCAACACATCAAGTAGTTACCTTGAACATATGAGATTTTTATTTGTCAGGTATATTTCAAAAAAGCTGAAACAAAAGAAAGTTCTTAATCCTACTAGACATGAAAGGCCTTTTACAGCTTAAAATATACAACACCTCAAAGAAAATCAAAAGATGAAAGCTATAGGAATTTTACAGCTTTCCGTTTTATGGCAAGTAAATATCCTGTGATAATCAAATTTTCACCTCTAAAGGTAAAAGTTAGCAAGAAACATCAATAGCTAGCTCATCCAAATCATAAAATAACATTTTTTTTTTACAGTTCAGTTGAGAATACCTGAAATTGGTACTTACATGTAATATTTGCCAGAAATTCAAGGAAAACACACACACACACACACACACAGATATTCCACACAGAAATTTATTCAGGTATTTATTAATTTTTTCCATTGGTGAGACATCATAGAACTCCTTTTCTCATGGAGTTTCTATTTACTGTGAGACAAAAATAAGCAAAATATTAGTAAAATAGACATTGTGTGAAGGAACAGTGAGTACTCTAGAGAAAGAGAAAACAAACAAGTTGGTAAGCAGGCCAGGCATACAGGACCTGCTGTTTTCAATGATACGGTCCTGGGAGGCCTTCCTAGAAAAGTCAGATTTCAGTGATGCCCAGAAAATGGCAAGGAAGCGATCTAATGCAGAATGTACTGACTTTGTCAAGTAGAGGGATGGGGCAGTGCAAAGACCCTGGGGCAGGGACGCTGCGGTGCTGGAGGGACCAGGTGCCAGTGTGGTGAGAGCTGACTTCCGCAGGAGTGAGCTGGGGTCCCCTCTGCAGGCCTTGGCTGCATTGGAATAGCAGGTCTTTCCAAACCTGGAGGGGGCCAAGTGTGTTTCAGAACTTGAACTTACCCAGATTTTCAGAAAGGCAATTAGAAATCAAAGTTTTCTAACTAGAAATCATGTTCAGAAATGCATTTAAAAGGCCAGCCATGGTGGCTCACACCTGTAATCCCAGCACTTTGGGAGGCTGAGGCGGGCAGATCATTTGAGTTCAGGAGTTCAAGACCAGCCTGACCAATATGGTGAAACCCCGTCTCTACTAAAATACAAAAATTAGCCAGGCGTGGTGGCACGTGCCTATAATCCCAGCTACTCGGGAGGCTGAGACAGGAGAATCACTTGAACCTGGGAGGTGGAGGTTGCAGTGAGCCAAGATCTTACCACTGCACTCCAGCCTAGGCGACAGAGTGAAACTCCCTCTCAAAAAAAAAAAAAAAAAAGTGGTTCACACCTCTAATCCCAGCACTTTGGGAGGCTGAGGTGGGCAGATCACATGAGGTCAGGAGTTTGAGATCAGCCTGACCAACATGGAGAAACCCCGTCTCTACTTAAAACACAAAATTAGCCTGTTGTGATGGCACATGCCTGTAATCCCAGCTACTTGGGAGGCTGAGGCAGGAGAATCGCTTGAACCTGGGAGACAGAGGTGGTGGTGAGCTGAGATCCGCCGTTGCACTCCAGGCTAGATAACAAGAAACTCCATCTAAAAGAAAAAAAAAAAGCCTGGAAACTCCATCTGAAAAAAAAAAAAAACACATAATTTTCTGCATATTACCATTAACACACAGTCTCCCATGGGGTCTGGGCATTGCCCTGTGATCGTTTATGTGGACAGAACAGCAGAGAAAACTTGGAAAGAATAAAAGTGAGAGGCAGCTCTCAGTTCAGACTAGAACACTTTCTGTTGTACTGGAAGTTTTGGCTTTCAACTCTGATGATTCAGTCTTGAGGAACTCAGAAGTGTTGAAAGGGTATTGGGATCTTGTTCTTTTGTTTTTATTTTGAGTAAGATGCGGTACAAGGAGAAGGGAAGGAAGACTGATGCTTTTAACATATCCCTGGTAGCTGTGTGGAGATGGTGACCAGAACAATCTAGAATAAGTTGTTTGCTGCACTCAATTATATGAGACGCGATACGTGTCTTACCTTCTTTATGCGTATTGTGTAACTGAGACACCGTGGGATGGATTTTACTATGTCCAGTTTGCTCAGCATCCATGCCTTAAAATGTTTGAGTTCATATCCTCCATTAGCTCTGTTTCCCAGGTCTTTCCTTTGTAGGGTTTCTGTAAAGTAGACCTACAAACTGTACAAATGAAATATTTTTATTTATTTATTTATTTATTGAGACAGAGTTCACTCTTGTTGCCCAGGCTAGAGTGCAATGGCGTGATCTCGGCTCACTGCAACCTCCGCCTTGCGGGTTCAAGTGATTCTCCTGTCTCAGCCTCCCTAATAGCTGGGATTATAGCCATGCACCACCATGCCAGGCTAATTTTGTATTTTTAGTAGAGACAGGGTTTCTCCATGTTGGTCAGGCTGGTCTCGAACTCCTGAACTCAGGTGATCTGCCCGCCTCGGCCTCCCAAAGTGCCAGGATTACAGGCGTGAGCCACCACGCCCGGCCAAAATATATTTTTTAAATTTTCTGTGTCCCTTGCGTTTTCTGAAAATTCCTTTTATTGTTTATATCACACCCTGGTGTGCTGGCATTCTATCATCTGCAAACTGTTAAGTCTGTTTTGACCACGGACAGTAATTGTTTCCGCTGAGATTTCATTGCAGCAGCTGATAAAGAAGCGAGACCCATAGCCACCAGAGTGGTAATATCTGGACGTCACCGACTCCTGAATCCTGGTTTCCTCCATCCACACTTCAACATGTCTTATACACATCATACCGCTGCATGGTCTTTGGTGTCCTGAATAGAAATTAAATGACTCGATTCATGGTGGGTTTTCTCTTGTCTCTCACTTTGCTCGTTGTCGAGTTAATATTTTCAACATTTATCCTAAAATGCAACATGGAGGACCAGCCTCATTTCTAGCCTAGGGAAGAAACTCGCCTGATAAGTACATGTCTGTCAGGGTCTGGATGGTCACTGAGCCGAGGGAAGAGGGTGGTGCCTGGGATGTGCCGGCTGCAGCCTCTCTCCCTGCCCTGGGTTGGGGCTGGGGCTGTCTGTGTATTTGTTTGTTGACTTGAAGCCATATAACTGGTACCGCCGAACTGCCTTCTTCTTCTTCTTCTTCTTCTTTTTTTTTTTTTTTTTTTTTTTTACAATTCAGTGGGTTTCTGTGTACACTGACTCTTGTGGCTGCACCAGTGATGGGCCGGAGGAGGCATCCCAAGGGGCCAGAGCCCACCTGTGTTTCCTCTGGGATCTGAAGCGGAAACGCATCCCTGGGGCTAATCCTTGCTTCTGCAGGGGGGCTGTTCTCCCTGCACAGGATTCTGGCCAGCGGAGGACATGCGCTTGAAGCTGCTTTGGTCTCCTTCATGAGGAGGAGGCCACCTGCGCACACCTGGGTGTAACACGCCCCTGCCCTGCTGCCTGGCATGGTGCCCCACCCCTGTCCCAGGGAACCTGCTCACTTCTACCCGTCTGTTCCTCCAGAGCTGTTCTCCTGAGCCTAGGGCAGTGCTTGGCACACAGTGAGTCTTACTGGCCTGCATGTCAAATGAACAAACGCTCAACAATATTTCTGAGACCACTGTAACTTCAAAAATGCCAGTATCTCCCTTCGGTCTGGGGACTTTGTAACGGCGGAATCACCTTGGAAATGAGCACGGGATCTCTTCAGCCCAGTTGATCAGTCCCAGTGGAACTGGAGACGTTCCCTTTGCTCAGAGGGTGCTCTGGACGCCACGCACAGCTAGGCGTTAGGGTTAGGGTTACTTTCCCCCAGTAACTACCATTTCAAAGAGAATGGGAGCATATTAACCAGGCATGTGCCCTACAGTGGAATCTCTGTCTTGAAAAGATGATAATGAAAAATAATAACAGAAGAGAGGTCACACCATCACTTATCCCAACGTTTGTCTAGTTATTTCTGAATAATTCATCTAAGCTTGTATGATATTCAGGTATTTTGAAATAATATATAATTTTAAGTTAATTTTAATACCCTATAAGTCTGTTTTTTTTCTGTAATCTAAACAATAGATAACATATTTTTAAAATAAAAACAAATAACGATGTAATTCCTTTTGAAAGGCTGCCTTTGTCACAAAATTCTTAGGTGAATTGCTCTTTTACTGAAATTCTTCCTGGTCTGGAAAGCAGGAAAGCTATCCCTAAGCTTTTGCGTCAGATAAATCCCGTGGCATTTCTTGACTTCTATTTTTCTATATACACATCTTGAAAAAATTAAATAATATTATCTGTAGTGTCTCTAACAGCTGGAAGATCTCATATGCTTTCCCTGCCATTTCTCTGTGTGGCCCTATAGTTGTTATTACTAAGACACAAAGCAATTAGAATAGAAACTGCTGGATATTTAGATATTGGTCAGCACTGATATTATACTCAGGTGTGGGTTGTAGTTTTGAAAAATTATGTAAGATGCAATTTGTACCCTCTAGAAACTCTTTTGATAAATAAGACAAAAATAAATGAAAGAACTAAAGGAGATGGACAGGGTGAAACTGGATATCAAAGGCGTGGGGGGGAGAAGGGGAGTCAGGAGCAAGGGCTGGAGGCGAGTCCGGAGGTCGGAGGCTCTCGGGAGGCAGTGGCAGTGGAGACCTGAGCCTGAGTGAGGCCAGGGATCTGGTGCCTTCTGTAAATGCTGCTTAAATGGCTCAATACTGGACAGAGGGCTGTGGGCGGATGGGGAAGGAGGACAAGTGAGGAGAACAACTCTGTGTCCCTCAGTCCACGAGGACTCAGCAGAGCCTTGGTTACGCAGGTGATGGAAGAGGCTGACGAGGCAGACAGGATGTGGAGGTTACCTGGACCTGCCCACCCAGGCTCAGGGCAGAGGGAGGAGGCCATGCCACCAGTGTCCCCAGACCTGGCCACCCATCCCGAGGCCCCACAGGGCAGGCTGGGGTGCGAGAAGTTCAGCTTCCCGCCTACCACCCCCTCTCCCACTTGCATCTCTGTTGTGGAACCAGCTGTCACCTGAGGCTGTGTGACAAGAGCCATGGACCGGAAGAGAGGAACTGGCCAATGGAGGTGCCCACGCCCATCCAACACCTGAGATGTGCTGGCCACGTGGCAGAATTCTGTGCCATGAATTTTAGAGACCAGAAAATGAAGGTATAGAAAGATTTGAGAACTTACTCTTCCCATCTTACTGACATTTTGTATTCCTTGACCTACATGTCCCCACCGTACAGCCCCAGTCCCTGGTGACAATCATTCCTTTCTTTCCTTCTACAGGTTCAACATCCTCAGCCTCCACATACAAATGAGACTGTGCAGCATTTGTCTTTCTATGCCTGGTTTATTGCATAGAACACCATGTCTTCCAGGTTCAAGATCTATCGGACAACATGGTGACTTAGTGGATAACTGTGATGATTACTATGAAGTGTCAACTTGATTAGATTGAAGGATGCAAAGTATTGATCCTGGGTGTGTCTGTGAGGGAGCTGCCAAAGGAGATTAACATTTGCGTCAGTGGACTGGGAGAGGCAGATCCGCCTTTAATTTGACTGGGAACTTTCTAGTCAGCTGCCAGCATGGCCAGAAGAAAGCAGGCAGGAGAAGGTGGAATGAGAAGACTTGCTGAGTCTCCAGCCTGCATCTTTCTTCCACGCTGGATGCTTCCTGCTGTAGAACGTTAGACTTCAAGCTCTTCTGCTTTCGGACCCTTGAATTTACATCAGTGTTTACCAGGGGCTGTCAGGTTTTTGGCCACAGACTCTCGACTGCACTGTCGGCTTCCCTAGTTCTGGGAAGGTTTAGGGACTTGGACTGACCTATCACTGGCCTTTCCTTGCAGACAACTTGCAGACAGACTATTGTGGGACTTCACCTTGTGATCCCGTGAGTCAACTCTTCTTAATAAGCTCCGTTCCATATATACATCTATCCTATTAGTTCTGTCCCTCTAGAGAACCCTAATACAATAATGGCGTAATATATGTCTGAACATTGCTAAAAGAGTAGTTTTAAGTGTTCTCACTGTATAAGAATATGAGGTGACATATGTTAATTAACTCATTTGAGTCATTTCACAATGCAGACAAATTTCAAAACATGTTGTACATGATGGATCGAATATAGACAATTTTATGTGTCAGTTACAAAATGAAAACAAGGAACCTGGGAATTTCTCACCAGGGAAGGGTCTTTTAGAATCCACAAGGACGTTTAGATTGCTACGTCCCCTTCTCATGTCATTTATGGTGGAAGAAGTTTTCAGATCTATACTAGCGCAAAAGGCCTGCCATTGTTAATTACTTGTCGTATTGAAGCCTGCAGGCTACACTGTAGAACTACAACTTAGAAATTAAAACAAAGATATACAATTGTTTAGAAAAGTAAATAATGCTAATAGGGTTACAAAACTACTAAACAGAATGAAATTGTGAGTTTCTGATTGTGGTGATGAGTCCTTGCTTTTCTCACTGTAGGTACAAGAAATGCTCAAATGAGTGGGTTCCAGCACACTCTGGTAAATACTGGCCAGCCATTCGTTGATGGGTTGGACTATTTATTGTTATATGGTGCCCAGCAGGATATGGGGATGGGGACGTTTAATAAAGGGCTTTGGGTTTTAGTATGAACCAAAGTGGCTCCTCTAGGAGCTCCCAAAGCCATCATGGGTCTTCAGTGACGCTTCCTCCAGGAGCCAGATGGCTGCAGCCCAGGCTGAAAGGATCCAGGGGCTGCACACAAAGTTCTGATGGAATATTTCAGAGAGAGAAAAACCAATCAACAGGAAAACAAGGTTTGTGAAAATGATTTATCGTGTAGTTGACACGCAACATTCTTACAGTGACTTCTGTAAAGGATTTGGAGTGGTATTATCAAACTCAATTGCAATAAAAATGATCAATACCAGTGAACTTTTACAGATCAATCCCTCTTTTCAAAATACTTGGTAAGGTATTGGTAGTTTTGAAACAATGCCCAGTTCATCGTTTGATGCACACCGAAGGCTGAGTGGTTCTAAGTATTCTGCATTTCAGGCCTGTTTTCCCTTTTTCGAGGTTGGCATCTCAAGTACATATTGAAGAACATAAAGAATGTGTTTATTATTCAGAGTACACTGGAAAAATACCAGGAAAATACTAGGAATTTTTGATCTGGTATTCCTTTTCTGCATCTATATATCAACCACAAGTACAAGATATATTTTAAATATGTATAGTGTACTTTTTGCCACAGGTCTCATGATGTCCATCCTCAACCTGGTGTGCAGAGTGCTGGGTTCATGCTTTCCAGGGAGGGGAAATTGGAGAAGGAAGATATCAATTAATTTCCCAAAGATTGTAGGAGATGCTGATGGTATGAAGGAATTATCATGAACACCTAAATTTACACCATCTAGGCATCTAGGTATCTATGTATCTGTGTGTGTATGTATGTGTGTACGTATCTATCTATGTACCGATCGATCGATCATCCATCTATTTATCAATCTCTATATCTAGATATGTCTACATATCTAGATTTATCTATATAGGTATCTATAGATGCTGATACATTGATACACCTATAGATGCATACACCTAGATAGGTAGACATATCTAGATATACATATATAGATATCTATAGATATTGATACATTGATACATCTGTAGATACATAATGGATATTGATATCTATATATCTATATGTATCTATATCTATCTACATCCAGATTTAGATATATAGATACACAGATTTAGATTGACAGATATACGTCAGGGTCTATCTGTAAAGCAGGCTTTGGTGCAAGGCTGAATATTAGGGAGCATTCGATCAGAGCGCCTAACTGACATAGGACAGAAAAGACAGAATAAAATAGATGGACTGGAACACTCAGGTGTAAAAGGAGCCATTTCCCACCCTGCTTTCCCTCGAGCAATTCTGCACAAACATGTCTTTGTATACATCCTTTAAGACATTTAGGTTCTTGAGTTTTGCAGCTAGATCTCATATATGAAGACGTTTTTTGTATATTTCTCTTCAACTGCTTTTTAAAACCAATAATTATCATTTCAAAGACAGGGGCTGCGTATTAACCAGATGGATGTGTTCATGTACATGAGGGATAGTACTAAATTTAGGGTCTTCTTTTAGCTTCTTAAAACACTCTCATTAAAATAAGATCACGACATGAGTCACCTCCTCAAAAGGACACATTTTTCACTAGGAGCTTTTGCATTCCTGTGCTCTTCACACAAGGAACAGATAATCGCAGGCTTATTAGCTGAAGAATAACCTGGGGAAGTTCATGTGTTGGATTACAAAATGTTTGGTGGTTACAAAAGAGCTCTCATATTTAAAAAAGGCCTACGGATGTTCAAAAAAGTGTGAGTTGGCTAACTGCAATCCAGAATTTAACTGATGAACTGTTTCCTACTGATTATTTTATAAAAGAGATGAAACGATAGGGCAACGACTCCATTTAATATGAAAGTTTAAGATGATTAAATGTCAAGGAGCGTCCCATCGTCAATAAGTGAAGAACTTGTTCCTTTAATATGTCTCTTTAATGCAGCTCTACAAAGTGAGGAGATGATGACAGTTGAGGTGACATACAATCACCAAGTGTCAGACACATTTTAATTTCTTACATGGAAATCAGAACCCTCAGAAACATTTTCCTCAAGAAAACATAGATTTGTCCTGGAGCATGGAGACCTCTGGGATCTAATCTTTGCTTTTCAACCAAGGACCAAAATAAACCCAGGCAATTGTCCTTAAATATCTGTGGCACGGTGCTGTCCACTGTAAAATAAAATGTTTAAAGAACATTTAAGATTGGTCTTTAACCTATCACGTCTTTCTTCTTGAAGGGCGAGCTACTCTTCCTTCAGGGAAGGGAGTCTGGCTGAAATGGGAGCTACCATCATTTGGGAACCCCTTCATCATAGCCACAGGTGGTAGTGTGAGGGTGGGCATTTGATCCAGGTGTGTTCTAATTCATATTCTGGCCAGACATGGTGGCTCACGCTTGTAACCCCAGCACTTTGGGAGGCAGAGGCAGGCAGATCACCTGAGGTTAGGGGTTCGAGACTAGGCTGGCCAACATGGTGAAACCCTGTCTCTACTAAAAATACCAAAAAAAAAAAAAAAAAAATTGGCCAGCCTTGGTGGTGCATGCCTATAATTCCACCTACTAGGGAGACTGAGGCAGGAGAATCGCTTGAACCTAGGAGGCATAGGCTGCAGTAAGCAGAGATCACGCCATTGCACTCCAGTCTGGGCAACAAGAGTGAAACTTCATCTCAAAAATAAAAAATAAAAGTAAATTAATAAATTCATTTTCTTAGATTTTCCCAAACCGCAGCTGGGAAAAGAAAGATCCTCTCTCTTATGGTCATGAGATTTTAACATTAGAAGGAATTTAAGTGTCTGTCAAGCAGGAAATGGATCACATGTTTTCCACAGTGCACACTGTGCAGCAGACAGCATGAACAACATCCTGCCATGCACTCCCAGGCGTGAACCTCAAAGCCACAATACTGAGCAAGAGAAGCCAGTTCGAGAGGGTGCATGCTGGGTAAGCCCCTTTATATAAAGCTGAAAGGCAACTACAATCTGTGCTGTTAGCCACGGGATGGCTACCTTCTGTTCGGGTCAGTGAGCAGAAGCAGCCACAGAAAGGGGCCAGGGGCACTGGCTATCATCTGGGAGCTGACGACAGAGGTTCACTTTGTAAAGTCAACTTATTGTGCACTTAAGATTTTCACACGTTTGAATTTCTCTACTTTAAATAAACTTTTCTAAAATAAGTAACTACTATGTAGCCATTAAGAAGACTACAGAGAGTCTACAGGTACTGGCATAAAACAATTTGCAAAATATGTGGATAAGCTGAGAATGGAACGCATCCACAAAATGATCCCCACACATGCATACACATGTGCATACATGCACACATACATGGGCACACACATGCATGTACATGTGCACGCACATCCAAACAAGGACCCCCACACATGCACACACACACAGGCACACACATGCACACAAAGACCCACAAACATGCACACACATGTGCACACACATACACACAAAGGAGATACACCCAATGTAAACGATTAGTTAATGGGTGCAGCACACCAACATGGCACAAGTATACATATGTAACAAACCTGCATGTTGAGCACATGTACCCTAGAATTTAAAGTATAATAAAAAAGACCCACATGCATGCACACACGTGCACGCAAAGACCCACATACATGCATGTACGTGTGCTCACATATACATGCATACACATGTACACACACGGATACACATATCTATCGTGGTATACAATATATTAAAAACTCCAGGCCGGGCACGGTGGCTCAAGCCTGTAATCCCAGCACTTTGGGAGGCCGAGACGGGCGGATCACGAGGTCAGGAGATCGAGACCCTCCTGGCTAACACGGTGAAACCCCGTCTCTACTAAAAATACAAAAACTAGCTGGGCGAGGTGGTGGCGCCTGTAGTCCCAGCTACTCCGGAGGCTGAGGCAGGAGAATGGCGTAAACCCGGGAGGCGGAGCTTGCAGTGAGCTGAGATCTGGCTACTGCACTCCAGTCCGGGCGACAGAGTGAGACTCCGCCTCAAAAAAAACAAACAAACAAACAAACAAACAAAAAAACTCCAGCTTCAGTGAGTTATGATGGTTATTTCCACTTTTGAAGTGACTTACCCTTGTATGTATTCACTATTACTATTTTATTTAAGAATAAAGAAGTCACTATTAAAATATCACTATTTTATTTAAGAATAAAAAAGTCAACATATATTTTTGCTTTATATAGCATGATTTTTTTCAATTACATGAAGTCTTTAATTAGCATTGAGGTTTAATGTTTGGACAAGCCCATGACAAACAAATATTTCTGTTTACTTTTATGAGGTTTTTGCTATATTTTAGATTAATTCATAATTGATCAAAGAGGCCTACCATGAAAATTGGGAAATGCTACTAGTCTGTTAATCTTTGTATTATTTGCTAATCTAAATGCAGACTTTCTAGACAAAAAGTCAAAATTGTCAAACTCTACATGGCTACACTATGTGTGTAAAATAGTTTAATAATTTTCACAAATCCAGGAATGTTTTAATTTGCTAATTTTTTTCTTATCGATCACTTAAAAGACATTTATCTTCTCTTAGCAAATTTAACGAGACCTTCAGTTTCCTCGAAGGTGTTTCAGTGTTCCAGCAGGAAACAAGTGCATTTCAGTTTCTATGAGAGAGACAATTTTCCTGGTCAGAGTGTTGCTGTTTTAGGTGTGTGGATTATAAACAGCGACGCTTTACACAAGTTACTTAAACTCTGTCAGCTTTTGTTTTCATGGCTCCAAGCGTGGGCTTAAATATCCTGCTTACAATAGCAGGTAACACTTTTGCGTTGTTCATTATAATTTTCCCAAGGCCAAGAATGATGCCTGCCAAGATCAGGACTTGGCATCTCCTAAAACTCCACCAACGTTTGTTGAATGAGTGAATGATTGATGATGGAGGGATAGGTATCAAACACCTAGGTCCGCATCGGTCGTTATTCCACATGTGTGGAAAAAAGGATATTCGATACAGGATTTCACTATACACTTTTGATGCAATATTTTTGAGGACATTCAATAAAATTAATGAAATTCTGGGCATGAAACTGCGTGGTAGTTTTTAGTTTCAACAAGGAAAAGGCCTGCCTTGCCCGCAGGGGTTGGCATTCTATTTTTCTTTCTCTTTGATGGAGAAAGCCTGCTATGGCAGGTAGAGAACTCTTATCATCAATGATTCCATGAGGCCTGGGAGCATATTGATCGGTTTTGGTATCCATTTGACAGCAATGTAAAGGGAGCCATAGTTTGCCTTTTCCAGTGTGAGCTTCAGGCACCAAAGCCATGTCTGCATGCTGGCAAGTTTGCAGGTTCAGGCCAGTGTGAGCTTCAGGCACCAAAGCCACTTCTGCGTGCTGGCAAGTTTGCAGGTTCAGGAGCACTGGGGAATCCTGTCTTTGGTTTTCACGTTGACATCATGATGGTGGCAATTAGGGTGCCGTTTCCGAGATGCCGCCCTCTGAGGGTTTCCTAAGTAGAGACCATCCATGTGGCAGGGAGTGAGTGTGGCCGAACAGCATATTAGTGGAGTCTTCCTGAATGCAGGGGAGGTTTCCCTAGAAACCGAGGGCCTAAAAAATCTATTAAGTTTTATATATTCTTGTTTGGTTCTATAGTCAATCTGGGATACATTCTTCAAACTTAAGGCATAGTAGTTTAAATTTTCATCCTTCAGAACTCCTGAAATTCAGAGATTATAGTGATGGTGGTGATGATGATGACAATGATAACAGTTGATATTCATGGATGGCTTTGGCGTAATTCAGGAAGATATATCTCCATCTCTACATCTATCTGTCATCTATCTGTCTGTCTGTCTATATCTATCTATCTCTATCATCTGTCCATCTATATATACCTATCAATCATCTATCATCATTTATATTTAAATATTCAAAGCATGCAGAGAGGCTGTATTACTCCTGGCTTTCTGGATGGCATTCGAGGCACAGATCAGTGCATGAATCTGGTGGGATCACAAAGCCCCAATGGTTCGGCTTTATTTGAATCCCTTCAACCTAACTGTAGAGCCTGGATTGTGGATGGAATAAAATTTTATGTGAATGAAAGACAAACAAAGGGAACATTTAAGTTAGATAATTCTTCGTATGAATTATTGACGATGTGTATGCACATCCGTCGATAATTATAAAATGATATTCAAAAGTGCTTGACTAAATGATGAAAATCAGTGTGTTTACGAGTCCCATGGAGTCTGTCTTGCCCTTCAGTAATCCATGCGCCAGTCACAGCCAGCAGAGAGTTCAAGACTCAGCATCTCCAGGGACCAGAGTCTGTTCAGGAAATAATGTGAGGACCTGCCTGTTTCCCTCATTATAGCCAGGGAGAAGGAAAGTAGGGAAGAGGAAACTCACCAACAAGACCATCAATGGAGAAGGAGATAGCAGCAAGATAGGCCATTTAAAAATACGAACATAAATCTCACATCAATGTCGCTAACATGGGGTTCGTTCCTGTGTGTGTGTTCTTGTGTGTGTGTGGCGGGGACAAGTATATAAATATGCAATGTGTGCATATATTTTTCAGATGATTTAAAATCTTCCTTTCACAGGTATAAATTGAATAAACACATACATTACAAGATCGTCTAATTGCTATATCATTCTTCTCTCTAAACAGCTTTTGAAAGCTCACAAAGGACAATTTATGCAAAGCATTTGTGAAGATTTTAACAGACTTTTTAGTAGTGAATGGACTAAATATGCTGGAGCTCTGAACTGCACTTCGAGTGTGAACAGACTCTGTAAACAATGAAAAATCTAGATCACATTTCATACATTGACTTAAAATTTGTGGAAGTCAGAGTAGTTTTAACCCATAAAATAAATTTATAAAATCTCTGGAGAAATTTTTTAAAAAAGACTCATCCTGACCCTACAGTGAATGTCCTTTGTCATCTATTTTGGGGGTCATTTATTTCTGATTATTATATTATGGGTTATATGTATAAAATAAGAGGAAAATTTGTATTATTCACTTCAGAGGCTCTTTTATTAAGAGAAGAAATAAAATTCAGTGAAAGTCATTTTGCTGATAATTATAATGAAATACGAAGTGTTGTGAATATATTCTATTGCAGGCAATATGGGAAAAAAATGACTCTCTCTGTTCAATGATGATTTATTGGGTAGTTTCCAGAAAGCTTGGTCCCGGTTCAGATGCGAGCATCAAAGAATACTTGGTAAGGTTGCTTCTGAAGAGGGTTTTGGGTTGAAATAGCAGGAGAACCAGGGGCAATCTTGTTTTAATGTCAAGGATCTTCACCATTTAGTGCCATATCTGGGGCAGTGCCAGTTACCAGTGACAGCTCCACCCATGATGCGGTCTGGGCAGACCGTCTTGGTGGCTGCAGGGAGGGGATCTGTGACTGAGCACATCAGAAGCTTGACACAGGCCATGGGGTTTTTCGGGATGAAACAAGTTGGATAGAATCCTGCACACCTGTGAACAAACAGTCCTCACATTTTTAAATTTCCAAATGTTGATACTTCATATGTTCTAACCTGCCTAATACAATCCTGCTTTTATAAAAAGTAACAGTGATGCCAAACCAGGTATGAACAGATGAAAGCGATCGTGCTAGAAAGACGTAAAGAAACACGTTGAAATGTGGTTCCCAGAAACATGCTGGTGGAAGACCAGGAGCTGCCCCTAAGGGGTCAAGAGGTCAGTTCCATGTCCTCCCTCCTCCCCCGCCCCCCC
>NW_016808212.1:1145316-1194837 GCF_001698545.2 Rhinopithecus bieti
GCCTGGGTCCAGGTACCATAAATGGTGCTTTTAAACACAATTGAGTGTTTTAACTGTGAATAATGAACCTGAGGAAATTTCGATTAAAAAAGAAATGAAATCTAGAGTGTATGTTTTGAAAGGGGCTCAATTTTCAGAGGAATCAGAGGGCTTCAGATCTCTTACATGTTTTAATCTGAATAGTTTAAAACTGGAATTTGAAATTCAGGATGATAATCTAAAAGTCACCAAGAAACTTTGAAAAATACATTTAATGGTTTTCATTAGACTCTATAATGTTTTGGTGGGAACATAGCTTAGCAGTTCAAAAGCCCAACTTTTACAGTAATACCTGAGAAACTGTAAACTCAGGTTTTACAGTAAAACCTGAGAAGTACCAGAAGTCAAGCCCCAAAACCTGGTTAATGATAGTATTTGGACTCAAATCCTGCTCTCCTGACTATAATCTCTGAGTGTTTTCAGCTACACATCCAAGGCAAATTGGTTTCAGTGCCATTGACTGGAACCCATTCACTAGATCTTCAATTGACCATTGATTGGATGTGGGAGCTGGAACAGGTTTTGCCCTTTCTCCTGGGCCCCACCGTTTTCTTATTTGCAGAGTGGGGATAATGATAACGCCTACATCACAGGGCTGTGTTGCAAGCTGTGTGAATGGAACACACATAAACCCACTTGCATAGTACCTGGCATACCTCATCTTATCTGTTGTTACAGAAAATAACAGTAGCTAATAAGAAACTTGCATTAATGCCTGACACCTGAGTAAATAACTGAGACACGAGCACACATATGTGTGATTTCATAATTAAGACCATTTAGCCTTGAGTGTATTGTACCATTTAGACTGATACCGTCTGGAGACGTTTCCTCAGTCCATCTATACAAATTGCCACTGAATTCCGCTAAATATAAAACGCTTTCATCCCAGAAAAGCTTGAAACTCAGGAAGCACTAAAGGGAAGGTAATAGGACTCCATGGCCAAAAATGTCCAAGGTGATTTATAAATCAAGAGAAACAATAAAATGGAACATCCATGACGGCTTGAAGGAACAAATCATTGTTATAAATTCTCATAAGGGTATTTTAGGTTCTGTGGCAATGCCTCAAACAAGTTGAAATTTATTGGATTTGTTTTATGGGTTGAACAAGCTCTCATTGTCACCTCAACTCTTTTTGATTTACGTTAATGAAGATAAAAAGGTTGGAAATATCTGAGATTGAAAGACCCTGTTAGATTTATAACCAGGGAGTTGCAAGTTATTTAGCTTACTGTGCACCAACATAATTTAAAATATAGGAATGTTTGAGCACTTGTCTGGTTTGAAAAGCTTGAAACGAATATCACAATAGTAACTTTTGTGTACAAATGATTTTAAACATTATCTGGAAGATTCTTCTGGAATTAATTTATTACGTAAAGCACGAAGAAACCTCCCAAGAACACGAATTTACTAATAACCCTCAAATCTATTCAGTATATTGTCAAGAATTTGGAGGTATCTACACAGATGTGAAATGAAATTCTCTTTGCTTAGGATTAATCAGAAATTAAAATAACATCCTTTCCTTATTTATATAGGAAACCACCTTTATTTAGTTCAGAATGTAGGTACCAGAGCCAAGAAAGCAGGCAAATCAGGAAGATACAATCTAGAGAAATTTCAGTGTGTACTAGGCCAAATTTTGATAAAAATTATCTACCACAACATTGAAGTGTATTACCCATCCTTCATATTCCAGTGAGATATCACGAGGAAAATGCTTGATAAACAAAGTGGCATCCATGTGATGTAATAAACTGAAACAGGCATTAACATCACTGCGGTGAACACATTTCACTGTAGGTTACCTGTACTCCACTGGTTTGTTTCTAAATAACGAAATCAAAACAGTTGAGGAGTTAGGACTTGATCAAAGTAGGATGTGATTCTCGCCTTTTAACTGTAAAATAAGATTTCATGCATTTCGAATCCAATTAATTCATTTGGTAAAACTGACCTTCCCAATAACCTTTTTCAAATACAGGATGCTGTTCTCTGTCATTAGCAGAAGCAGCTATGTCAAATGCTACTTTTAAACCTGTGTTCTGATTCAAATTTAGTAGATCTAATAAAAAATACCTTAGGCTTTGCAGCTGCATCCATTTGTACATGCAAATTCAGTAATTGCTTATATAAATTGAGTAAACCGCACATGAAAACAAGCTGTTAATGTTCAATTAATCAGTTTGCAAAAAAACTCTCGATGTTCTTGCTACCAGCAAACTCTTCCCCAGATCATTCATATGAGCTGAAAACAATCTAATATTTCATCGGCACATGCAACAAGGTTCCTTTATTTCCTGTGACTTGACTCTGGTTCCCTCATTCACTCAGCACCATTCTCTCTACACATTCTGAGTGTCAGCACAGAGACTGTGGCGTACCAGGCAGGTGCAAGTCCCATCCAACTCAACAACAGTGATGTAAATAACATTACTCATCCTCTAGTTTTGGTTCTAGGATCTTCTTTCTTTCATGTGGCTCAAAAGGTAGACAGAATGATCCTGTGAATTTAATGCAATATTGAGATCCAGTTCTGACTCATCACAATTAGAATTTGTAGAAAATAACTTCTGTGTTTTGACAAATTCCTCCTGTGTGCAATTACGGGGTTCACCCGGGTCTCGCCCACATTGCCCCGTGTTCTGTGAGTCCACACTATGCTGTATTCATCCTCTTTCTCATTCCCCTTGTGGCGGACTTGAGTGGGGCACCTCAGAGCCTGTGAATTCTTGGGGAAACGAGTTAAACTGTGGATTGCAACGTGGGGGTCTGGGCTGGAGCTAGAGAATCAGAACATCTGACAAGCTCTAGGTGAGGCTGATGCTCTGGGTTGCTGAGCTGCGTGGTCCGTGGCCAGGGTGGAGCAGAGGCTGCACTTCGTGTTTGCTCCGCTGGCTTCTACTTTTAGATTGGTTTCCCCAAATTAGAGTCTAGTTAGAACAAGAGAAAGGTGTTTTTAACAAAGGTAATCATGCAGGAATGGGCAGTAGCCTTGTGCATGTAAATCAAGGAAGGCAGGAATTTACAAACCATGCTCCATATGTCCCAGGTTTTCCTAACTTATTTTATGGCTGAGAAGCATGAGAATGCAACCCATAGTCTTCATGATAGGAAACAGGAGTAGCTGCTCATGGGGAAGGAGACAGTCCCTGGTACCTCTCAGCATCCTCACAACCACCCTTTCCATGACCGGTGTCTGCTGCCTACGATAACTCATCCTAGAGTGGTTAAGCAATTTTCCCAATTTCACACTCCCAGTAAGTGGTGGAGCTGCAATTCTCAGCCAATTGTGTGTGATGCCAGAACTTATGCTAGGCCAAATCTCTCCAGCTGTCACTCAGCGATCATGGCTGTTTGCATCTTGATACAATTGCTGGGTGGGTGGTAGAGGGCGCATTATGCAGAGAAATGGAAGAACATTTATTTTATCAGCCCATGTGATTTAAAGCATCAAAATGCGACACAACTCACATTTCTTGAAATGTGACCTATTCAAGAATTTGGATTTCTACATTTCTCAGATTTGATGAAGATATAGTTCAATGGCATTCTATGAGAGTTTCTATTAATATGTATGTACAACAGAAAAATAAAGTCACTTCTCAAAATATGCATTTGGATAAGTGGTTTAAAAAATCCTTTCCAAAGTGAAAAGACAACCTGATCATAGCATTTAGGTCAAAAAGTTCTGAAGAATTATTTTGTTATCTAGTTCTTTTAAGAATTGAAGAAAGTTTCTTCTTTAAAAAAGTCAAATACGTGAGTATAAAAATAAAATGGTCTTCTCATTTTGGGTTATTTTCTTTCTCTCCTTTGCACATAACCTTCCAGAAACATGAAAACTTTGTCTCTGGCTTTCTTTTGGAAAGACGGGAGGATTCAATCCTGTTTCTCACCGGGTGTGATATGATGCTGTGACCTGAGCCCCCAGGTAAAGGCGAAAGCTGCATTTCTGGGAGCGTGGTTTGGGAAGAAGCATATTCTCCTTTATTCTGACTTTTTGGACAATATATGAAGACTTTTGTGCGGTTTTGAACCTCACACATTAATAACGGCATGGGAAGTGGGTTTTTTTTTTAAAAAAAAATAGTGGCAAGAATGATAGGATGTCCTTGGAGTAACTGTTGAAATTCTAGCCTGGGGAGGCGGAGAGTCGGAGACACAACACGTTTTCCAGGAATATGAAGTCTGGACCTCTGGATTCAGCTAAATCCAATGTGTGAAATTTAAAGGAGGCAGCTTTGGGCTCAATAAGAAGAGGGTGCTGATCTCCAGTACTTAGCTTTTGTGAGTTGTGGGTACAGGGGACACACAGAGGCTGGACATCCACAGAGTCCAGTGCTGTGGGAAGGATTTAAGTATTGGAAGAGGGAGGGACCGGGGTCATCCATCAGGCCCTCTCGTTGGAGGCGCTGTCCAGGTCGGGGCACTGTCCTTTGATGCCACCCACCTGCAGGCAGGCACTGGTAAGAGTAAGATTGGTTTAGACGGGGGACCATGGGTAAACCCGTGAGCCACCTGGGCTTTATTCTCCTTCTTCTCGAGTATTCATATCTCCCTCATGTGTCCTTGCCTTTCTGGTTTCTCTCTGGCTCAGTGGCCAAGTTCTTCTATTCTGCTGTTGGCGTTCAGTCCTGGAGTTGAAGTCACTCTGGCAGCTTCCGCCCTGCACCGACACATCGCCACGCCCCCTGCACAGCGCCCCCTGCAGGCCCGAGGGACCGTGCGGCGGTGGGCCCCGCGGCGAATGGAGGCGCTCCGCCAGGGTGGTGGTGGCCTGTCAACTTTCCAGGTGACAAGCCAGGGGCACAGTTTACGTGATGGTCCTTTATTAGAAGCCCTCAAGCCATGCCTGCCACGGGACTCACTTCACTGTCCGAATCGATTGCTGTGCCCGAGAGTAAGCACGGGGAAAACGGCAGAACTGGGGCCTCAGCAGGCTGGGCTGCGTGGATGGACAGCGCGCAGCAGAGCCCGGGCCGGGGTTGAAGGCGCACCCAGCCCCACCCCGTCTAGAACGGGAGATTGACGTGCTTTCCTTCGAAGGGGTCGAGAGAGCTGCACCCCTTAATCCCTGGAATGGGACGCCATGAGTCAAGAAGAATGTCAGCATCGTTAAAGGAAAAGGAAATATAAATTTCAAATTCATCTTCTGACGGAAATGAAGGCAGTTTTCTAAGTTTCACAGGTAGCATAAATGTAAGGACATTTCCTAATTGATATTCAAATCGACTAAATAACAATGGAAACGGGTGCCTGAATCCGACGGCCATTTTCAGGATTCAAATTTGTTTGACCCTATGCTAATTACTTCCTACCTCTTTTCAGGTCTAGCACCGCAAATCTGACTTAACTTTCTTAATCAATTTCTCAAATAACCATAGGGCAGAAACCATTTTTCTTTGTTGATACATGACCTGGTTTGGGCACAAGAAGTTAAAACACGTGTTAAGAGGAGCCGAGTAGAGGTGTATTTCATCTAAATATGAATTTTGGTATAGCCCTCAATTGAGTCACACTTGTCAGTTTTATATTCATGTCAGAAATGTCTTGAAAATTATATTAAATTTGTGTTTGCATATATATTTATATTATACGTCGTATATATATATCAAATATGTATGTGAAGATTGTATTAAAATTAAGAACTGTTTTTTAAAAGCTTAGATACGTATATGTGTGTAAGCATGTGTGTGTGTGTGTGTATGTGGTGTTTATGTAAAAAAAGAGGAGAGAAAGAAAAAAGACATGAAGTGAAATACAGGCCTAGTACCAAGTAGAAGATTCTAATTGATATTTAGACAACAGAGGGAACAGAGGAGGGTTTGTGGTGGAAGGGATATGTTCCCAATGTAGAATGAAATATTTGGAGAAAAATCCCGTTCTGTATTTGTTCATTGACTTATTTTCTGATTCAGTAAGTATATACTCTCTAGTGCCTTACACACTGTCATGTACCTGATTCTGCATGTGGACTTAGGCAATAGAATAGCACAGATCTGTCTCCTGTCTTCTTAGATTATAGCATAGATTATCTTAGAAGGTGCATTAGTCAAATCACCACTCAGAAGAAAGTATATAAAATAGCAACTGTGACAAGAGCCTTGAAAGGAGGGCCCATGGAGCACGTAGGGGCTGTGATGGAGCACTGAAATAATCCTGCATGTCAGGGAGGGTGAAGAGGATAATTGACTTGTCTAATGACAGTCACAGGTATATTCTGATAAATTAAATTAAATGTGCACATGCAGATCTTAGAAAAAAATTGAAAATTTCAGGCCAGGCACAGCGGTTCCCACCTGTTATTCCAGCACTTTGGGAGACTGAGACAGGAGGATTGCTTGAGCCCAGGAGTTTGAGACTACTCTGGGAAACACACCAAGACCCCATCTCTGCAGACCATCAAAAAATTAGCTGGGTGTGGTGCGCACCTGTGATCTCAGCTATTCAGGAGGCAGTGGCAAGAGGATGACTTGAGCCCAGGAGGTCGAGACTGCAGTGAGCTGTGATCGTGCTCCTGCACTCCAGCCTGGGCTGCAGAGCGAGACCTTGTCTCAAATAAATAAATAAATAAATAAATAAATAAATAAATAAATAAACATTTTAAAGCACTGCTGATAAGCCTATAGTAAAATAAAATGGAATAATAATAATACTCATTTAACATAAGCCTATAGTAAAATAAAATGGAATAATAATAATACTCATTTAACACAAGGCAATCCATAGAAAGAGGATAAAGGAATAAAGAACAGATGGGGAAATGGAAAACAGTTAACAAGCTACTGCATTTAAACACAACCACATCAATAATTATATTAAATGTAAGTGATATTAACAGAGATTCTCATTTTAGATAAACAGCAAGGTGTGGTAGGATGTCTATTTAAACTCTCTTTAAGTATAAAGACATAAAATTGTAAGACAAAATTCAAAGAATGCTAAGGAAACCCACTAGTCCAAAGTAAGCAAAAGTGTTTAATTAATATCAAGTTAGATTGCCTAAGGAGTATGATTACCAGGTATAAAGGCATATAATATTGAAGAAGTTAATTTATCCAGAGAAAACATTATTCTGAAATGTGTATGCAACTAAGAACAAAGGTTCAAGGTAAATTTGATGGAACTAAAAAAGAAAATAGACAAATCCAAAATTGTTTTTGGAGTGTTTAACACCCCTCTCTTATTAATTGATGGAATTATTAAACACGGTGAAATCAGAGTCCAGAAGCCTTGAACAGCCCTGCCATCCCAACTTGAGTGTATTGACATTTGCCGATTACTGCACCCACCTGCAGAGGGGTACGGATAATGTTCTAGTGCACACATAGTAGTGATCAAACTGTACTCCTGGCCATAAAGCACATATTGACAGGTATAAAGTCACTGAAATAATACTAAGTGTGCTCTCTGAACGCATCAGAATTAAATTAAAATTCAGGAACACAAGGGTATAACAATATCCAGTTATTTGAAAATTAAACGACAGTATTTTATGTACAATGGTCAAAGAATATCAGAAAGGTTATAATTTATTATAATTGAATAAAAATGTAGTAGAATTCATAAAAATGGGTAAGGTGCAGCTAAAGCAGTGCCTAGAGGAGACTTTATAGCCTTAAAATATTTATATTAGAAAAGAAAATAAAGTTTCAATTCCACGATATAAGTTCCAGGATTATGAAACTAAAAAAGAATAGCTAATTAAATGCAAAGAAGGTGGAAAGGAAAATTATAAAGATTAAAAAAATGAAATAGAAAACAGAAAAATGTAGAGAAAATCAATGACACCAAAACTAATCCTTTGAAAAGATGAATATGATTTCTAAAACTCTAGTGTGATTAAGGAAAAAAAAGAAAATAGACAAATTTCCAATATTAGGAATGAAATTAATGATGTTATTATAAACTCTAGTGGTAATAAAAGCATAGGAGGTATTAAAATAATGGTAAGGCAATATATTTGAGGGATTAAAAAGAAAGTTTCCAATCTCAACCAAGAAGTAGATCAACAAAATCACCATTAATTCACTAAAGAAATAAAATTACAGGGCTGTACTTTTTCCCTGATACAATTTACAAAACAATTCATGAAAAAATACTCATAATTCAGTACAATGTCTTCCAAAAAATAAAAGAGGAGAGATCACGATCTCAACTTATTTGATGAAACTGGAACTACTGTGAAAGCAAAACCATACAAAGACATTACAGGAAAAACATACTACAGAACAATACTCCACATACACAGGGACAAATAAAATCACTAACACAATTTTGAGAAGTGAAATCCAGCAAAATGAGAAAAATGTAGGATAACTCATTGAAATTCATCCCAGAAATATAAGGTTGTTTCAACATTTGAAAATAAGTAGGTGTAGTTCCCAATACCAATATGTTAAAGAAGGGTCCAGGAGTGGTGGCTCACAACTGCAATATCAGCTCTTTGGGAGGCCAAAGCAGGTGGATCACTCGGGGTCAGGAGTTCGAGACCAGCCTGGGCAACATGGTAAAACCCCATCTCTACTAGAAATTCAAAAATTAGCCTGGCATGATGGTGGGTGCCTGTAATCCCAGCATTCTGAGAAATTAAAATTAACAAAATACATTAACAATTGCATAAAAACTTTGAAATCGTTAGGGATAAAACTAAAATATATGTGTAAAAATTCTTTGCTGAAAACTACTATCGGCCAGGTGTGGTGGCTCACGCCTGTGATCCTAATACTTTGGGAGGCTGAGATGGGTGGATTACCTGTGGTCAGGCATTCGAGACCAGCCTGGCCAACATGGCAAAACCCCGTCTCTACTAAAAATACAAAAATTAGCTGGGTGTGGTGGTGGGTGCCTGTAATCTCAGCTACTTGGGAGGCCAGGGCAGGAGAATTGCTTGACCCCGGTGGGTGGAGGTTGCAGTGAGCTGAGATTGCACCATTGCACTCCAGTCTGGGCAAAAGATTGAAACTCCATCTCAATTAAAAAAAGAAAAGAAAAGAAAACTACTACCAAATATTGTTGAGATAAATTGAGTAAATCTAAGCAAATTTCTTTCTTTCTTTTTTTTTTTTTTGAGATGGAGTCTCGCTCTGTCGCCCAGTCTCAAGTGCAGTGGCCAGATCTCAGCTCACTGCAAGCTCCGCCTCCAGGGTTCACACCGTTCGCCTGCCTCAGCCTCGGAGTAGCTGGGACTACAGGCGCCGCCACCACGCCCGGCTAATTTTTTGTACTTTTAGTAGAGACGGGGTTTCACCGTGTTAGCCGGGATGGTGTGGATCTTCTGACCTCCTGATCTGCCCGCTTTGGCCTCCCAAAGTGCAGGGATTACAGGCTTGGGCCAACGTGCCTGGCTTAATAAATTTCTTAAGAAGAAATATATATTGGGTTTATGAATATAAAAACTCAGTATAGTAAAATTGTCAATCACCACAAAACTGAATTATAAGTTTAACACAATCAAAATTACAGCAGCCTATTTGTGTTGAAATTTACAAGGTCTTTCTAAAATGTATAAGGAAAACAAACGACCTAGAATAGCCATAGTGATTTTGAATAAACAACCCTCCTGATTTCAGGACTTCTTGTAAAGGTGGAGCAATCCGGAGAGCATGCATTGGCATAATCATTGATACATAGATCAATGAAACAGAATACAAAGACTCTCAATGACTCTTGACCATTGAGCCAAGGTGGTTTAGTAAAAAAATATTCAATGAATAGTGCTGGAACAATTGAGTATCCATATATAAAAAGTGAATTAGGACACAAAACTCACACATCAAAGGTTAAAAGAAAAATGGGTAAGTCTGACTTAAATTAAAATTAAAATTAAATTAAAAATGCCTAACTTTTGAAAGACATTGTGAGGTAAGTGAAGAAACAAGACACACAGGATGGAAGAAAATATTTGAAAAACACACATCTGATCAAAGACTAGTAACAAAATTACACAAAGAATTATTTAAACTCAGTAATAAAAAGACAAATACTGGCCGGGTGTGGTGGCTCAAGCCTGTAATCCCAGTACTTTGAGAGACTGAGGCGGGAGGATCCCATCAGGTCAGGAGTTCCAGACCAGCCTGGTCAACATGGTGAAACCCCGTCTCTAGTAAAAAAGTACAAAGTCTAGCCAGGTGTGGTGACGGACACCTGTAATCTAGTACTTGGGAGGCTGAGACAGGAGAATCGCTTGGCTCTGGGAGGCAGAGGTTGCAGTGAGGTGAGATTGGGCCGCTGCACTCCAACCTGGGCAACAAGAGCAAACCTCCGTCTGAAAAAAAAAGACAAATACTCCAATATATCATGGGCAAAATATTTGAACATTTAATCAAAGAAATATAGATGTTAAATAAGCATATGAAAAGATGTTCACTCTCATTAGTAATTTCATTAATTAATGAAATGCAAATTAAACCACAATGTGGTATCATACCATGACACTTTCAGAATGACTAAAAACAGGCAAATACAAAACAGTGTGGAACAATTGGTATGCTTATATATTGTTGTGGAAAATGCAAGGTGGCATAAGTAATTCTGAAAACAGTATGGTCATTTCTTACACGATTAAACGTAAACTTATCATAAGCAGCAATTTCACTATTGTGAAATGAGACATAAGAATGGAATTAATATTAAGTACTGATTTGCATGACGTGACATAAAATGAACACAACTAGTTTAGTGGTAATTCCCATTATGGTGGAGGAAGCCGGTGTCCATCCACTTTTTAATAGATTAGTAAATTGTGGTACATGCATATAATGGAAAAGGACTTGGCACTCAGGTCGAATGCTTCCTACAATAGGATCGATGAATGTCAACAGCGCCGTGTAGAATTAAAGAAGTCAGACACGGAAGCTACATACGTATGACTGCAATGAGAGGTCATTCCGAAAAAGGCAAAATTAAGGATGGGAATCGGATCAGTGTTTACCAGAGGCTGTGAGTGGGGACATGAGATGGCTGCAGCGGTGAATAAAGGAACGTTTAGGGTGATGAAAATGCTCCATCTCTTGCTTTTGTCATGGTTAAAGGTCTTATAATACTTTGTCAAAGCTCATTGCTTGGCACCCTTACAAAGAATGAATTTTACCAGTTGTCAATGACTCCTCTAACAAGGTGATTAAAGAGAAAATAAAAATTCTCACCTTACTGTGGTAAATGGATAGTAAAACAAGTAAGAATCCCTGCAGCGGGAGCCAGCGAGGTCGCCTGGTGCAAGGACTGTCTAGGATCACTTCGCCGTCTAGTTTGATGAAATGAGTTGAGACACCCAATACTGTTGTGACACTCTCCAGCACTCAATAAATATCAGCTATTGTCGTATGCACTTAGTGACAACCCTCAGATATTTTACAAATGTTATATTTTAGTAAGATGAGTTGTACACTATCATCTCCGCTGAAGCAAGATGGTTGTTCTGTCTCCTCCCACGCCTGAACTAATCATCTTATTAATGGCAGCTGAACACAGGGCTGTGGGTTCTGTCCCATGCTAATAACAGCAGTGCTCCCCCCAGGAGGCCTTAAGACCTCTCTTCTCCGATTTTACAGATAGAAAGTTTTCTTGGGCTGATGTTGGTACTGCCTGCAGGGGCAAAGGAATAGATGGGCTGACCTCCTCCAGCTCCCTGAGATTTTAGATACCTTTGGAAATGGATTTAAAACAATGGCTTCACCCATCCATTCCAGTAAGAGTAACTCGGCGTTCACTCTTGTCTCAATTTTATTCACATTTATTCACATTCCTTTTGTATAACATATCCTCCATGAGCTATTGTCTTTTACCAAAGTTTGTGGTTTATTCATTTTTGACTGTCTTGGACTCTGATTTTTTACTTTTATCTTAAACAGTGACTTAGCATCTCTGTACAGGTGACTTTCTCTTGATACCTAACTGAATGCTGTACTGGATCCTATGCCCAAGAGATCATGTGAGAGTCTGCTTGTGTTTAATATGTTTAATGGAAATTTAATGTTCTCACAATTGTTTTTGCCCTCCCAGTAGCGCTGAATTATTTATGAATAACCTCAAATCTCTCTAAGTAAAACACGGTGCTTTTAACGAGCCAGCGATCATGATTCTGTCAGGGAGACGGTGGCTGAGGACGCCAGGCCTGATACTTGAGTGCTGCGTTTTCCCTGCGTACCAATTATGGTTCCTGTAACTTGGGCAGCATCAGTGAAGGGCTGCCCCCTCCACCCCACCTTGCAAAAATGATTTTGTTATATTAAAACTCTCATGCACGTGCACACACACACTCTCTGTCTCTTCTTTGTAAAGGTATCTCTCTGTCCGTACTTTGTGGGACAGTGAAGCCAGAGGGGCCATGAGCCCTGTGAGTGCCGTCCCTGCCCCAGGGCGACCTCGGCAGTGCGTGTGTGTGAGGCCCGGGGGTACACAGATCCTTCAGTGTCCCAGTGTGATACCTGCCTGCCTTGGAGGTAGCCTTGCTCCCTAGGATGTGTCCAAGAATCTAAACCAATAAGCAGATTTGGATTTCATCTCCTCACCTGACGATGGCCCCAGCCTGCTTTACTATGAAATGGAGCACACCAGTGATTACTGTAAAAGGCTGTTGTGAAGGTTCCAGGAAGTTTTCCTGAAGTTCGTGGCCACTGGCTCACACGTAGAAGATGCTGAATGAGTAGTAGCTGTTTCTGGCATTATTGTATTGGACCCTTTAGAATAACATTGGTGTAAATGCCCTTTATTTTGTCCCAACCAATGGGACCATAAGAAAAAGGGCAATGAAGTTTTGGACGGGAGAATTCTACTGGACAATTCCTCATTTTTGTTTGGGTAGGGGTGGCACCAAAAGGGTCACGTAGATTTTGCTCTGGTATTAAAGTTTATGTGTTAGTTCCATAATCTGATGAATATTTACTGGGCACATCTCAGGTGTGCTGTGACCGTGATGTCCCTCTCCGTGGCCCTCTCATGTGCTACGGACTAGACAGGACATGAGTACAGGGAACTCGGCCATGATGACTGCGGTACTCAGAGCCATTCTCTGTTTTTGTATCAAGTGCTGGTTGGTTTCTCCTATGAAGGAGATCATGTTTTAACCTAGGAAGATATCGGAGCCAGCGAGTCTCTGTACTGCAAGAGACATTACAGGATTTCAAGAATGGGGCTGAACCTTGACCAAGAGATGTTTCTAAAAGCGAGTTAGAATTAAAAGGCATGAGGAGAAATTGTCTTATGTTTTTGTTTTAAAAATGTTTCTGTGTTCCTTTTCAATGTCAGCAACTTTGCAAAATAAAATAAAATCAGTGCTCAGCCTACCCTTGCGATTCTTCATGGGAGGCAGGAGTGACTTCTCCTTTCTTCTTTCTTCTCATTTGGACAGAGCCACTCAGGGCTGAGGAGGCAAGAACACAGAACTCACATTCCAGGTGCTATGTTCTGGGATTACAGGCCTGAGCCACTGCACCCAGCCCCTCTTCTATTCATATCTCCTGGTGGGGCGCTCTGATGGCATCAGCTCGTGTATGGAAGCTTCCCGTTGTAATGTAATCAGCAAATGGAAGCCGTGTCCCTTTAAACCCTTGCCATCACTTCTGCGTGTGGTAAAATCAGGGTGGAAACTGGCCCATTCCATTCCTTGCACAGAGAGTGAAAATGACCCTGCATGTCAATCAGAAACCATGTAACAAATCTGCAGTTTCTGCACCTGCATCCCAGATCTTGAAGTAAAATTTTAAAACAGGAAATAAAAAAGAAGGAAATCATGCCTAGGTAGCATGACCAAGCATTCTCTCTTCCACTTGATGAATTTTTATATAAGTTTGTGTGTGGAATATCTGAACATGCCCACAACTAGCAGGCTGAAGATTTTCAGCCCTCAGTCAAGGTAGAAACAGATGAAAATTTGAAGGGGACCAGCACAGTGGCTCATGCCTATAATCCTAACACTTTGGGAGGCTGAGGTGTGCAGGTTGCCTGAGCTGAGAAGATCGAGACCAGCCTGGGCAAAATGGTGAAACCCCATCTCTACTAAATACAAAAAATTAGCTGGGTGTGGTGACACGCACCTGTAGTCCCAACTACTTGGGAGGCTGAGGCAGTAGAATTGCTTGAACTCAGGAGGTGGAGGTTGCAGTAAGCCGAGATTGTGCCATTGCACTCCAGCCTGCGCGACAGAGCGAGACTCCGTCTCCCAAAATATAATAGATAAATAAATAAATAAATATATAAATAAATAATTTGAAGGAAGCCTTTCCTGTCAGAGTTCATCTTCTTGAAAAACAAGGAAATTAATATTATTTTCATCAGTTGCATTTCCTGTGTGAGTATAATCTGCATGATGACATACATGCCATTCCTAATTTCAAAGAAGAAACCACAGGCACGTTGAAAACGTCACAGGCATAAAGTCAGTTTAAGCCAGGGGGTGCATTCCAAAATTTACCATAAACCTTTCCTGTACCCTGAAATATAGGCATTGTGTGGAGCTTTAGGGCAGTTGGCAGCAGATGTAAAAGTTTGCAATTGTGCTGGAGGAACGGACCATCTAAACAGGGCAGTCAGAAACGTAAATAAATACCCAGAGAAAAGGATGTGCTAGTGAGGATGTGTTTATAAAATATAATAGAAATAAATGATTTACTTTTTTGTGGTAAAATTTGGATCAGTTTATCACACAGGTAATATTTGAATTGGATCCCGAAGAGTGAACAGGAATTTGACGAGCGAAGATGAGTTGGTCTGTGAAGAGGAGGCGGCCTGCGGTGGGTGAGTGCCATTCACGTCTGCCACAGCCTGACGCACCAGCGGAAGGGGTGCCAGTCTCCCCCGTCCTCAGAGCTGAGCTTCAGGGCCAATGGGGCAAGTGGCTCAGGACCCACTCAAGGTGCCTGTGGTGGGAGGACAGCCCAGCCCTTCGAGATGAATGAAGAAAACACATGCCAGTGAGTTTTAAAGCTGAAGGCTGGAAAGCTTTTCTCCATTACACGGCTGTGGGATACTGGCTTGGTTTTCACAGGAAAATCAGCTGTGTGTGGGGTGTCCTCTGAGAGTCTCCTAATTGCTTCGCAGGTCTAAACATGCCACACGATGCTGTCAGGGATTGCTATGGATAGCCAACTCCATTCTGCTAACAAAACCAGTAATTTGGAAAAATTACAGCCCTGGATGCCACCGTTGGCACCACAAGGACAGCCTCCCTGGTAACTGCTAAAAAAAGAAAAAAAAATAAATTGGCGGCACACCAGGCCAAGGAAGGCATCTGTTTAAGTGTGGAATATGACAATCCTTTAGGAAAAAAAGCAAAATAGAAAACTGACTGAATTTTTGATGATTTAACCTAGGACAGTGGGGTCTTAGAGGGCTGTGCCTATTTCATTTGGAATAGTTACTTTGTAACAAAAAGGGCAAATTCTGCTTCCCAGCCTTAACCATTTGCAAGCACGGTTTAGCAACTCGTTCCTAACGGCATCTTCCTCTGAAGAGCTGGTTAGCCATGGAACAGATATTTATGAGGCCTGTGGTTCATCTTGCTAGAGATTCCTACAAACACAGGTGTGTGGACACATCTGAGCTCTATAAGCCAAACGCCCATACCCAGCACCACTTTTTTTTTCTATCCAACCCCCTCTCCAGAATTTTGCAGAGTCTCAGAGAGGAGGCATCTTCACTCAAAAGTTCTTCTACTTGCCCCATTCTTAATATTCTGCATTGAGGGGAAAGGATTATTCTGGCTCAAGGCTTTTCTCCCTCAGATGAAATGATGTGGCAGAAGATTCATCACCAGGTGAGCGAACTCTAGGGGCACAGGCAGGACAGCTGTCCCCATCAGAGGCAGAGGAGAGTGAGGAGGACTTTTATTTTCCTTTCAGAGTCAGCAAGCTTTAACATAACAGTGATATAAGCTGCCTTCTCTCCTCCTCTTATTCTCTAAAAGTGCATGGCCACGGCTGTGCAGTCTCTTCGGATTAACTCAGTCTCTCAGGCCACTACATAGGCAAATATGCTTGTGTGTATCTGCCGAGCAGGATTTTAGTAAAAAGCTCAAGCCAGGAAAACACCAGACTGAGTCTTCGTCGCGGGTGCAGGTCAAGACTGCTCCGTGGCCACGTAGACCAGGCCTGGTTTCCCATTTCTGTGATTGTCTTTCAAATATGTAACATCAAGAGTCATGTTGCACCTGACACTTCTTATTTTTTTTTCATATTGTTTATCTCATGTGGTCTTACATCCAGAGATTGAGCTGTTGTGTCATATTCTGGAAGCATTCCAGGTCACTCTTGCTCCTCTTTTCACAAGGTTGTGGGAAAACAAGATATAATTCCAGGCTAAGTTCTCGTGAGGATCTAACCTTTCTATACCATAATGCCTCTGAGCCCACAGGCAGGCTGCGCCTTGTTTTCCCGCCATTTCCAAAGGTGCTTTCTCATTTTGAAATCTTAATGCTTAGGTAGAAAGACAGCAGTTTTGGAGCAGAAAAGAGGTGGACCCTGAAACTCAATAGCATATTTTGTTGGGGGATTGTCCACTCATTGCCATGAATTCAGAACTTGCCTTTTTGAATTCCTCATTATGGCTGCTGGTCATACAATTGAGGCTTTCCTCCTTCCTGTCCATTTGCTGATTACATTACAATGGGAAGCTTCCACACACAAGCCGAAGCTGTAAGAACCCCCCCATCACCAGGAGATATGACTAGGCAATGGGCTGAGTGCAGTGGCTCATGCCTGTAATCCTAGAATTTTGGGAGGCCAAGGTGGCAGGATTGCTTGAGGTCTGGAGTTCAAGACCAGCCTGGGCAACATAGCAAGACCCATCTCTACAAAAAATAAAAATGAAAATTAGAGATGTGTGGTGGCGCACATCTGTAGTCTCAGCTATTAGGGAGGTTAAGGTGGTGGCGCACATCTGTAGTCTCAGCTATTAGGGAGGTTAAGGTGGTGGCGCACATCTGTAGTCTCAGCTATTAGGGAGGTTAAGGTGGGAGGATGCCTTGAGCCCAGGAGTTAGAGGCTGCAGTGAGCCGTGATCCCACCACTGCCCTCCAGCCTGGGTGAGAGAATGAGACCCTGTCTGAAAACAGAAAAGAAAAGAAACGAAAAGGTCCATGAAGTATCTGAGGGTTTAGGATGAAGCGTAACTTCTTGAATATAGTGTTTTGTCCTTCCTATGAAGCGGAAATTAGTTGCCACATTTGAAAGCCTCAATCTGAATGGCAAATATGCAGTTTAGCGTGTGAACAAAAACAGTAAATACACTCATTTATCACAGGGCTTGGCCCCAGCTCCCAGCCTCCAGCTGTCCAAGTGCCCCCGCTGCCCGGCCTGAGCAGAGCGTTCACAGGATGCTGCATTTTCCCCTGGGAGCACTTCCCTTCTGCCCCTCCAGAGGCCCTTCCCTTGTGATTTTGTGCTTCCAGTTACACACAGGAAGAACACTGCCATGACCATTACGTACACAACCATTTTTGCTGTTGCGATGCCCAATCGTTAACACTTATTGGATTTTTATTACTGCATGTCAGGCACCATGCTAAGGACTTGCATGAGATCATAACCACATGTGGTGGAGAATATTACCCTACTCATTTTGCAGGTGAGAAAACCGAGGCTGGGAGGCATAAGGTAGTTGCCAGAAGCACCTATTTTTCAAGTGTGGCTGCAGAAGCCACGTCTGCCTCCAGAACCCAAATTGCTCTGCCTTTCTGATGGAAGTGTCCCTACCACCTACACACAGCCACATAGCTGAGCAAAATGAATCAATGAATCAAACAAAAAGGCCTCCTTGCGCGTTCCAGGATGGTTGGTGTCATCAATAGTGAATGTGTCTGTGTGTGAGTGAGGCTTGCGGTTGGGCAAAACACTCAGCCAACTTCCTGCAGAACCTGATTCTCCAATGTGTGGTATTTACTTATGAAGCAGGGAGCTGCAGCGTCTGTGGGGAAAATGTCTACAACTGCAGTGAACAAGTGAGAATTTATCTGATTCATAAAATGGGCACCTGCAGCCTTAGTACCCTGGGCCAATGTTAAACAAACGTTTTCAAAACAGTAAAATCCAGGAAGCTCTGAAGCACTCTAGCGAACAGAAGCCCATTTGCTGCACCGTCTTTCTGGGTCTAAGTCGATGTACTGCTCAGTCTCTTGGGAAGGGTCACAGCAGAGGCAGCTGTGCAGTCAGGGCACAGAGAGGCGGGCTGGGGACTCGGGCAGTGCCACAAGTTGATGAGCCAGTGGCCAGAGGACAGTGCCGGGCACCTCTCGGGGTCCTCCTTCCTCCAAAACAGAACCAAGAAATTTATATGGGTGTTCTCTCAACCTCAGACCAGACTTCGGCTCAGACGCTAGACATGTAGAGGCCGTGGCTTCTCTGAAACCGAGCCTCCTCTGTATCCTTTCCCACACCCCTCACTGTCACGGAGACTTTTCCTCTCAAAGCACTTGAAGCGGGGACTTTCTGGGGAAACTCATAAGGCTGGGAAGGAAAGCTCTTTAGAAATGTTCTTCCTAGAAAAGCTCTTCCTTTATGTGCAGCGGAAGAAACTACTTTAACCACTAGCAGATGTGAAAAGCTAAGTTGTTTTGGAAAATCGTTAAATTTGTTTAAAAATTGTAAAATGGTAGATAATTATAATTTTAAAAGGGGAGAAAAGCAGATAATGCCATAAACAGCCAAATGCCCCCCTCCCCGAAACCACAATTATTAATACCACATAATAATAATTATGGCCTTAAAGTTTTAATGCCGTAAGTAAAAGATTACAGATAAAATTAGAATCTTCAGCATAGTGATAGTTCACCGTCAAAAATAAAAAAGAATCGTTCTGATCTCTGATCTACATGTAAGCTATGGATGTCACATTTATCTGTCTTCTCTCTAATCTATAATCTATCCATCTATCGTATCATATCTATCTATCTACCTACCTACCTTCCTATCTATCATCTACTATCTATCTATCTATTATCTATCTATCTATCTATCTATCTATCTATCTATCTATCTATCATCTAGTTATCTAGCTATCTCTCTCTATCTGTTGCCTATCATCTATCCTCTCCATCCATCTATCTATACTATAATCTATCAACTCATCTATTAACTGCTATCCAGTCTCTCTATCATATCTCATCTAGTCTAACACTATCTTAGCCATAATTTTCTATCTAGTTCAATTTGTCATCCATCTAATCTATCATCTTTCCATCTACTTAACATCTACTTATCTATTTCATCTATGTGTCTATGATCTATTTATCTATCATCTGTGTCATCTAAGCTATCTAACATCTATCTATCCATCTAACACCTATCTACCTCATCTCTCTATGTATCTACCTATCTATCTACTATTTAGATATCACCTATCTATCTATGTATCAATCTGTGCCTCTATCCTTCATCTCTTTACCGTCTATATATCCACTGACCCAACTGTCTCTGAACTGTGGTTCATATTTATTAGCTGTATTGAGATAACTCGAATCAGGGAAGAAAACCTGACTTGGCTGCTGAGATGTTCTCAGTCAAAACACCTCAGACTTTGTAAAACGTCACCCCTGCCCAGCAGAACATGTGGAATTGTATCACATCCAAAAAATGTTTAATGAGCTGGTTAGTAAGGAGGCTGGTCTGCTTCAGCTGCAGGTCCCATCCCTTGTCAACAGCAAGTACTGAGCAACGGCACTCCTCATTTCTTCACTGGTGCTTTTTAGACAACGGTGTGTATGGAAGCAGGGTTGTGGGAAGCTGAAAGCCCTGTAAAAATGTGGTCTAGCATCCCAGTCACCTCCTCCTGGGAGGGTTTGGCTTCCTGCCATTTCTGTTCTGAGGCAGGCACTGGCACGCTTGTTTCTGATCCTGGCTGGCGAGTGGCAGAGGGCATTCCAGTTATTATGGAAATTCACTGAGGGGAGAGGCACCTTGCCACTTCATCTCCGCCCTGCACGGCACCTTCACAGTCCCATGCAGATGGGGGCTGTTCAATAAATACTGTGGATTGAGCCAAGAGAAGATGACAGATAACCGCAATTAACATGAGGCGGATGACACACAGCACCAGTCATTTTATTCGATTATTGAATCGGAAAGGTCTCAGAAATAGTACTTACATATAGTAAATGGGACAATAAAAATTCCACAAAATTTTATTTTGAAAGACAGAGGGCCGTAGGTTCTTTTGCCACTCCTTTCCGTCTTATCTCAAATAACTTTGCGGGTCCTTCTGTGCCCTCTGTTCCAAGTAGAAATTTCTTCCCCACAGTGAGCTGTCCCCTTCATCTCCTCCACTTCAAAGGATGCGTAATAGTTTCACACACCTCTGCGAGTGGCTGGGAAGATCTTGGAACCTCTGCGAGCCGCTGGGAAGATCTTGGAATACCAGCTTCCTTCCTACTTCCCTCTCCATGTACACAGTCCGTGTCTTTCATACCAACTTGAAGTCAGAGTTATGTCTGGTAGCATTGCACAAGCCATGATCGCACGGCTATTGCTATCTGTGAAAAGATTCATTTGGATCTTTGGCGTGTGTATTTCAGAATCCTGTATGCTCTTGGGTTTCTATCGATCCTGTGGCTTCCACTTTTGCATGGCTCCATTGTTTCATGTTTAGTACTGCTGAACAAAAGAAGAGGTTTTCTCCTTGCTTCATTTTCTGTTTTCATGTGGTTGCTTCCTGTTCCCCCCACATAGCAGCAAAAACACTGCATAGTTCTTGTTCAGGAACACAGAAATTATGCAAAATAAACCAAAGTACCAACAAAAATATGAGGCCTTCTTGCTCTTTTCATAGGTAATACAATTGATGTCTGAATCATTTGACTTACAAGGGGCAGTAAAAAATTTTGTGTGTGTCTGTTAATCAATAGTTAGCGCATTAATAGATATTCTAAACATAGCAGGAATGGTGGTTGTTTTGCATGTGATTAGTTGTTTTCTATTTAATAACTTTCTTTTGCCCTGCTACGTTTAATCATGACATAGAGTGTCTCCGTCATATTAACTGTTGAAACCTTGCTAGGATGATTGGATTAGTCATCTGACGAGCTTATCCTGTAACTGCTTTGTGCCTTTACTGGGTTTCATTGCACTATGATTCAGTTACATGAAAACTGCAATTTACCTGTAACTGACTCATCCAGGCTCAATTTCATTTCTGAATTTGGCTTTTTAGAACAAACGATTCAAGAATAAATTTATACCAGAAGTGCACTCATAGAAACAGATTACTAGAGTTTCTGAAGTGAAATCTAAAGAATTCTGCCCTGAGAAATCACATCTACTTCAAATAATCAAATATACATTTAGTTTCAGCCAACAATCACCTTCTAAGGAGGAGCCATCTACAGACACTCTTTTAGGAATACAAAAGCTGTTTATGTTATGTAGAATCGTCACTCCTTCGAAACCACTAATGACTAAGCATAGAGAGGTTTGCAAAATAAGCAGTATGTTATTAGTAACTGGGCATAATCGATCATCATTTATTGGCGTAAATAATAAAGACAACAACGTGGTCCATCTTCGATCAAGGGCAGAGTATTATGGAAGAGGAGCACGGACTCTGGACTGCTCCTGTGATGCCACAGAAATGCGCGGCTCCACCGGCTCTGTGGGTCCTGGTCATGGTGGCCCACGTCTTCCCTGCCTGTCCTTACCCTGGGAACCAGTTTGACAGAGGCACAGCCTGCACAGAACTCGTGTCCACTCGTATTTCACAGGTGGAAGACCTGAGACCTGGTGAGGACCTTTGATGCAACCATCTCAAAGTTCAGAGAGCTAGAATATTTAACAAGCAGCACCAGGGATGAGGCAGGATTGGATCCAAGGTGATTTCCTGCTGTGCCAATTGGGATTTTTTTTGCATTAATTGTCCTGCATTCCATTTTCTTCATCCTTTACAATGGAGATGACAATGCCCATCCATCTCAAGAACGGTCGGAACTCAGTGAGATAGTGGAAAGCATCTGGCATAAGGCGGTTTACACAAGATCATCAGCCAATAGCTCTGCTCATAGCTAATGCATTGTATTGACAATTTTGATTGTGTAGGGAGTTTGACTTGAATTACCCTGTTTAATCTTTATACTGACAAAAAATAGCATAAACTCCATTTTGCAAATGAGAAAACTAAAGTTTGAAGAAATCTGATAATTTGAAGCTGTGCAGGAATTTGACCAAGGCCAAGTTAAACTAAGAGAAGCTGGGACTGGCCCAGAACACTCCACCCAACAGCTGAGGCTTTCTCCCCAGTGACACACCAAGGATGTCATTGCTGTCAGGGACACAGAGGCTTCAGAGATCCCCTGCCTCTCACTATCCCACCTGCCTGGGGAGTTTCCCAGGTCCTCCACCCACCATGATGCCAGCAAAGGCTTTCAATCTGGATAAAGACCTTGATGTTTCATATCAGAAAAAGACCTGTTGTGGTCTGTGTTTCATAAATGAGCCTTCATGTTGAGGAGGCGAATTCAGCAAAAGGTTGGACAATCAGGATGATGTGACAAGTACGGGCACACCTTGATTCATGGAGCTTCACTTCACGGCACTTCACAGATCATGTATTTCTTACAAATTGAAGGTTCGTGACAACCCTGCATCGTGCAAGTTTATCAACGGCGTTTTCCCACCGTGTGTGCTCACTTCGGGTCTCTATGTCATGTTTTGATAATTCTCCCAATGTTCTGAAGCTTTTCATTATTCTGGTTTAGTGCTCTGTGGTCAGTGATGTTTGATGCCACTGCTGTAATTGTTTTGGGGCACCACAGATCATGTCCGTAGAAGGTGGCAAACTTCATGGATAGATGTGTCTTCTGACTGCTCCACTGATCTGCCTTCTCCTGTCTTCCTCTGTCTCCTCAGGCCTCCTTATTCCCTGGAATACAACAATATTAAAAGTCGGCCTCAGTCAGTAACCCTACAATGAACTCTAAGTGCACAAGTAAAAGAAAAATTTACACCTCTCTTCCTTTAAACGCAAAGCTGGAAATGATTAATCTTAGTGAGGAAGCCATGTTGAAAATTGAGACAGACCAAGAGCTAGGCCTCTTGTGCTGAACAGCCCAGTGGCCCGTGCAAAGAACAAGTTCTTGAAGAAGTTAGAAGTACCATGCCAGTGAACACACAGATGATAAGAAGCGAAAGCCTCATGGCTGAGATGGAGATCTGATAGAAGATCAAACCACCCACAGCATTCCCTTAAGCAGAAGCCGAATTCAGAGGAAGGCCATGACTCTCTTTGATTCTGCAGAGGCTGAGAAAGGTGAGGAAACTGCAGAAGAGGAGTTTGAAGCTGTGAGGTTGAGGGAAAGAAGCCATCTGTGTAATGTAAAAGTGCAAAGTGAGGCCGCATGTGCTGAGGGAGAAGCTGCAGCAAGTTCTCCAGAAGATCTAGCTGAGATTACTGATAAAGGTGACTACTCTAAACAACATGTTTTAAGTGTAGATGAAATAGCCTTCTATTGGAAAGAAAATGCCATCTCGAACTTTCAGAGCTAGAGAGGAGAAGTCAATATCTTGCTTCAAAACTTCAAAGGACAGGCTAACCTTCCTGTTAGGGGCTCATACAGTTGGTGACTTAAACTTGAAGCTGATATTTATTTATAACTCTGAAAATCCTACGGCTCTTAAGAATTATGCTAAATCTATGCTGCCTGTGCTCTAGAAATGGAAAAACAAAGTTTGGATGACAGCACATCTGTTTACAGTATGGTTTACCCAATATTTTAAGCCCACTGTTGAGACTTACTGCTCAGAAATAATCTTCCCTTCAAATTGTTACTGCTCATTGACAATGCACCTGGTCACCAGGAGCCCTGATGGAGATGTGCAGGAGATTAATGCTGTTTTCATTCACATGCCTGGTCACACAACTTCCATCCTGCAGCCTAGGGATCAAGGAGTCATTTTGACTTTCAAGTCTTATGATTTAAGAAATACATTTCAGGCTGGGCATGGTGGCTCATGCCTGTAATCCCAGCACTTTGGGAGGCTGAGGTGGGTGAATCACCTGATGTCAGGAATTCAAGCCCAGCCTGAGCAATGTGGTGAAACCCCATCTCTATTAACAATACAAAAATTAGACAGGCATGGTGGCGGGCACCTGCAATCACAGCTACTCAGGAGGCTGAGGCAGGAGAATTGCTTGAACCTAGGGGTAGAGGTTGCAGTGAGTCGAGACTGTGCCACTGCACTCTAGCCTGGGAGACAGAGTGAGACTGTCTCAAAAAAAAAAAAAAGGAAATACATTTCAAAAGGGTATAGTAGCCATAGACAGTGAGTCCTCTGATGGATCTGGGCAAAGTAAATCAAAAACCTTCTGGAAAGGACTCATTCTCCTAGGTGCCATTAGTAACACTAGTTATTTATAGAATAAGGTCCAAATATCAACATTACCAGAAATTTCAAAGAAGTTAATTTTCAACCCTCGTAGATGAGTTTGAGGGATTGAACACTTTGGTGGAAGGAATAACTGCAGAAGTGGTGGAAATAGCAAGAGAACTGGAATTAGCAGTGGAGCCTGAAGATGGTATTGAATTGCAATCTCATGAGGAAACTTGAATGGACATGGAGTTGCTTCTTAGGGATGAGGAAAGAAAGTGTTTTTTTTGGGGGGGTTGGAATGTACCCCTGGTGAAGCTGCTTTAAACATTGTTGAAATGAGAACAAAGGATTGAGAATATTACATATGCTTAGTTGATAAAGCAGCAGCAGCAGAGACTGAGAGGATTAACTGCAATTTTGAAAGAAGTCCTACTGTGGGTAAAATGGTATCAACAGCATCACAGGCCACAGAGAAATTTTTCATGAAAGGATGAGCCAGTTGATGCTGCAAACTTCATTGTCTTATTTTAACAAATTGCCACAGCCACCCCACCCTTCATAACCACCACCCTGCTCAGTCAGCTGCCATCACCATGGAGGCAGGACCCTCCACCAGCGAGCGATCATGTCTTGTGAAGGCTCAGACAATCCTTAGCATTTTGGGGGCAATAACATATTCTTTAGTGAAGATATGCACTTTTTCTAGACATGATGCTCTTGCACACTTAATAGACTATGGTATGGTGTAAACATAACTTTTAGATGCATAAGAAATCCAAAAAAATAATGTGACTTGCTTTGTTGTGAGGTTCTCTTTCTTGTGGTGTTCTGGATCCAAACCCACCATATCTCTGAGGTATGTCTATGTACAGTTGACCTTCAATATTCATGGGCTCCACATCTGTGACTTCAACCAACCACAGATCAAAAATGTTTGGGAAACAAAAAACGGAGTCTATACTGAACATGTGCAGATATTTTTGGTCATTATTTCCTAAACTACATAGTATAACAACTTTTTACATAGCACTTACATTGTATTCAATATCATAGATAATCTAGAGATGATTTACAGTCTGTGGGAGGATGTATGTAGGTTACCTGCAAATACTCCACCATGTTCACTAAGGGACTTCAGCATCCGAGGATTTTGGTATCTGTGGGAGGTCCTGGAACCAATTCTTCATGGATATAGTGGGATGACTGTGCAACGGTACCGACAGGTAACGAAGAGGGAAGTAAAGATTCGGAGACGGAATCGCTGATGTTTATTTAGTGTTTTATACACCAAGCCCTGTGCATGGTGAGTTTCTTCACATGTAACATCATGTGCAATTCCCAGGATGGCCATATGAAGGTGCCTTCATCTTCTCTGGTTTGAAAACAAGGAACCAAGCCCAGAACACTTCAGCAACTTGCCTACATTTGTCCTGTGGGTTCAGGAACTAGTTAGACTTTCAACCCCAACTTCCACTCCGCCTTTGGCATTTTTTTCAATTTCAACCAGCTAATTTTAACAGTAACACGGTAACATAGAACTTCCCAAAATACGTCCACACTTGCCTGGATGCGTGCAAAGGCAGCTGACTGTGGAAATATGCTTCTTTCTCCGAGGTTTTTGTTGTTCTTTTTTTCTGTCTGCTTTGGGGCTTCCTCAGGTCTTCCTCTCCTCAGGATGCCTGGGTAGCTTGCTGACGAGTTACTCATGATCTGAGCCATTTCTGCATCCACGAAGTGGTAGGAAGTGGTAGTGCTTTTTTCAATTTTTACTTTTAGCTAAGACTCTAGTAGAAGATTGATTCCTTTATTTAATAATCCATCCACTACACAATCTATCAATGTAACCAAATTGCACATGTATCCCATAAATTTTTACAAACAAAAAATATGTAAATAAACTAAAAGTTCCATGAGAAAGGATTTGTTCCTTTCCTGTATCATCTCTTTACAAATTTCTTGTTTGAAATTCCTCAGCAGTGGATATAGGGAAATACCACTATAACTAACTAAATATAATATGTATGCATACACATAAACATATGTACATACACAATTATGCACTTACATAAATTATATACCTATAATTTCAGAGAATACCTTCTGACTCCTCTCTTCATTCAGTGTCTATAACATAAAGTGAATGGGATATGGTGCTTGACTTTTTGCAAAGATCAATGTTTCCTTTTCAGTTTAATGGTTGTTCCTAAAAGTAAGATGAGATTGATTTGACTTATATGACATCAAGTCCCAACATGGCTATTATTTAATAACCTCCTGTAATTCTGAAAGTTCTCTAGTGAAGGACAAACAGTTAAAACCAGCTTAATGAAAAAAAAATTCATTCTAATCAGCCTACTTCATTTTATTTGTAAAGAAATATTCCAACTGCAATATATGCATAAAAATCCACACTGTATAATGCTTTTAAATGAAAAAAAAAAGTTATGGCAGTTGTTAAAATGGCAAGGAAGACTTTATTCTAGACTATTGGAAAGGGGGGAAAGATTGAACTAAATTCCAAACACAGTAAGAACAAGTGGGGATTTATAGTCAAGAGGCAGAGTGCGGGCTCAGTGCCTGAAAAATCACCAAAGAGGAGGCTTCCAGAACAGGATGACTCTCTCTACACAGACCTAACAGAATTCTTGCCAAAACCGGGCTCAGTAAGGACACACGAGAAAGTCCAAGATCAAGGTCACGTGGAGAAGAGAACACAAAGGAGCCAGACTAACGTTTGGTCGAGGAGAGAGCCTTTGTCAATGTACATAAATAAATACTAAAATGTACATAAATGCTACATAAATACTGCAATGTACATAAATACTGCAGTGTACATAAATACTAAATAAATCCTGAAATGTACATAAATACTAAATAAATACTGAAATACACATAAATAATAAATACTGAAATGTACATAAATACCACATAAATACTGTAATGTGCATAAATACTACATAAATACTGCAATGTACATATACATAATAACTACAGTGTACATAAATACTACAATGCTACATAAATATGTACAATGTATATAAATAGTGTACATAAAACTTTACAATGTGTACATAAATACTATATTAATACTAGTGTACATAAATACTACAATGTACATAAGTATTAAATGTACAGAAATACTACAGAAATACTACAATGTGCATAAATACTACAAAAACACTAAAATGTACATAAGTCCTACAATGTACATAAATGCTACATAAATACTCCATCAATACTACAATGTACTTACTACATCAATACTACAATGTACATGAATACTACATTAATACTACCATGTACATAAATACTACACTGTACATAAATATCACACCATAGCATGGTAAAAATTCCATTCGTTTCAAGTTCTTCCTATATATGCAATTATACAATTTACATTTTACTTTTCCCTGCTGTACTGAGAGGTCTTTCTTTTCACGTTTAGTCAGTTCAAACTTCTTATCCTAGACTTTCAGCAAATGTGATACAAACAGGACCAAAATCCTCAGAAACGTCTCTCCTCAAAGGTCTTTGACCTGAGTTTCTAGAATGCATTAAGTTATTATGTATCACTAATGTATTCTTGTCAGGGGATGATTTTTGAGACTTCTGACATTTAAGACAGATGCTAATGAAAACATAAGTTTATTTTTACCTTTCCTATTAAAAATCAGTTTTGGTAAATGAACATGACCTTTTCTTCTTTTCATAGAAATTCATCCCAATGTCAACCAAGGTGCCACCTGACCCCCCAAAATGCTCCTCATTGCCACCTCCTTTTTGTTCACCAGGAGCAGCACAGACACCCACTGCTGTTGACAGAGGATGTGCGACTTACATTTTCAGGAATTTAACTCAGGCTGCACCCAATTCTTGGGAGAACAAGGTCCCTCTTGGTGCATTCATCTTTAATCACATGGCATAAAATTTTTTCTAGCTCAATCTGCACCGCCTCAATTATTTCCAAGTATTCCCACAAGGCACTCACTTCTCCCAAGATATTTTTAATGACCTTCGTGTTAAAATATCGACAATGGCTCTTGTAGAATCCAAGGACACATAGGTCAACTGTCCAGATTCCTGGACTCCATCAGAGACCTGCTGCGTGGCCTCTCAAGGTCCAGGGCGTGTTTCTCTCTTGCAGCCCAACCCCAGACGCTTCCCGAGATGGAGGTATGGCTTATGTGGCAACAGGTCCATCACTGCAGGGCATGGCCAGTGGGAGGCCCGACGACATCACCCCAGTCCCTGTGACCTGCACGTGTTGTTGTCTTCTGTGGCAAAAGGATCTTTGCAGGTATCCTTAGGATTATGGAACCTGAAAATAGATTGCCTTGGGTTATTCAGGCGGGCCCTATTTAACCACAGGGGCCTTTGAAAGCAGGCAGTTTCCCTGGGCGGAAGGCAGGGAAAGGGGTAGGAGAGTCCACGTGGGAGAGGCTCTTGTCCCACCATTGCAGCAGGGGCCACGGGGGGACTAATGGGGAATATGGGGACCTCTAGAGGAAAAGACCTGTCTCAGTCCTGGCTGAGGAATGGTGCCCGTATCAGAGGACAGGACACACTAGAGGAAGCTGTCTCTGGCTGAGGACACAGAGTAGAAGACGGATACCCAAATCAGAGGATGGGATGGACCAGAGGAGGCAGGGACTCAGTCCCACCCCTACAAGAACTGAACTCAGCCAGCACCCTGGGGAGCGCCTCCTTCCCCGGCGACTCGGGTAAAGAATGCAGCCCTGCAGGAGATTTGAGCTCAGCCCACGAGATCCTGTGCCGAGGACCCAGCGGAACCCACACTGACTTCCGATCTCTAGAACAGTGATAGACGATAGAGCTGTGGGGTTTGAAGCTGACAAGTTGGTGGTGACTGGTTACGGCAGCAATAGAAAACAAGATTAAACAGTGATGTTCTGTGGACTGACGGTGGGACTCAGCCTGCAGAGAGGCCTCGGGGCCCAGGCTCACCTCCTCCCAGTCACCGAGGAGCAGGCACTTAGGTTAAATTCCTTCCCAAGTTAATCTTCGTAAAACGAAGAGGCCACCCCAGGAATACAGCTCTTACGGGTAGAAGTCAGAGAAAAGAAATCCTCCCATCTGAACAGTCATCCCCACCGTTAGCACGTGCACCCGCATGACTCCCAGGTTGCAATCTTCTTCCAAAAGTCCCGGAAGGGTTCCGGTCTCTAGTCTGCCCCGTCCTCTGATTTGGGGCACCTGAGTTGACACTGGGCTTGCATCTGGACCTGGGTTTGTCAAATACTCACCAGCCCTTCCCAGGGACCCTTTTCCTCCAGTCTCTGGCTGGTGTATGGAGTGCCTGAGAGGCAGATATGGACAGCAGAGGTGCCCAGCACCAGAGCCCAGATATGCCTGGTCTCCAGCTTTGATGTTGCCAAGAATTCTTGCGTTTGTCCTCGCGGGCAGGATCTCAACACTACTTGGAGTGGATCCTGCCTCCATGTGAGATGTCGATGTTGAGCGTGGGCCATCACCCTGGGACCCACGGTGGCTGTGCGTCCTGAGCCCTCTTCCTCTGCCTCGGTCCGGGTGCCTCCTGCTTCACGCTGTGCTGTGGGCATCTCCCTGTGCTTCCCCACAAGACCCCACTAGGTTTTGATGACTTAAGGGAACACAATATCTTGGATCAGTAATAAGACATTTGGGGTGTTTTAAGTCCATCAGATCTTGCTCAAGGGTACAGTTCTGGTGTGAAGCCCAGGACTCTGTGGAGGTAACAAGTGTCTCAGGTGGCCCCGGCCAGTGAGGAGATCATGGAGGACCTCTGCCCAAGGGATCCGTGACTGCTCCAGGGATCTGTGACTGTCACGAGTATCTCCAGGTGGCCCTGGGCCATGGGGGGATCATGGAGGACCACTGCTCAAGGATGCTTTCTTATTCCCTCGGCCACAGCCAGAGTGTCCCACCTGTGTGGGAAGCTGGGAGATCCTGATAAACACAGTTCTCACTCCAGTACAAATGGCTGATGACTTGTGAAAACTTGTCACACTCCTAACCTCAGAGAGTGAACAAATGGGCCTTTTCCACAGGAAAGAAGGCAGGGAAAGGGGCAGAGGCCACATGGGATAGGCTCATGGCAGAGCCTGGACAGTCCCAGCCAGCCCCTGTCCTGGGCTCCCCCCAGCATCTTTGCCCGCTGGCCTGCACCACGTGCTCACAGCCTGCGTGTTAGCAGAGTCTGACGCACAGGCAGGCAGGAAACGCACCACGGGGCTGAACTCTGTGATTTTATGCTCTGAAGAGCTTGCCTGTGGGAACCAATCCCCTAAAATTGGATTTTTTTCTTTTATATTGAAAACAATAGAATGGACAGTTAAAATCAATGGAAGGTTTGACCCGCATGTAAATGAATGAAACCTCGTTCTGTCCCATGGGAATGATGCCCTCGGGCTAGGGTGGAAATTGCTTTGTCATAACATTGTCAACAACCTCCTGTGATACAATCTCATTCCAATTCTCCAAAGAGACAACGAGTGTTATTCGTTTGTACTCTTCTGTGGGATTGATCTCAATTTGCTTTTCCCCTTCAGCCTTGATATTATTCCATTTCATGATTTACAGCTCAGAAGCCAAGAACACTTTAGAGTCTGCAGTTGATAACCAGGGTAAATAATGAACGGGCCGGGCTGCTCAAGGCAGTGGGCACCCAAGCCTGCATGCCATCGTGCCGAGCGACAGTGGTCCAGGAGCTGGGCTCTAGAACAGGACCCGAGTTGCTCAGTCTATAATAATTAGATCTGCACATAGGGCGCCGAGTGATGAGAGCGAGAAGAGAGGGACAAGAGAGAGGAGAGGGAGGAAGAGGAAAAGAGAGAAAGAGAAAGAGAGAGAGGGCTCCAGGAGCTGGGCTCTAGAACAGGACACGAGTTGCTCAGTCTATAATTATTAGTTCTGCACATAGGGCACCAAGTGATGAGAGATACAAGAGAAGGACAAGAGAAAGGAGAGGGAGGAAGAGGAAAAGAGAGAAAGAGAGAGGAGAGGGAGGAAGAGGAAAAGAGAGAAAGAGAGAGGAGAGGGAGGAAGAGGAAAACAGAGAAAGAGAGGAAGAGGGAGAGAAAGAGGGCTCCAGGAGTTGGGATCCTAAAAGAGGACCTGTGTTGCTCAGTTTATGATAATTAGATCTGCATATAAGGGCATGGAGTGATGAGACACAGAAAGGGAGGGAAGAGAGAGGAGAGGAAAAGAGTGGAAGAAAAAGAGAGAAAGAGAAACAGAGGGAAAAGGAGAGAGAGAGAGAAAGGGGTTGGGGTCAGGAAGAGATAGATAAAGACAGGGCGAAGGAAGAAGAAAGAATATTCATTTGAAGTTTTCAAATACTCCAACTGACTTGCCCACTCAAAGTATGTTCACTGGGAAATTAGGAAAGCCACCCACACTTGGATTTGCATTTTTTGGATCACAGTGACAGAAGCGAAGTGATTCCCACATCCACTGAAGCACACAGGTACTGGAAAATGTTCACTTAAGTCTCACACCCAGAAAGAAGCTAAATCTGTAACCGTGAGGTGGGTAACGGGCTAGTGCCTGCGTGCTGAGGCCACATTTCTGCACTCACGCGGGGGCGTCCCCGAACGAGCTGCCCTTTGTGAAGCTGCCAGGATCAACCTAGAGATGACCAAGGGGCTGTGGGATGTTAGGATCTATGGGAAGTCCTCTGTCCCCTTGGAGCTCGGCGTCCAAAACCCAGGACAGAACAGGAGGGATTCTGCCGGTTCGGGCTGCGCGAGCCGAAGCCCCACTCTCAGGTTTCTTCTGGGAGAAAGGAGTGGCTTTACAGGAAGCTGTGTTGGATGGCTGATCCCTGTAGACACAGGAGGTGTGGTGTGGGGTGCTGTTAGGCTGGTGAAAAAGGGGTTCTCTCCCAAAAATGTTTCTAAGGGAGGCCATCTCTGTGGGTACAACAGTCGTCAAAAGGAACATCTTTTGTTTTTTTTTTTTTNGTCCCACCCCTACAAGAACTGAACTCAGCCAGCACCCTGGGGAGCGCCTCCTTCCCCGGCGACTCGGGTAAAGAATGCAGCCCTGCAGGAGATTTGAGCTCAGCCCACGAGATCCTGTGCCGAGGACCCAGCGGAACCCACACTGACTTCCGATCTCTAGAACAGTGATAGACGATAGAGCTGTGGGGTTTGAAGCTGACAAGTTGGTGGTGACTGGTTACGGCAGCAATAGAAAACAAGATTAAACAGTGATGTTCTGTGGACTGACGGTGGGACTCAGCCTGCAGAGAGGCCTCGGGGGCCCAGGCTCACCTCCTCCCAGTCACCGAGGAGCAGGCACTTAGGTTAAATTCCTTCCCAAGTTAATCTTCGTAAAACGAAGAGGCCACCCCAGGAATACAGCTCTTACGGGTAGAAGTCAGAGAAAAGAAATCCTCCCATCTGAACAGTCATCCCCACCGTTAGCACGTGCACCCGCATGACTCCCAGGTTGCAATCTTCTTCCAAAAGTCCCGGAAGGGTTCCGGTCTCTAGTCTGCCCCGTCCTCTGATTTGGGGCACCTGAGTTGACACTGGGCTTGCATCTGGACCTGGGTTTGTCAAATACTCACCAGCCCTTCCCAGGGACCCTTTTCCTCCAGTCTCTGGCTGGTGTATGGAGTGCCTGAGAGGCAGATATGGACAGCAGAGGTGCCCAGCACCAGAGCCCAGATATGCCTGGTCTCCAGCTTTGATGTTGCCAAGAATTCTTGCGTTTGTCCTCGCGGGCAGGATCTCAACACTACTTGGAGTGGATCCTGCCTCCATGTGAGATGTCGATGTTGAGCGTGGGCCATCACCCTGGGACCCACGGTGGCTGTGCGTCCTGAGCCCTCTTCCTCTGCCTCGGTCCGGGTGCCTCCTGCTTCACGCTGTGCTGTGGGCATCTCCCTGTGCTTCCCCACAAGACCCCACTAGGTTTTGATGACTTAAGGGAACACAATATCTTGGATCAGTAATAAGACATTTGGGGGTGTTTTAAGTCCATCAGATCTTGCTCAAGGGTACAGTTCTGGTGTGAAGCCCAGGACTCTGTGGAGGTAACAAGTGTCTCAGGTGGCCCCGGCCAGTGAGGAGATCATGGAGGACCTCTGCCCAAGGGATCCGTGACTGCTCCAGGGATCTGTGACTGTCACGAGTATCTCCAGGTGGCCCTGGGCCATGGGGGGATCATGGAGGACCACTGCTCAAGGATGCTTTCTTATTCCCTCGGCCACAGCCAGAGTGTCCCACCTGTGTGGGAAGCTGGGAGATCCTGATAAACACAGTTCTCACTCCAGTACAAATGGCTGATGACTTGTGAAAACTTGTCACACTCCTAACCTCAGAGAGTGAACAAATGGGCCTTTTCCACAGGAAAGAAGGCAGGGAAAGGGGCAGAGGCCACATGGGATAGGCTCATGGCAGAGCCTGGACAGTCCCAGCCAGCCCCTGTCCTGGGCTCCCCCCAGCATCTTTGCCCGCTGGCCTGCACCACGTGCTCACAGCCTGCGTGTTAGCAGAGTCTGACGCACAGGCAGGCAGGAAACGCACCACGGGGGCTGAACTCTGTGATTTTATGCTCTGAAGAGCTTGCCTGTGGGAACCAATCCCCTAAAATTGGATTTTTTTCTTTTATATTGAAAAACAATAGAATGGACAGTTAAAAATCAATGGAAGGTTTGACCCGCATGTAAATGAATGAAACCTCGTTCTGTCCCATGGGAATGATGCCCTCGGGCTAGGGTGGAAATTGCTTTGTCATAACATTGTCAACAACCTCCTGTGATACAATCTCATTCCAATTCTCCAAAGAGACAACGAGTGTTATTCGTTTGTACTCTTCTGTGGGATTGATCTCAATTTGCTTTTCCCCTTCAGCCTTGATATTATTCCATTTCATGATTTACAGCTCAGAAGCCAAGAACACTTTAGAGTCTGCAGTTGATAACCAGGGTAAATAATGAACGGGCCGGGCTGCTCAAGGCAGTGGGCACCCAAGCCTGCATGCCATCGTGCCGAGCGACAGTGGTCCAGGAGCTGGGCTCTAGAACAGGACCCGAGTTGCTCAGTCTATAATAATTAGATCTGCACATAGGGCGCCGAGTGATGAGAGCGAGAAGAGAGGGACAAGAGAGAGGAGAGGGAGGAAGAGGAAAAGAGAGAAAGAGAAAGAGAGAGAGGGCTCCAGGAGCTGGGCTCTAGAACAGGACACGAGTTGCTCAGTCTATAATTATTAGTTCTGCACATAGGGCACCAAGTGATGAGAGATACAAGAGAAGGACAAGAGAAAGGAGAGGGAGGAAGAGGAAAAGAGAGAAAGAGAGAGGAGAGGGAGGAAGAGGAAAAGAGAGAAAGAGAGAGGAGAGGGAGGAAGAGGAAAACAGAGAAAGAGAGGAAGAGGGAGAGAAAGAGGGCTCCAGGAGTTGGGATCCTAAAAGAGGACCTGTGTTGCTCAGTTTATGATAATTAGATCTGCATATAAGGGCATGGAGTGATGAGACACAGAAAGGGAGGGAAGAGAGAGGAGAGGAAAAGAGTGGAAGAAAAGAGAGAAAGAGAAACAGAGGGAAAAGGAGAGAGAGAGAGAAAGGGGTTGGGGTCAGGAAGAGATAGATAAAGACAGGGCGAAGGAAGAAGAAAGAATATTCATTTGAAGTTTTCAAATACTCCAACTGACTTGCCCACTCAAAGTATGTTCACTGGGAAATTAGGAAAGCCACCCACACTTGGATTTGCATTTTTTGGATCACAGTGACAGAAGCGAAGTGATTCCCACATCCACTGAAGCACACAGGTACTGGAAAATGTTCACTTAAGTCTCACACCCAGAAAGAAGCTAAATCTGTAACCGTGAGGTGGGTAACGGGCTAGTGCCTGCGTGCTGAGGCCACATTTCTGCACTCACGCGGGGCGTCCCCGAACGAGCTGCCCTTTGTGAAGCTGCCAGGATCAACCTAGAGATGACCAAGGGGCTGTGGGATGTTAGGATCTATGGGAAGTCCTCTGTCCCCTTGGAGCTCGGCGTCCAAAACCCAGGACAGAACAGGAGGGATTCTGCCGGTTCGGGCTGCGCGAGCCGAAGCCCCACTCTCAGGTTTCTTCTGGGAGAAAGGAGTGGCTTTACAGGAAGCTGTGTTGGATGGCTGATCCCTGTAGACACAGGAGGTGTGGTGTGGGGTGCTGTTAGGCTGGTGAAAAGGGGTTCTCTCCCAAAATGTTTCTAAGGGAGGCCATCTCTGTGGGTACAACAGTCGTCAAAAGGAACATCTTTTGTTTTTTTTTTTTTGAAATGCAGTCCCGTTCTGTCGTCCAGGCTGAGTGCAGTGGTGCGATCTTGGCTCACTGCAACCTCCACCTCCTGGGTTCAAGTGATTCTCCTGCCTCAGCATCCTGGGTGGCTGGGATTACAGGTGCCTGCCACTATGTGCAGCTAATTTTAGTATTTGTGGTAGAGACAGATTTCACCATGTTGGTCAGGCTGGTCTTGAACTCCTGGCCTCGTGATCAGGAGGTCACTATCCCTTCGTGATTGGGAGGCCTGCCTCGGCCTCCCAAAGTGCTGGGATTACAGGTGTCAGCCACTGTGCCCAGCCAGAACATTTTCAGTAATAGTATTAAACTTCCTAGTCTGATTGTCTGCAGAGGAGCCGAGATCTTCTCCGTGAGGCGCTGCAAGGAATGGTGAGCACAGGTGAGTGGAACCTGGGTGGGCAGAGCTGTAAGACGGATTCATGTGTTTCTTTTCCAATTTCATCATTTTGTGTTCTCTAATGTGTAGCTAAGAACTTTTTTTTTCAAAATACATGTTCTTTAGAATTTGTGAACAAATTATAAACATAAAAATTTGCACTCGAGGAGAAACATAAATGCTTTTTATTTGGATTTAGAGAAGAGTGACCTGTTTCTTAGTAGAGTTGTAAACTGAGGTCTCGATTTGAAATCCTCAGGAGGACAACTGCATTTGGAATTCTTAGGAAGACAACTAAATCCTTAACGTGTTTAAACTTGACAAGTGACCGTTCATTGTAAATAAAACAAAGCACCAAAAACACATTACTCAAAAGAAAAAAGTCACCTCTTTAAAAAAATACAGATGAAAGAACCTTGTTTTTACTGCTCTTCTTCACCAGCTGCGTCCAGTTGCTTTGCACACTCTGAGGCAAGAGTACTTGCTCCTCCCGGAAGCAGTGATGGGTTAGTGATGGATGAGGTGCATTTGTTTCAGGCACGTAATACGCTTGGGCCATTCCACCCTGAGCAGAGCTATAGAAGTGTAAGGTCATCAGCGCTTCCATTAGGGAGGAAATGGTGTCGGGGCCGTAACAACCTTTAACTTCGGTTATTGCTGCCGTCAAGTCAAGACGGTTAAAGAGGCCATTGAAAGAGCCGAGGTAACAAGCTCTTTATTCACGGACTCGGCCCCCTTCCCCGCCCACACGGTGCTTTCATGTTGGTGCCTCCCATGGGGTGGGGACAGAGGAGGTAGCAGGGCCCAGACAGCAATTTGTCAGGTGCTGAAGTCTAAGCAGCTGTGACATCTCCTTAGAGGGACACTTCTGTTGAAACTTTTTTTTTTCCCAACAAACTTTGAGTACTTGGGTTTATTGGCCTTTTTCTCACCTCTTCTCAGTCTATATTTATGAAAGAGAAGTAACTTGAAGACACAGGAGGAAGCTGAGTGTGGGGTCAGGTGCAGGGAGCCCCCTTCAGGCCCTCCAGATCCAGCCCCTCTGGCCCACCTTCGGTTTATCTGAGGACCCTCGCACCTATGGACATTTCAACAGGTTAAAACCAAACACTGACCCTTTCCTTTCCCAGGAAGGTGAACACAGTAGAAATATGAAATAAGAGCTGTACAAAGGTATTTAACAAACTCTTTGCTCATGGGGCTAAGGACAAAGTGAAAGTCCTTCACTCTTTCCTTTAGTTGGATGACAATTTCATGATGAATGGAACTTCAACTGCATGAAGAAGATGAAATAATAAAGAAATTAAATAATCACTGATCCCAACACAAGTGTGACTCGAACCAAAGTATGTCTCAGGGAAACCTTCACCCACCTACTGGTCTCAGACGCAGCAGCAGAGAGAGCGGATGGAGGAGAGAGGGCCGCTGGACACCGCCATCAGGTCTGGGGAGTCCCAGCAGCCCCAGGGAGGGGCTCCCCACCCAGCTCCTCCTCCAGAGGCTCCTTCCAAGGGCCCATGTTCCTGGTAATGAGAGAATGGCGTGGGGGACTTGGCCATTCAGAAGCCTGAGAATTCATAGGCAGAAGCTGCTCAGATGAAAAGTTGATGCTGCCAATTTGAGTTTTTTTTGTTTTCCTTTTAATTTATTGTCTTTTTAAAAATAGAAGTTTTGGTTTTCAGAAAAGTTGAGAGAAACATGTAGAAAGTTCCCATATGAACCCTTCCTAACGTTCTCCTCTGACATCTTGCCTTAGGGTGGTACATTTGTTACACTTGATTAGGCAATGATAATTATTGTTCACCGAAGCCCATGGTTCCATTGAGGTTTGCTCCTAGTGTTGTACATTCTATGGGTTTTGGCAAATGGATAACAGGTACCCATTACTGTGGCATCACACAGAGTCCTTTCCCTGCCCTAAAATTCCTTTGTGCTCCACCTGTTCATCCCTCCTCCCCAATTCCTGATCTTTTTACTGTCTCCACAGTTTTGCCTTTTCCAGAATGTCCCAAAGTTGGAACCGTGACGTCTGTAGCCTTTTCAGATTGGATCTTTTCCCTCAGTGATATGCATTTAAGATTTTTCTGTGCCTTTCTGTTACTTGATAGCTCATTTTATTAGCACTGAAAAACACTCCATTGTCCAGACGCTCCACGGCTTGATCCTTCCCCTACTGAAGGATACCTTGGTTGTTTCCAAGTTTGGGCAACTGTGAATAAAGCTGCTGTAAACATGCATGTGCAGGTTTCTGTGTGGACATATGTTTGTAACTTATTTGAGTGAATACCAAGGAGAGTGACGGCTGGATCATATGGTACAAGTTTTGCAAAGTACAACTTTTCAAAAAAGTTTTTGAACAATGTTGCCAAATTGTCTTCCAAAGCGGCAGCCCCATTTTGCATTTTCACTAAGAACGACTGAGAGTTCCTGTTGCTCCACATCCTTGTCAGCATTTGGTGCTGTTGATATTTCGGATTTGGGCCATGCTAATGGGGTGCAGTGGGATCTCATTGCCATTTTAATTTGCATTTCCTTTGATGACATATGACATGGAGTATCTTTTTGTATGCCTATATGCCATTTCTATATTTTCTTTGGTACTAGATGTCTGTTCAGATATTTTGCCCATTTTTAAATTGAGTTACTTTGTTTCCTCATGGATGAGTTTTAAGAGTCCTCAGTCATTTGTCAATTTTTTTTTTATCTGGGAATACTTTCTCCCAGGCTCTGACTTATCTTTTTGTTCTCTTCCTAGTGTCTTTTGCAGAACAAGTTTTGAAATTTGAATAAAGTCTAAGTTACTATTTTTTTTTTTACAGATTATGTTTTTAGTGTTGTGTCTAAAAAGTCATTCCCAAATCCAAGGTTACCTAGATCTTCTCTGATGTTATCTGCTAGGAGTTTTATAGTTTTGTGTTTTACATATAGCTCCATGATCTACTTTGGGTTTTTTTTGTGAAATTACCTATAGTCTGTGTCTAGAATTCATTTTTGCAGGTGGATAGCTATGTGTTCCGGCACCATTGGTTGAAGACACCATCTGCTCTCCTCTGAATTCCACTGATCCTTTGTCAGAGTTCAATGGACTATATTTGTGTGGGTCTATTTCTGGGCTCTCTGTTCTGCTCCATTGATCTTTGTGCCCCCTCTCTTGCTAATGCCACCCGGCCTCGATTCCTGTCGCTTCATAGTAAGCCTCCACACCAGGTAGCATCGGTCCTCTGACTTGGCTCTTTCCCTTCAGGATCGTGCTTGTTTTTTCTGGATCTTTTAAATTTATAGGTAAACTTTAGAATCAGAATTGTTGTCGATAACACAACTTGCTGAAATTTTAGTTGAGACTGCACCAAATCTATCCATCAATCTGGGAAAAGCTGACATCTTGAGAATACTGAATTGCTGCCTATTAAAAAATTTATAAAGAAGTAAATGTGAGGTTTATAACTGAAATCGTGTATTTTAGAATTTCAAATTCCCTCCATGAATTCTATACAATTATTTTAAACTTGGTTACTTCAGGTTTATTTTAGCTTCTGAAATATATCAAATTAATGTTTGAAGTTAATTCTGAAATCACATGGTTTGTACTATCAGTTGATTGTCATTCTTAAGCACTCATTTATTTTTCTGCTGAGAATGTTTGAGATACACACAAGAGGAGCTTTTAACAGGAAAAATTATCAAGTGAAACTGTGATTGTCTAAGAAACGCCTTTTCATTCCTGGAAAAATATAGCATTGTGTTATATTGAATGAGAATCTGTATTTTCTGTATAGAAGTAAGGTACAGATATTTAACTGTCATTGATAGTACCCCAATGCTAAAGTGTCTTTTATAAAGAAAATAAATAATCTGCTTTCAAAATAAAGGGCTCCTGATAACAACAATAAATTTTCTTAAGTCTATTTTCTAAGAGACCTGCAAGAAGATTATAGCAACAGTTATCTTTTAGTGGAAGTAATCTGTGTGTAATCAGAATTTAAAGATAGAAAGATCTGGATGATTGTCTTACGTTATGCTGTAGTTACTGAGGTAAGCAGCTTGGGGCATGGAGGTAATGAGGCTAAGGTCATGGCTTAGGACCCGTGAGGCCGGGGTAGTTACACTCAGTGCCACCAACACAGTCTCTCGTGAAGCCAGGGTAGTTACACTCAGTGCCACCAACACAGTCTCTCGTGAGGCCGGGGTACTTATACTCAGTGCCACCAACACAGTCTCTCTCAAGGCGTGACCAGCTATCTTGCAGGGTTGAGGGTCAGAGGAACACTGTTGGTGTGCCTGGAGTAATGTTGGCAAACCCCAGTGGGCCATGGGATGGGGTTGGCAGGTTCAGAGCACAAGTCTTTGTGAATTGAAACAGAAGCAGCACTATAGAGATAGAATAAAGCATGAATTCTCCAAAGTAAAACTCATATAAATGTGGGATTCAGCAGTTTTCCTTATCTTAATATTATTGCATCCTGTTCTTTTTTATTTTTTAAGTATGGCCTTTAGAATCTTTTTTTAAGGCCGGGCGCGGTGGCTCAAGCCTGTAATCCCAGCACTTTGGGAGGCCAAGACGGGCGGATCACGAGGTCAGGAGATCGTAGACCATCCTGGCTAACACGGTGAAACACCGTCTCTACTAAAAAAAAAAATACAAAACTAGCCGGGCGAGGTGGCGGGCGCCTGTAGTCCCAGCTCCTCGGGAGGCTGAGGCAGGAGAATGGCGTAAACCCGGGAGCTGGAGCTTGCAGTGAGCTGAGATCCGGCCACTGCACTCCAGTCCAGGCGACAGAGTGAGACTCCACCTCAAAAAAAAAAAAAGAATCTTTTTTTAAATTTAAATTTAATTTAATTTTTAATTGGTAGATATTAGTGGTTTGTAATATATTTATGGGATAAGATGTGACATTTTGATGTGTTTACATTGTAGAATAATTAAATCAAGTTATTCAGCAAATTCATCACCACAAATACTTATCATTTTTTGTGGTAAAAACATTTAACATCTACTGTTTTAGTAATTCTGAAATATACAATGCATTATTATTAATGATAGTCACCATTTCTGTGCAGTCAATCACTAAACTATTCCTCCTGTATAACTGAAACTTTGCACCCTTGGACCAATGTCCCCCCTGCCCTGCAGACCCCAGCCAGGGCCCTGGTCATAGGAGTTCTACTGTGCTTCTGTGAATTCCTCTTTCGTAGGTTCTAAACATAACTGAGATCAGGCAACATTCGTCTTTCTGTGCCTGGCTGATTTCTCTTCCTTTTCTTCATTTTATTGTCATCGATTTAGTTAATTTGGTGTTTTCAGACATGCAGTGAGATGCCAGTAAGCATTCATTGCCATTTAAACACTGAGTCATTTGCTACATAAAATCAAATGATTAATGAGCCTAGCAAGACTAGGCAGAAATAATTCAGTAAAATGTATGGGAGAAGTTTTACCTTTTATTTTCTGTCACATTTAATGTAATCATTCTACATTTTTCCTTTTCATGTCACCAAACTGGTGCATTTTTGATTCTGTGAACTAAAAGAAAATCTGGGCACCATGATTCATGCCTGTAATCCCAGCACTTTGAGGGGCTGAGGTGGGAGGATTGCTTGAACCCAGGAGTTCAAAACTAGCCTGGACATCATGGTGAAATCCGTCTTTACAAAAAATACAAAAAAGAAAAACAATTAGCTGGATGTGGTGGCCCATGCCTGTAGTTCCAGTTACTCGGGAGGCTGAGGTAGGAGGATCACTTGAGTCTGGGAGATCGAGGCTGCAGTCAGCCATGATTGTACCACTGCACTCCAGCCTGGCAGACAGAGTGAAATCCTGTCAAAAAAAAAAAAAAAAAAAAAAAAGCCATATTCCCTGTATTTTGAGCCTTCAGCAGCCCAAGTTTTAAAGTGTTGCATATTTAAAGCCAGACCATTTTGCAACCTGATCGGTGACAAAATTAGTGTGACCACGAACTGCGAATCAGAGAAGGGTGTGAGGGGGAGACAGGGGGCTACACTGAGGGCTTGTTCCTTCCTGTTCCCAGTAACGGATGTTCATTTCTCTTGGTGACGTCAGTGGGAAGCTAGAAATGCACTCAAGTCAAACATCATTTTTGTCCAAAAATTCTGAGTTGAAGAGAATGTTGTTGTAGAAACAAAAGATATATATAGATATATATGTGTATATAGTATATATGTGTATTATGATATCTATATATCTCTCTATATACACACATATATCTATATATGTATATATACACACATATATCTATATATGTATATATACACATATATATCTATATATATCTGTATATGATGAACACTGGAAAAACAGACAAGAAGAAATGAAGCAAGCAGCACATGTGAATGTGTCAGGAGCTGTCCTGTATCCTGAGCAACCCACTTGTCAACTGAGCTGCCCAAAATATTCCTGAAAGATTTGCATGTCCCAAAGGCCATTATTATTTGTGAGCTAACATGTAAAGTTTATCAATATAATTTTGACAGCCATTGAAAACAAAACCATCTTAATGTCAAATTAATACTTTCGCCTGATTCAGGATACCTCCTATAAATATATCAAGGTGTGAACGTCTCCAATGCCATCATTAAACATGCCAACTCTGTTACCAGGCAACACTTTCTTTAATCTCTTCATTCAAACAGAGGTGAGAATGTCAAGATTTAGTGTCTCATAGAAGTTGACTCGAGGAAAATCACCAGCATCATGCAAGGATTCACTTAGGACAAGAAGATATGTTTTGATTTTCAAGTGAAGGATGTGTTGCTTTAAGTTTTATGACATTTTAAAGCATTTTAGTATTTGGACAGATGCCATTTTAAAATAAATGCACTTGTGCCCTAACTCATAATACTCTTTTTTTTATTTATCGAGACAGGGTCTGGCTCTGTTGTCCAGGCTGGAGTGTGATGATGCAATCATGACTCACTGCAGCCTCGAGTGGCTGGGATCACAGGCACACACCACCAGGCTCAGTTAATTTTATATTATTTTTATTTTTGTAGAGATGAGATTTCTCCATGTTGCCCAGGCTGGTCTCGAACTCCCGAGCTCAAGTGATCCTCCTGCCTTGGCATCCCAAAATGCTGGAATTACAGGCATGAGCCACCACACCCAGCCAATACTCTTCTATAGATGGCAAAGTTGAGATTTTCTTAGGGATTAAGGTGGGAGAAACAAGATACTTAAAATTTGTATTCTTGCTCTACCACCTTGATTATGTCAATTCCTCAAAACGTTTCCACCTGTGGTGTTGCAAGAAGAGGCAGTGGGAAGAAAGAAGGGAGAAAATCTAAGTGGTAAGAGAGATGTGGAGAGATCTGCGAGCATCTGTTCAAAAGGGTTTCTATAAGGAACTCAAAACAGGCCATTCTATCCCATTTCTGTCAACATCTTTGTTTCTTATTCATACATAACTCATCCAACCCCAGTCCTGTGCTCAAGGACTTGTTGTGGGAGAAGGGTGCAGATTACAGACACGGACAGGTGCTTTGCAACCTCCAGCAGCAAGAACTGGGAGTTTCCCCAGTCCTTGAACCTGGGCTTGACTTTGACTTGCCTCTGTCAACTGACTGTGGTGGAGGTGTTGTTGGAGGCTCTGGGTCTGGTTCTCAGGAGGTTTTGCGGTTTATTCTGTTGCCCGTGGAACTTTGCCAGCCTGTGGGAAAGATGGGACGGTCTTGCTGGGGAGAGAGACACCACGTGGAGCGGAGCTGCCCAGTCCCTGGTGACGTTTCCCTCGGCCGACTGGGCCCTGGCAGACTTTGTAACCACAGATACTTTATGATCTCTGTTGAGAAAAACTGTCTGGCTCATCTCAAGCCCAATTGAACACCCGGTTGTCGTTTTAAACCATGAAATTTGGAAGTGGTTTGTTAAGTAGCAGAAGCTCGCGAATGGAAAAATCGCTACCTGGAAGAGGAAGGGTGAAAACAACAGCAATAACAACACAAACGAACTAAAACATGTGACGTCGACTTTGGGACGAGGTGGAGAGCAGAGGCTGGGGACAAGGACTGGGAAAATGATGAGCAGGTTTTCGGGGGAGGTTGTTTAGAAAACTCCACGAAAAGCTGGAAAAATACTGGCCCATGTTATGCTGAAGCCAGAGAATTAACACGATGTCTTCAGCGGTCTCTCAGGGGAGAGAAAACGGGTCCCATCAAAGTGTGGCCCTTGTGGAGGTGATTTCCAGGCAAAATATTGAAAGTGTAAGTTGTTTCCTTTTTGCTGTTTATGAGAGGACATCGGAAAAGGGAGGTGAACTCAAGAAATGATTGTTCAGCTTGGATGCAGTATTTTGCCAGAATCTAGAGTAGGCAGGTCTTGCTAGTTTGAAAAACAAACCTGCTTCTCCTCCATGAAATCCACAGCTGGTAAAAGGCCCTCAATGCACCTTGAGGCCTGGAGCCAAAGGTTAAATCTAGGGGGTGGTAGGACTGTTTGTTAGGACTTCTGATACAATTAAAGTCCTACAGAGAAGACCCTTTCAGCTCTAAGGAACCGCTTCTAAGAATCAAGGAGTGTAGTCTCATAGAAGCTTAATCACAAAGTATCTGGAAGGGAGGTTCAGAAAGAAACTTGTCTCAAAAACAATTGAGGATTGTTTTGAGGATGTGGCCTTGGTTGACCCCAGAGGCCTAACTTGTAACCTATGAAAAGCTCACGACACTTTTAAGAGTGTTGTGCATGAAAATGTAACATGATGTTGTGCTAAGAGGGCCTGAGATGGATGAAAGGGCAAAGAGGCCCCCGGTTTTCAACGGTCAGGAAGCAAGGTGAGGAAGGCCCTATCTGCAAAGCCAGCAGTTTCTGTGGAAAAGGAAGAGTGTCTCAGAGGAGGATGATAAGAGCCCAGTGGGTGAAACCAAGAGCTGGAGGGAGCAACAGAGAAGGGAACCCCTTGCAGGGCACAGCAGGACCAAAGCTCAGGGGCTTCTGACAGAGGACAGTCTGGAGGGAGGCTCCCGAGGAGCAGAGCGGAGGCCTCCTGTGGACACTGCCAGCGTCGCTAACAGGGAAAAGGCAGCTGCCTTGGCAGAATCTCAGAGGCGTTTCGGAACAGGAACTACATCACCCCTTGCCTTCTTTCACCGTCCCAGTGGCAGCGCCTGTCACACGTATGCTGTCCCCAGAACACCAGTGGGTTTTGTCCGTGGGAAAGACAGAAACTGACCTTCTAGTTCAAAGGTGTCTGGATCACTAGGGGATGAATTTGAGGAGTCACGCCTGGATATGATGCGAATGAGGAGACGCTGGACTTTGGGCTGAATTCTACAGTAGGATGAGGCATCGGGGACTGTGAGTGGGGTGACAGCCCTGGGCGTGTGGGAGGGGTGCAGCTCAGTCATGCCTGAGAGTGAATTGTTGATAATCGATCGATGCAGTGTGGTCCCACATGAATCACACCAATCTCAGAGTAACCCACCTGAGGTAGGGCTCAGACCCTCAACTTGCTTTGGCTGATAAGACGAGAGCCCTTGTGGTTTCAGCCCAGCCGTGCACAGTGCTCACGTCACGGGGCTTGCCCTCGCCTACTGCCGGAGTGCAGCCGCCTGGCAGCCTGATTGATTACGAACAACCTGTGCGCTGGGGCCACCGCTGTCCCCGCCGACCACCAGCCAATGTGCACATATGTGAGAGAGGCTGTGCAGACTCGTAAACGCTACTGCATCGCCACCAGCAAAATATGTCCTGTGTCAAGGACAGAACTTGAGAGTAAAACGGTCTGGGTCTCCTCGTGAGTCCCATTCTTATGCTATTTTTTTTACAGCTTCTTGCTCAGAAATAAATGTGTCATATTTTCAATGTGTAATGCGGTGAGAAATGCTGTTTATTTTATTTGATTCTAGAATTTGTTTGGATACATATGCCTTTGACATAGATGATATGCAAGATGCAGAATTTGAAAAATGTGTATACCAGTTCTCCTTGGACAGAATTCCCATCAGAGCCTGTGTTCGTTGTTTTACTCATGAGGTTCGGCTCAGCATTTGTGATGAACAAGTACTTTAATTCTGTTCCAGTTCTTACTGATGATGCAATGTTTTTCTACCTTTATCTACATGAAGATAAGATCAATATGGTTGAATAAAGTGTGCTGTTTATTGCTGGTATGACCAGTTTATTGCTACTGTAACTGTAAGTATGAGCAGATGTTTACAACTAAGTTTGTTTGTGGACTTGTTTTTGTTTAAGTAGGTCTGACTCCCAGATTCTGCAAACCCCGACTTAGAGCAATGACAACGGGAATCTCACCTGTTTATCAACAACCCCTTCCACGCAGACTCACTTTTCCTCAGCCTCTCCGTGGCTTGTCCTCTGCATGCGATTATTCTGGGGTTATCACTGTCACTTTTGAAACGGGGCAGTGTATGTTGCTGACATGACTACCTGTAGATACCCCTGAAATGTGTAATATTGGATGTTCACAGGCTTGCGGTGGCTGACATTGGCCCCTCTCAAGCTGTCAGAGCCATGGGGTAGTGCCCCTTGTGCACTGGCCCCCCTCAAGCTGTCAGAGCCATGGGGTGGTGCCCCTCATGCCCCTCAGAACAGACGTGAGCCGTGAAAGCTGCACTGCGTGGGATGCGTGTGTTGGTTGTATTTGTGTGTGTGTGTGTCTGTGTGTGTTAGCACTTAATACAGAAGAACCATTTATACCAGGAGAAAACAATCTCTTTCTTGTGAATGTATTCTTTTGCTTTAAATATTTTAAAAGGCGTGCAAGGGGGCTTTCTACTTCTGCTTCCAGCTATGAAGAAATGACTAGTACGAGATGAGCTGCTCCCGTAACAACCAGGAAAATGGAAAAAAATTATAAGGAGTGATTGTTTTCAGACTTTGAACAAAGACAGTCCCATGGTGTCATCACTTGATGGACAGCATTTATTGTAGAAAAAGGAGGCTCATGAGGTGAGTTCCACATTCATGCTGGTTCTAGGTCTGGGGACAGTTTTCTACCTGAAGGCAAACTCTGGAACCCAGTGGAGTGCAGTGACCCCACAGAGCGGAGGATGAGGCGGGGCTCAGAGCCTGGCAGCTGTGGGGCTTCTGTCTGTGCAGCTCGACCCAGAGGAGAAGGCGCTGCCCAGAGCGGGGCTTGGGGTTCCAGGCAGAGCATGTGCAGCAGTAATGGAAATCACGTGGATTGTTATTTTGAAGGCAAAGTAGTAGAGCCATTTTGGAACATAATTTGGCCGTTTCTGTTCAGCTTAAACATACTTTTACTGTAGGAGTCAATTAGCAAATGAAAGCAAGAGAAATCAAATGCACATTGACAAAAGACTTGTATTTGTATGTTCGTAAAAAAGTTTTATTTAAATAGTCAACATTTGCAGAGAAATCCAAAGTCCATCAAACCAATAGAGGTGAATACATTGTAGTCCTATCTACATAACAGAATACGATTCAGCCAAGAGAGGACACAGACGGCTGATCCGTGCAAGAACCTGGGAGATTCTCTAAAGTGTGATGCTGAGTGAAAGGACAAGACAGAAAAGATTACATATTGTATAATCTAAGTCCATGAACTTTTAAATTTCATACAATGCAACACTATAGTGGTGAAAAGCAAATAAGTCATTGCTTAGGCCACATAGCATGGGAGAGATTAACTGCAAAGGAGTGGTAGGAAAATTAGGGGGTGACTGAAACGCTTATGCTATGTCAGTGCTGGTGATTATGAGGCTGGACATGGTGCCCAAACTCAAGTTATAAACTTGAAGAATTTTATGAAAATATATCATGCCTCAATAAAGCTGCTATAAAAGTGAGTAGAAATAGTCTTTGTCAGACAAACAGAAGCTGAGAGAAAACGTTGCCAGCAGCCCTGCACTGCAAGAAATGTTAAAATAAGTTATTCATGGAGAAGAAAAATTACACCAGATGGAAACTTGTACAACAGAAAGAAATGGAGAGCATCAGAAATTGTAAATACAGGCAGACATATCAAAGACATATTTTCTCATTTGTTAAACTTTTTAACTGATCTTTGACTCTTTAATAAAAAAAAAATGACAGCGATGTCTAGATTTAAAGCGCATCACAGCAAAACCAAACCAAATGGTAGCAGGGGTGTGGAACTCTGGTGTCTACAAGTGCATACACTGCATGTGAAGGTTTACTGAGATGGGTTACAGTGACATGCTGCAAACCCAAGCACTACCACTGAAAAATAAAGAGATATACCTGTTAAGCCATCCTTGGAGGTCAGATTGAGTCTTAAAATCCTTCAACTGATTCCTATGCAGATAGGGAAATATAAGCAATGGTCACATGAGACAAAAGGGAACCTCAGAGCAAGATAGTAGATTTAAACCTAGATATTTTTAGAGTACACCAGTTATATAGTAAGCTTACCAGTTAGTAGGTGGAGTGCTTGGTCGAGAAAACAAACCACTGAAGATTACTTAAAAAAGGAATATAACACACTTTGGGAGGCTGAGGCAGGCGGATCATGCGGTCAGGAGTTTGAGACCAGACTGGCCAACATGGTGAAACCCCACCTCTATGAAAAATACAAAACTTAGCCAGGCATAGTGGTGGGCACCTGTAACCCCAGCTATTCGGGAGGCTGAGGCAGAAGAATCACTTGAACCCAGGAGGTAGAGTTTGCAGTGAGCCGAGATCATCCCATCGCACTTCAGCCTGGGTGACAAGACCAAGACTCTGTCAAAAAAAAAAAAAAAAAAAAGGAGTATGACTTGTTCTAGACCTATTAAATAAATAAAATCATCAACTACAGTCATCACTAAAATCATTTTCTTAAAGAATATTCCAGTCCCAGTGGCTTTACTGATGAATACTGTCAAATAAATAAAGGACATGTAATACCATTTTACATACTCTTTTCCAGAAAATAGAAGACTTAAGAAGTAGTCAATCCATTTAATGAGGCCAGTATTACCCAAAAATGACAGACACATGTAACAATAAAGGCAAACTACATGCCAATATTGTCATAAACATAGATACAATAATCCTTAATAAAAATTTAGATCAGCAAATCCAGCTATATTAAAAATTACACATTATGAGCAAGTTTATCTAAAGAATGCAATTTTGATTGAACACTTGAAAATTCCTCAATCTACATATTAATAGACTTTTACATAAGAGTTGCATGATGTTCTTAATAGATGCAAAAAGGGCACTTGAGAAAATCAAAATTTGTTCAGGTAAAACCAAACAAGGAAGAGGAGCTTACTTTTTCAATATGAGAAGTGACATCTATGAGTTATCTACAGCTAAAATTTGGCAGAGTTAAATTTCTTGCAAGTTATGGCACAGGGCATGAATGTTTGTTCTCACTACTTTGCTTCGGTATGGGATAAAAGTTTCTAGCCTGTGCAATATGGCAAGAGAAATAAATGATGATCATAAATATTAAAATTTCTATTTGCATGATACTTGGATATGCAAAAAATTAAAAAAATTAAATAAAAAATCAAAAATTAAAAATTTCTACTGGCATGATGCTTAGTTGGATATGCAAAAAAATTAAAAAATTAA